>NC_092786.1:32361326-32667529 GCF_047496795.1 Chiloscyllium punctatum
ACTAGGGATGACCCAGCACCCAGCCTTGGAAAGGGTGCCATGATTTTCTGGGCTCAAGCTAAATGGTAACCATCTGAAGACCCAATAGAGATTTTGGCCTGGATTTTCCTATAGATTTGGGAAAGAGGGACTTGAGAAATTTTGTAACTGAAGTGCACCCCTGATTCTTTTTTGTTTTATCAAAGAGGGTTTGGATTTGCAGTAGAGTTAGTTAGCCATGTTGGATGGAGTGATGAGTATGGGTGCAGAGGTAGATTCTTTCAAAGCCCCATCCTGGATCTCTGGCATAGCTGCCCAACTATACTTAAAATCCCCAACACATATCCCTCAAGCAAGTCACCCTACCACACACCATTTATGCCTCTTTATTCCCCTTCAAATTCTACCTCCATGACCATCCCCACACTTCCCACCCATGAAGCCTCTCCAACTGTGTTATCAGGAGTCAGAAACAGTGATGGGGATCATTTTTTCCTGCAGGAAATTGTGTCAATGTAATAAAACCCATTCTAATCCATACTTTGATACAGCACACAAAACTGTTTATGATTTTTTAAAATTCTTTAAATGATAGTTGAGTTGTGTAAATAAATATGTGTAACCACATCAAAGTGACAGGGACCCGGGTTCGATTCCAGCCTTGGGTGACTGTCTGTGTGGAGTTTGCACATTCACCCAGTGTCTGTGTGGATTTCCTTTGGGTGCTCCAGCTTCCTCCCACAGTCCAAAGACATGCAGGTCAGATGAATTGGCCATGCTAAATTGCCCATTGTGTTCAGGGATTTGTAGGTTAGGTGTATGAATCAGGGGTAAATGTAGGATAATAGGGTAGGGGAATGAGTTTGGGTGGGTTATTCTTCGGAGGGTCGGTGTGGACTTGTTGAGCAGAAGGATTGTTTCCACACTATAAGGATTCTTGAATTCTATGATTCTATGAAAGGCAGAAGATGTTTTTCGAAACCCATTAACTTGTCAGTCATTCCCCTGAATAGCCATGTCATTAGGACTTTAACCCCTCACGTTTAGGAACTCAGCATTACATTCATAATAACAACAGTTCTTAAAACATTTTTGCCATAAAAGGAGTCTGAAATTGAAAGAATTCAAAGCAAATCACATCAATGGAGGGATGTTTTTGGATTTTTTAAAACCTTTTCAAAGACCAATGTGGCTACCGCAGTCTCTGTTACACTTATAGCAGGTGGCGCTCATGGGAAGGGGTGGATAGGGCATTGGTGTGGTAGAGAGCTCCTTTTGCTGATGTCCCCTACTTTCTATTTTTTCCCGACGGCAAGTCTCAAGGTTCTCAATGCCTTCCCAGATGCTCCTCCTCCACTTTCCAAAGTGTCTGAGATCCATTTTACAATATTGGTGCAATCAGCAAACTTGCAAATGGAGTTGGGGCAGAATTTGGCCACACAGTCATGAGTGTATATGGAGTACAGTAGATGTATACGCAGCCTTGTGGGGCACTGATGTTGAAGATTATGGTAGAGGAGGTGTTGTTGCATATTATTACTGATTGTGGTCAGAAACTCAAAGATCCAGTTATAGAGGGGGGAGCTGAGACCTAAGTCTCGGAGTTTAGAGATGAGTTTGTTTGGAATTATGGAATTATGAAATATCCCATGGAACTATTTTGAGGAAGAGCTGAAGGACTTCTCTCTAACTGGCCCTGATTATCAATATTTATCCTGTAATTGATATCACAAAAGTAGATTACCTGGTCAGTAATACATTGCTGATTGTGGGAGCTTCATATCCATGGTGATGACACTTGCTTTCCCCCAGAAGCAATGAAGATTGAATTGCTTCCTATCCAGATGATTTTAAATGCTGACACCGGATGGTAAGTCACTTTAGGCGAGGTGGATAATGATGCTCAGGTAGATGATGAATAAAGTGGGACTGATCTAACAATCTTGTTTGACCCCAGTCTGGATTGAAAGGGTCTCTGTATCTGATCTTCCACTCAGGACAGGAATGGTCATGTTGTCAAGCAGGATTCTCAGTATGGTGACAAACGTTTACACATAACCAATGAACTAGAGGATAACTTGTAAGTCTCTATGATGTTGGTCAGATCAATGAAGAAGTGGAACAATTCGAGATTTCGGTCCTAACATTTTTCCTGGAATGGCCTGGCCATTACAATGATGTCTGCAGTATCTGAGAGGTATTTCTCAGCAACAGGATGAAGGCAATCCAAAGGAATATCAACCAGAATCTTACCCATGAAAGAAATCAGTGAAATCTCTCTCTAGTTTCCAAAAATCGCCCCCTCTTTTGTAATCATTTTGGTCACATTCTTAAAATCCATAGGAATGTCCTCTACACCCCGGAGATAGTAGATGAACAGATGAATTTATGGTATGAGCTGATAGCCATCAACACGGTAGGTGCATTAGTGGGGACATTATCTGGTTCACACTTTGTTGGTTTGTTGTTGTCAGATGATATTGGGGGATTCAGCATTGAGAATGAAGTGCTTCTTCTAACACTGAACGGTGTTATAGAGGTTGTTGCAGAGTCAGACACTCTCCTATGACTGGAGAGAACTGTTTTTCTGGTTGAACGAGGTCAATAGATCATTTTGGTGGCTTAGAAGGAAATGACTCATGCCCTGTTGGTTAGCATAAGCCTAAATCTAATGTGCCTTCCCCACTCACCAATTGTTCTTCAAGTCACAAATATATCACTTGACCTCAGCTTTCAGTTGGTGGCACATTTTCATCATTCTCTAGTGTGTGGGTGGCATTGATGAACGGCGCTAACTTGGCCTCAAGGAGATTGTGAATCTGGGTATTACTGGCATCAATTCGTCCTGATTCCATCACCAAGCCTACCCAGTAGACTTTGTCATGTCTAGGATGGCAGACTTGAGCTGCTCCCAGGATGCATGGGTAAGGATGCTATCAGTCGTTGGTGGTTGGTGTTTGGTCCAGTGTAACTGGGCCAGGAATCTTTACCCTCTCCTGGGTCCATCAAAGCTGCAACTCCCAACATTTTCTGTAAAACCTACAGTTTTCAAGTGGATGTTCATCACCAAGAGTACAAGCCGGAGATCCATCCAGCAATATTTTAATTCCTTCTTGGCCCTTGTGAGAAGCATTCCCTCAGGTCTATACCTCAGACAATGAAGCAGTTCAGAAAGTGCCAATGCCCCATGCTTCAGGTGTTCCCGTGTGGTTTTGAGTTGGTTTTGCTGACAGAAACCCATGACCATTTATCATGATCAGGTGGTGTTGAGTGCATTTGGTCAAGATTAATATCCCGCACCATTTTTTCCAATTGTTCCACTCCATATTTTGTTCAATCTGGGCATTAGGGCAGTGAAAAAAATGACTTTTTATCCCTGGGGATGGACACAAAGCTATCATGCATATCCAAGTGGAATTCATAGTCAGAACCTGAAGAGAGGGCATATGATTTGATGACAGCGGAATGTTGGTTACTGTTAGATACTTGGATATCGCTATTTTACAAGTTCCTTATACCCACTTTAGAGCTTTATTTTAGTTGACCATGCACCATAAAACCCCACCCCACTGATTACTAGCACCCCATATTTATACAACCAATTTACATTCAATTAACCCTTAATGAACATATCCATCACCTATTCTCAACATTATTTCAGGCATTTCTTCAGACCATGTTGGATTGTAACCGATTTCTTTTTTTAAAGTAAGTTAATATAACAATAGAAGAAGCAAAAAAAAATCAAAGTGACATTAAATTTGCATTTTTTGTTAATTTATAGATTAAAGTTCCAAACAATCTTTTTTTCAAAATGCCCACCAGTTTCACAGGACTTAAAAAAATAATCACCACAATTGACTATTGCAATCCACCCATTTCCATTTGAAGACTGTTCCTTTTTTTGGTTATTCACACTATTAGATTAGATTAGATTAGATTACGTACAGTGTGGAAACAGGCCCTTCGGCCCAACAAGTCCACACCGCCCCGTCGAAGCGCAACCCACCCATACCCCTACATCTACCCCTTACCTAACACTACGGGCAATTTAGCATGGCCAATTCACCTGACCTGCACATCTTTGGACTGTGGGAGGAAACCGGAGCACCCGGTGGAAACCCACGCAGACACGGGGAGAACGTGCAAACTCCACACAGTCAGTCGCCCGAGGCGGGAATTGAACCCGGGTCTCTGGCGCTGTGAGTGTATATTATCCCAAAGTGAATTACTATCAAACTGCCACTCAATAGATATTGCTACTTTTTAGAATGTTGAACTCTCTTATTATTGCTCATGATGGTGTCTTTGGATATTTCTTACAAATCCCATCCACGATTTATATCATCGAATAGCTTGTCATTCTCCCCATCTGTTATTACCATATCCTTGTATGAAATGTTTAACCTCTCAGGGGACAGATGGGAAACTTGCCTTGTAATTTTGAGGCAATTAATGTTTGGTCCTCTAAAGTTCTACGTTGCTAATGTCAATACTTGTTTTCTTTAGTCGTGAGTTTATGTTAATGAAAGACAATAGTGTTCAGCTTATATAAAGTGTGAACTACATACATTTTCCAAATGGAATCCAATTCAAATAAGCCATGAGGTGATGCGCTCATGCAGGGCAAACAAGGCAGGGGGTACATGATGAGTGGTAGGATCTTGATGAACACTGAAGATCAGAGAGACCTTAGTGTGCATATCTACCCGTCCCTTTAGATAGAGGGTCTGGGAGATGCAGTGGTTAAGAAGGCATATGGGATAATTGTCTTTCTTAGCAGAGGCTTGGAGTTTTAGAGCATGCAGGCGATGCAGAAAATATATAAAACATTGGTTAAGCCACAGCTAGAACATTGTGTGCAGTTCTGGAATCCACAATAGAGGAAGGATGTGACAGGCTGCTGAGGGGATTTATCAGGATGTTACTTTGGCTGGAGAGTTCTAGTTATGAATTGGATAGACTTGGGTTGGTTTCCTCAGAATAGAGGACACTGAGAAGGACAGGATTGAGATATATAAATTACAAGGGGCATAGATTGGTAGGATGGGAAAACTTTCTTCCCCTTTGTGGAGGGATCAATGACCAGAGGCAGAGTGTAGCCCTGGAGAAGCACAGCAGATCAGGCAGCATCTGAGGAGCAGCAGAATGAAGCCTCATTCCTGATGAAGGAATTATGCATGAAATGTCGATTCTCCTGCTCCTCAGATGCTGTCATCAGGCTGTGCTTTTCCAGTACCACACTCTTCGACTCTGATCTCCAGCATCTGCAGTCCTTACTTTCTTCTCCTCAATAACCAGAGGGCATAGATTTAACATTATGTACAGGAGGTTTGGAGGGGATGTGGAAATCTGGAACTCACTGCCTATAAGGGTATTAGATCTGTACCTTGCATAACATTTAAGAAGAATTTAAATGTTCATTTGTAATGCCATAGCACACAAGGCTATGGACCAAGTGCTGGAAAGTTGGAGTAGAATAGTTAGGTGGTTGGTTTTGTCCAGTGTAGACTTGATAGGCTGAAGAATCTTTTTCTATGACCTCTATGACAATAGCTTTGTTGTTTTCCACAACAGTTTCATCTGTGCTTTCTTCATTGATGGTTTATTGAATCACGACATTATTTCACTGAACACAACATCTGTACTGATAAAATGGCTGATTCTGGAAATATTATAAGGAATGATTTCTGTATGTTATCACCGTCAATTTGGAAACTTGTGAAACTCTCAAATTGCTTAATTTTCAATCTGATTTTAATTACTGAGGGCCTAGGGCAATTTCTAGCCATTCTAATTCATCTACACAAGATAAAGACCCTGCCAATGACATATTCATCTCTGTGGTGGAAATTCTTGTGACAAATATAATTATTTTTCTTTGATCCGTATTTCCACCTTCTTCCTCCAAATTTTCCATTTCTGGTTTTGATTTTTAATATTTATCATTTAGGAAGGCTCATGGCAAAATTGAAAATATGATAATACAATATTGGAGCCAAAATAGGTAATTCAGTCCATCAAATCTACTGTGACATTCAGTGGGATCATGATCGATTTAATGACCCTGAACTCCACTTACTTGCCTTATGTCCATGACCCTTGATTTGGTTACTGCAGAAAAAATAGCAATCTATACCTTGAATATTATTACTGACCCAGCTCTCTGTGGTAAAGAATCCCCTCAGAAAAGGAATTCCTCCTCATATCTCTTCAGAATGGATGGCTGCTTACACTCTGATATAATGCCCTTTGGTCCTAGACTCCCCCACAATCACTCTGAATTTACTCTGTCGAGTCACCTAAGAATCTTACCTGTTTCAATAATATCTCCTCTCATTCTTCTAAATTCCAATGAGTACAAGCCGAACCCACTCAACTTCTCCTCATAAGACAGTCCCTCCAAACTAGGATCAGCACAGAGAACCTTTTCTGGATTGCATCCAATGCCAGTGTATATTTTGTTAGTTGAAGGGACCAAGTCTGTTCTGTTTACCAGCTGTGGCTTGACTAATGACGTGTATAGTTTGAACAAGACTTCCCTATTTGTGTACTCTACTCCCTTTGAAATAAGGTTCAACATTTCATTTGTCTTCTCCATTATCCAATGAACTTTTCTGACAGCATTTTTTTGTGATTCATGTCTAAAGACCCCCAGAATCTTCTGTGCTACATTTTCCACAGTCTTTCTCCATTTAACTAATATTCACCTTCTTATATGCTTCCTGCCAAAGTGCATAACCTCACATTTTGCCATAATATATTCCATCTGACAAGGCTTTGCCCACCTTCTTAACCTGTCCACACCCCGAAGGGCTTTTACACCATCCTAACTGCTTGCCTTCCCACCTCATTCTGCATCATCCACAAATGTGGTGATAGTACATTCACATCCCTCATCCCAGTCATTAACTGATACAGTAAATAATTATGGCCACAATACTGATCCCTATGTCACTCTACAGATTGTAGGTTGCCATTCTGAAAATTACTTCAACTCTTTATCTATTAATTAGCCAACCTTCTATCCCTGCTAATATATTTTTACCAATACCGTAGGCTTTTACTTTTTAAGTGTATCCGACCTTGAATGGCTTCTGGAATATCAATTGACTTCACAGTGAGTGTAGTAACAAGGTCAATCAGGTGAACAGCATGCAAGGTGAGTTGGAACAGCTCAGCAAGTCTTGCAACATCTGTGGAGAGAAATCAGAGTTAACGTTTCAGGTTGAGTAACCCACCCTCAGAGTTCTGAGGAAAGATCTCTGGACCCAAAATATTAACTCTGATTTCTCTCCACAGGTGCTGCTAGACCTGCTGAGCTTTTCCAGCAATGTCTGTTTCTGTTTCTGATTTACAGCACCTACAGTTCTTTTAGTTTTTAGAAAGAATATGAGTTCCCTGACTGGGTGTTAATCTGGTCCAGTCAGGGAGTCCTGGCTGACAAATAAAAACAGAACAGCCTGTCACTCTGAGAGCTGGTTCTGAGGGACTCAGAGTACTCAAGTACTTTACACATGTAAATAAAGAGTGCCTTGGTGAGGGGATACCAGCCTCTGTGGAGTTGTTTCAGTGAGTATTTCTGTGAATCTCTTAAATTCACTTCACTTTTCAAAATAATCAGCAACATTTCTATTCTTACTTCTACAAGTTAATTTTTTAATGCTGTAACCTGAGACCTGTCTAGACATTCTAGATTTAGATGGTCTCACCAATTGGCTGACATTGTGCCCTTCCTTTTCTGTTTTATTATAATAAGTGTCAAAAGTGTGGCACTGGAAAACCACAGCAGGTCACACAGCATCCGAGGAGCAGGAGAATCAACATTTTGGACATCAGCCCTTTATCAGGCTGATGAATGGCTTATGGCTGAAACATTGATTCTCCTGCTCTTCGGATGCTGCCTGAACCTTCTGTGCTTTTCCAGCACCACATTTTTCAACTCTGATCTTCAGCATCTGTAGTCCTCATTTTCTAGATTAGAGTGGTGCTGGAAAAGCACAGCAAGTCAGGTAGCATCTGAGGAGCAGGAAAATCGATGTTTCAGGCAAAAGCACTTCATCAGGACTTCATGAAGGCTTTCAGTCCTAATGAAGGGTGTTTGCCTGAAACGTCGATTTTCCTGCTCCTCAGATGCTGCATGACCTGCTGTGCTTTTCCAGCACCACTCCAATCTAGACTTTATTTGCAGTATCAACAGTCCTCACTTTTGCCTTTCTCCCTGTTTTATTATAATTGTCTGCTTTCCTACAAATTCTGCTGGAAAGGAATGCTTGCTGGAAATTATTTTTCATTCCTCTGACATTTATTCTAGCAGTGTATATTTATATATTAATTTAACTCCCACAAAAACTAAAGTTTGCTTTGACTTAACATGTCCAATAATTTAAATGACACAGTTTGGGAAGTTCCAAAGGAGGCTTTGTAGTCTTAACCTCTAGAAACCTGTGATAACTCATACGATCCTATGATCCTGCCCACCACTCTTTTCCCTTATACCTACCTGTCAATACTTCTCATGGCAGATCTTAGAAACAATGCAGTAATGAGAGAAAATAAAGTAATATAAAATAAAATTCTAAGTTTCTGTTGTAGGCTTTACATACAGAAACAAAACCAATCATTCATAAAATGCCATTTTGCTATATTCACATTCTTCCAACTACATAAACCCTAATAATATTATATTGATGTTCACAATTCCTTACTGCAACAATTACTGGAATTTATATTCACATATTAAGGAGTCTGGAACCACCTATCGCTGTTAATCAAATTGAGATGGCAGGCACCATACTGTAATAATTGATGGTTGTGAAATCAGTCATGCGACACAAATCCAGTAATGAAAACCCTCAGGTCTGTGTCAACAGACAGAATGAAATCACAACTTAGCTCGTCCAATGTTTCTTTCAAAAATTTAAAGGGCAGGACTTTTAATTAGCTTGACAGTTTCCTTTGTCAGCTCCTTTTGGTAGTTCAGCAGATCCTTTTGCTGATCTCTTTAATGGCTGATCCTGATCATTTTGAAATGTGATGTTGATTGAATTGACTTGAGATAATGAGTTTATGTATGTTTTTACACACATTGATGTCTATTTTTAATAACTGCAAAGGTTACTCACCTGTACCGAAGGTCACCATGCCTTTGTTCCTTGCGGCCAGATACAAAGGGGTGCCTTACTTCTTTAATGAATACCTTAGTTATCTAAAGAAAAGTCAGACCTGCTTTTATCAGGGCATACTTCAGCTTTCACAATCCAAAGCTACTGAAATACAACATCAGTGGATTAATTGAAGATGCCATCTGCATCCATGAACAGCTCATTGCAAATTTCAACCCCAACCCATTCCTGTCAATATAGAAAGTGCTGTCGTCAGGAACAGAATGTGTAGTTTTCCCAGCTCACAACCATTTCCACCAGGATGGACAGTCTTTCAGTCATAGCAAAACTCCTAGTTTAAGCAAAGTCCAAGCAAATTGTAGTGCAGAGTGAATAATTCAATTTGATGTTGATAGATAAGACAATGAGGTATAGGAGCAGAAATTAGGCCATTCAGCCTGTCGAGTCTGCTCTGTCATTTGATCATGGCTGATAAGTTTCTCAACCCCATTCTCCTACATTCTCCTCGTAACCCTTGATCCCCTTGATACTCAAGAACCTATCGATCTCCGTCTTAAATATCCTCAATGACCTGACCTCCACAGCCTTCTGTGGCAATGAATTCCATTGATTCATCCCTCTCTGGTTGAAAAAGTTTCTCCTTATCTCCATTCTAAAAGGTCTTCCCTTTACTCTAAGGTTATGTCCTCAGGTCCTAGTCTCTCCTACCAATCGAAGTATCTTCCCAACATCTGCTCTGTCGGTATTCTGTAAGTTTCAATTAGATTCCCCCTCATCCTTCTAAACTCCATCGAGTACAGACCAAGAGTCCTCATACATTCCTCATATGTTAAGCTTTTCATTTCTGGGACTATTCTCGTGAACCCCCTTTGAACAAGCTCCAGGACCAATACATCCTTCCTGAGAAACGGGGCCAAAAACTGTGCACAATACTCCAAATGTGGTCTTACTAGGGCCTTATAGAGCCTCAGAAGTACATCCCTGCTTTTATATTCAAGTCCTCTTAAAATAAATGTCATCATAGTACTCCATCTGCCATTTCTTTGCCCACTCTCCTAACCTGTCCACATCCTTCTGCAGCCTCCCCGCCTCTTCAATGCTACCTGTCCCTTTACCTATCTTTGTATCATTTGCAAACTTAGCCAGAATGCCCTCAGTTCCTTCATCTTGATCATTAATGTATAAAGTGAAAAGTTATGATCCCAATACTGAGCCTTGCGGAACACCACTTGTCACCAGCTGCCATCCCAAGAAAGACCCTTTTATCCCACTCTCTGCTTTCTGACAGACAGGCCAAGCTTCTATCCATGCTAGCACCTTGCTCTAACACCATGGGTCCTTGTCTTACTCAATAGTCTCCTATGCAGCTCCTCGTCAAAGGCCTTCTTGAAGTCCAGGTAAATTAGATTAGATTAGATTAGATTACTTACAATATGGAAACAGGCCCTTCGGTCCAACATCCATTGGCTCTCCTTGATCTAACATGCTCATTAGTTTCTTAAAGAATTCTAGTAGAGTTGTCAGGCATGACCTCCCTTTGATAAAACCATGCAGACTTTGCCTTATGTTATCATACGCTTGCAAATATTCAGATCACATTAAAGAATCTGTGATATGAACTTCAATTGAAAAATCCTGTTTCCAATCCTAATCAGAAGCAACTTTTCAATGTTGCTCCCTGAGAAACAGTAGGACCAGGAAGCCAAGGGAACAGAAAGCTCACTTTGGAATATAAAATATTTCATTGTGTTCAGGAGAAAGGACATGAGAACAGAGTTACCATAATACAAAGTTGTAAACTGAGGGAAAAATAAATATGTGTACATAGTTATTTATTTTTTATTTTAACTGTATATATCAATATTGGGTTTATGTCACACCCCTGACATTCCCGTGATTTGATTAGCAATATTGTTTAAACTTATGGAGCACAGAGAAAGACATTTGGCCTTTTGTCCCAGATCTAACTCTCTGAAATTGCTTCCCAATTACCTGCATCACTGTTCCACCTGCATATTGCAAGGTCTTGAAATGTTGGTTTTATTTTAATGCCACAGCCAGTTAACTGAGAACAGAAAACAACTTGGTAACACTAAAAAATATGTTTTGAGTAAATGTTAAAATTGTATGTTGCCACCTTAAAATGCTTCACTGTCTTTAACAGCTTGAAAACAATTCTGAAAACGTCCAGCTGTCAAGAAGAGAAGGAAGAGTTAAGTTTGCAGAAACGAAAACAAACAATTTGTTATTCGTTTTGTTTGTCACAATTACTCTTTTATGCATTGTCAATTAACAATAAACTACGTAGTACTTGGAGAAGTTTTCCAACAGCAGGCTGCATTTGTTTTTGATATTCCTTCCTCTGAGGTGAAAGAAAATATAACACGGTAATTCAGGTCTGCTGTCTATTTGATTGCATAACCTGACATCACACATTATGCAATCTTCCCTACCTCCTATACCAGCTGCAATCTTTTGTCTTCATCAAAGTTGCATTGGCTCCTTGTGCTAGTCACTAAGATTACTGAATATCTGGTAAGAGTGCCCTCTATTGGCCAGTGGCCTCTCCATCTCCTGATAATGACAGTCTTCAAAATTGTGCATTAACCTCTGACTGAATGTTGCGGTCGTGCATCTCATTTTCGAGGTTGTACAATATAGGATTAAATGAGGAACTATCTCATTTTCTTCTGCTGATTATGATTCCAATATGATTTGCTTAATATCCAAGTTTAAATTTGACTTCATATTGCCAAAAATCTTGATTCCTCTGAAAGCTTGAGCCTTGTATGAAATGGAAACTGATTGTTTGCAGCTCTCCTGCTTTTTTCACTGATGTTGACTGGAGATATGTAGAATCAGTTTTCACAGGACAACATTTCTCCATCCAGGAATCTATCAGCACCAGCCTAGAGTGGTTGATGAAGAACTTATGCTCGAAATGTCGACTCTCCTGCCTCTAGGATGCTGCCTAACCTGCTGTGCTTTTCCAGCACCACACTTTTTGACTGATCTCCAACAGCTTCAGTCCTCACTTTCCCCTGGTTGGTGAATTTGACTGCCAGCTTCTATCAAAGCTTCGAAAGAGAGTTAACTTCCATTTTTGTTAATGTTTGGACATAGTATGACACACTTGCAGTGAACCTTCTGGCCTAGAGGCAGGAACACTACCACTGTGCCTCAAGAACTCTAAAACATTAAGCATGTTTGACCACTGAGGGACTCAACATATTTTTGAGCCATAAGATTATTATCTTGGGAAGCAATTGAATTAAGAACATAAGAACTAGAAGCAGAAGTAAGCAGTTTAACCCTTTCTACCATTTAATACAATTATGACTGATCTCAACTCAGTCTTGACTCTACTTTTCTGTCTACTCCCAATAACCCTTTAATGCCTTAAGAATTAAAAATCTGTCCATCTCCCACTTAAATTTACTCAACGTCCCAGCACTCACTGCACTGCAGGGTTGGGAATTCCACAGATTCATGACCCTTTGACAGAAGTAATTTCTCGTCATCTCTGTTTTAAATCTGCTACACCTTACTCTAAAACTGACCCTTTGTTCTAAAGTGCTTCACATGAGAAAACATCCTTTCTACGTCTACTTTGTCAGTCCTCTTCTGCATTTTATATACCTCAATTAGATCTCTTCTAAATGCCAGAACATATAGGCCTAAACTGCTGGATCGCTTGTCAGCTCTGGAATGGATCTAGTGAACCTTAGTCCCAAATAAGATATGTTGTGTGTGTAACTTAATGTCCCAGTCATCTTTCATTCACTACTTTTTCCACACCTCTTGGCTGCAGAGATGCAGGATACTTCAAATAAAAGCAAAGACCACCTCAGACAGCACGTTAACTTTAGATCCTAACTTTAATCCCTTCTTGTAGAGAGCTGTGAGACTTACCGCTTTCCATGTAACTGGGGAAAAGTGATTCACCAGGTTAATCCAGTCAAATTATCAAGGCATTAGTTAATTCTGCAAACAGAATAGATGGAGAAAATGAAACACACATATTTGAATTCTGGAGTGGCATCTTCCTTTATATCGTTAATATTTGGTGGAGGGCATGGAAGTGAGGGTCACTGCTCCTCAGTAGTTGGTTGGCATTTACACTGCACTTATACAGTTCTCAGCTCATTACATATACATACATGAGGAGCACAGTGTATCTTGGAGTGAAAGCAGGTAGGAGGTTGACACCTTTATGATTATCTGAAGGGTGTCAAAGATCCTGGCACATCATTTAAAGGGAACCAGAGAGAGATGTACCCCCTGCAAGCCCAGAGTCATTATTGGCACTCATGGAATGGATTTCCACAGCTAAACATTCTGGTCTTTCCCTGGACAGCCTGCAGGCCCACACTGGTCAGATGTTTACTCTTGGCCAGAAACACAAACACCATTGGATACTCTTCTTGATCTATGTCCAGTATAATATAGCCTCTCACCTCTGGTCATCCTCCATGCCCCATGCAATGTAAATAATCTCCATCATTGTATAGTATCAATGCAAGCTACCTAAAGAGGATAAAGCTGTGCCAACTGAATCCAGATAATATTCCACATGTTGTGTGCCTCTCATATTCAGTCAGGAAGCCAAAGCTATGTATTACTTGCAAATAACATAATTGGCAAGGAGAACTGAATTTTGATAAACTGGCAATTTAACAAATGTTCATGACATGCATGTTGAAGGGCTTCCTGAGGTGGCACAATTGTGTGGCATGGTGACTCAGAGGTTATTACTGCTGCCTCACCGTGCTAGGGACCCAGGTTCAATTCCACTCTCAGGCAACTGTCTGTGTAGAGAATGCACATTCGCTTTGTGTCTGTGAGGGTTTCTTCCGAGTGCTCTGGTTTCCTCCCATAGACCAAAGATGTGCAGGCTAGGTGGATTGGCCATACTAAGTTGCCCATAGTATCCAGGGATGTGCAGATTAGGTGGGTCATCCTGGGAAATACAGGGAAAGTAGCTTTGGATACTATTCGAACATTTGGTGTGGACTTGATGGGCTGAATGGCCTACTTACTGCAAGGATTCTATGATGCTTTCTAACATGTAGCTTCAACTACTTTCCAACTTTGAAGAACTTAATTGCAAAAGTTAATCTTGCCTTCAAGATTCAAATATTGTCTCTAGCACAATTAAATTCCCTGCCCAACTCAATTCCAGCTACTGAGAGCAGCACTAGCTTTCTCCCACCCCACTTCGTATGAGGATTGTTTAATGCCAACCTGTACTAACAGAGAAATAAGTGATGATGAGTCTCTACAGTAAGAAGGGACTTGTATTTTTAACAAACTTCAAGACACCAATGAAACATTGTTGTGCTATAGTAGCCATTGTGATGTAGGAAATGCAACAGCCAACTCGTGAATGGCCAAGTACCACAAACAGCTGGACAATAAATGGTCAGACAAGTTCTGTTTTAGAACTTCGTCTTCCTGATGAAGGGCTTTGCCCAAAGTGTTAATTTTCCAGCTCCTCGGATGCTGCCTGACCTGCTGTGCTTTTCCAGCACTACTCTAATCTGACCTCCAACATCTGCAGTCCTCACTTTGGCCCTCACTTTTAGTGATGTTTATTCAAGCAATAAATATTTGCCTAGCCTCTTATTTAAGACAGTATGGTGAGGGCAGACAGCACTTGGTTTTAATATCTTAATCGCAGACAGCACCTTAAATTGTAAAGTACTCAGAATCACTCAAATATTACAGCCCAGGAGATGATTCAGTTCATTATGCCTGTACCTGGTCAATTGTTAGATCCCACCCCGTGCACTGGGATGTCACTTTGATGATATTTCAGTCCCTGGCATGTACACTTTACTGTACCAGATAACAATCATGAATGAAAATAGCACAATTATAAACACTGTTCATATAACTAAGGGGTAGTTGGCTAGATGTCTGGTTTGCAATGTCAACACAACAGGTTCATATTCTTGCACCAGCTGAGGTAATCATGACACTTCTCAAACTCACCCTTTGCCAGACATGTGGTAAGCTTTGGGTTAAACCACCACCAGTCACATCTCTCTCTCTCTCTCTCTCTCTCTCCATCAATGTGTAAGACTCTCTCTCTATCTCTCTCTCTCTTTCTCTCTCTCTAATGAGACAGCAGCCCTCTGGGGTTGGTAACTTTACTTTTACTTAATATAACTCCAGTCTTTCGAGACTAATGTACCATATACATTCAGGGTGCTTGTTCAGATTTATACAGTTATTTTCTGTATTTCTTTCCCATGTGAATCACTCCATGGATAGTGACTTTACAAATGTATAGATACTTCAGTGGTGGTGGAGAAATAGCCATTAATTGACAAATCTCTAAACACATTAAAAAGAGGATTGAAAGTGAATGAAAAAAAATGTGTTTCTGTGCCCCTTTGTCATTAGGTGAGCAATTTTTCTTAACAGGTTGAACCTAACATAAAACATTTGCTCCTTGCTTGTTGACAGGCTCAGTTTTTCAAGAAGTTTTGTCTTGTGGCCTTGAGATCCCTTTTGCCATTAGCGAAAGTGATGTCTGAAGCACCTTGTAGCTAGAATTAGTGAACACAGAGATTCTACTTGCTTTTTATATTTTACAACAGAGCCCAAACTGCCTTCTTTTCATCTTCGCTGTCATGCAACTCTGACTACAGAGTTCAACAGTGATCATGCTTGTTTGTTCCCTTTCAGCCCTTCAAAGTGACAACTAAAAGCTGAACAGCAGCCCCTTGAGTGGTACTCCCACACAAAACTTTTGCTGCTTTTTGAAGTCGCCTCACCTCTTTTGATGCCAAACCTCTATTATTACAGATGTTTTTTGAACCATTTCAGTTCCATTACTGAGCCTGGAAATAGAAAGGAGCAAAGGCTTTTATGTTAGTCTCAACCTGTTTAGAAGGATTGCTCACCAAATAATATGGGGACATGGAAAAACATTGCTTTCATCCACTTTTAGCTTTTTCTTTAATGTGCGTCAACATCAGGGATTTGTTTATCTGTTGCAACACAACTGGCTTCCACTGGCATTAGAGTGACTTTAAATTGATAAAGAAAGTCAACTAAAATTGTGCTCATCTGTCTTCTGAAAGAGCACACAATATATTGTGAGACTACAGTTAATCAACAAACTTGATGGATATATACTCCAGGTATTTTATGCGCAGTGTACACTTCCCAAAACACTTGAGCAAAGAAATGATGCACCAGCCAACTAACCTCAGTAAGTTAGTTTTTGTACCCTATTTATGAAATTGTAGGGTAAATTTTCAGCACGTCTCCATGCCTGAGACTATAAACATGCTTTCTTTATCCTGAGGCTAAATGCTGAACAACTTTTCCATCCCAGGTTTATACAGCAGAGAGCCTTGCCAGCTGAAAGGAAGGGAGGAGGGAAAGAGACCCAAAACTCAATATCCAGGCCAGAAACCCACAGGATTAGGTGGGAGCTAGTTTTGTGCCCAGCCTAATGTTACCAGCTATTGACTGGATGGAGTGTAAAACCAGTGTAACCTCAAAGCCCAATCAGTTTTTACAATATGGGTGAGGGTAAATTTCCCTCAATGTTAAGTGTAAACAATGACCAAGAAACAAGGGGACAGTATTGCTGAGGTCTCTAATGATTTCATCTGGGTAGCACATTGGCTCAGTGGTTAGCATTGCTGCCTCACAGCTCCAGGGACCTGGGTTTGATTCCACCCACAGACAATAGTCCCTGTGGAGTTTGTATGTTCTGCCTGTGGCTGCATGTGTTTTCTCTGGGTGCTCTGGTTGCTTCTCACAGATGAAAGATGCGCAGGCTAGGTGGATTAGCCATGGGAAATGCAGGGTTTATAAAGATTGGGTGGTATGATCTTCCAAGGGTCAGTATGTGCCAAATGGCCTGCTTCCACTCTATAGGAATTCTATGTTTTGTCTGGAAACAAACTAGTGTATAGACAGCTGAGAGACATGCAGGAGGCTGACAGCATTCTATTGAAATGCCATATATAAGAATGAAAATATAAATATAAAAATTTCTGCTTTTGGTATGTCGTTATATTTATTCAAAACATGTTTTAACATTATCGGAATTCTAATTTAGAAGAAAACCATTTCGTAGAATCCATTTTCTTGTGTAAGAACACCTTTTAGCTGCAGCCAATGAATGCTATTATTACAAAAACAATGTATTTATTTTGTGTAACTGTGATCCAACAATTAATCCGAAAGAATAGTAAGTTGTTTTCTGCAGGGAATGTAAGACACCCTCCTCATCTTTTGTGGGACTGGATGGTGAAAAGAGTAATTGAGTCAGATCACTTTGTGCAGGCTAAACGATTAGACAGACTTACTTATAACTAAAATAGTTTTGTTAGCAAAACGAAAATGCATAGCACAACATTTATAAGAGAATGGGAAGTATCCTTTATGGCTTAATATTCCTTCATGACTCGTTCACAATATACATTCACTTGTCTATCTTCCGGGATGTTTGTTAAAGTTTGGATGCGTGTAGCTTCCCAACCATTATTCTTGGGTGTCCTCAGGACTGATGCTGATGATGTCACATTCTTTTGCAGGAATGACACTGCATTTCATAAGCATACTGTGTCAAGTAAATAATTATAGGAATGTTAGTAAGAAATTGAACAGAAACATGCAGGGACGGGGAAGTTCAAATCTCTATCATGGAACAGGAAACCAGAAGTCATCTAGAAATTTGGATCTCGCAAGAATCCAGCCTTTATCAACCCTACGATTTTTGTGATACTGACCAGAACCTTCTATTACACAGTCTACAACACCATGAAGGTGGGTGTCACTTACGCTTAGGAGTCGCCAGCTTTTCTCATGAATTGATGCAATTCTCAGCTCATGACATATACATAGATATGGAGTGAAGGTCCAAGGCACCACTGGTAAAGGGTTTTCAGACAGACCGTACTAGCCAGGATCATCATTTGGCTTCTCAGAGTGGATGACTGCAGCTAAACATTCTAGCCCTTTCATTCTGTCAGACTCAGTCTGACTCCCGTGACTTCCTTCCTTGACCACTCTCCTTGACTAATTCTCATTGAACTCCAACCTCCCACCCCACCCTGCAGTTATCCTCCATCCTGTATGCAATTTAGGCTTGTAGTGAATGGAACCAGGGCCAGGTAGATCTCATTGACGATGAGATTCTTTATTTGTGTTGTCAACCTGGGCCAATCAGGGAGCCCAGGCTGACAGATATGAACAAATGATTCAGAAGCTTTCCTCTATCTAGTGACTGGTTTTGAGGTGGCTGATCACAACTTATGTACAGTGCACATGCAAATAAAGGATGACGTGGTAATGAGATACTGGTTTCTGTGTAGTTATTCCAAGGCTTCTGCCACCTGATCTCAATTATGGCCTGGTAAAGATCCCCTAAGAGGGTAAAGCAATGGCTACTGACTCCAACATTGAGTAAATCCAGTACCTCACCTGTTGCAGCCACCTTTGTGCAGTCAGGAACCTGAAGGCATGCGTTGCTTGCTCATGGAGTAGTTTATCCTGATGCATTGGTGTTTTAATGGATATGCGTGGCATGCCAATGCTCACAAAATGGTTTCTAGATACCTTTCCGAAAGGAAGCTTGACCCATCTTTAAAGTTCAGAGAACTTAAAATACAAATTTTCACACCATGATTGGGAAGTTGATTTTTGGTCATCATGCATTTGAGTTCTTCCACCTATCTCCTTCACACTCCCAACACCAACACAAGAATCCCTGGGGAGCGGGTATCAAAGGGCTAATCAATAAATGTGGGGACATGTTGCAATCCACCACCTCCTTCTTAGTACTAGGGAACAAAGCTGATGGATGCAATTAAAATATAGATCAGCCAAGCTCTAATGGTAGGATGGAACAGGTTCAGGGGGTTGGGTGATCTACCCCTGTCCCTATATTTCTCTGTTCTTGTTGTATATTTTATACCTCATATCTACACAACACTAGTTTCTGCACGTCTAGCAGACTTAATGTGCAGTCCTTTGAAATGTCTATTTCAGGTTCAGCTGTGACTTTTAGTTCTTACTAAAATTTGTTCAGTTTGTCTGGGTCCACCAGCAGGTTTAACTGATCTAGACAGTGAGTATCAGTAATAAATAATCTCTCATAATCAAACTCAGAACAACTGAATATTACAGTCCTTGCAATCAAATGTGCTTTTTTTTATGTGCACTGATGAAGATTGGTGAGATCTCAGTTTAACATCTCTCCTGAAAGACAGCTCCTTCTAACAGTGTGGACCTCCCTCAGTACTGCACTGAAGTATCAGCACAGATTGTACATTACATACTCAGTTTATGGAGTGAGATTTGAATCCACAATCTTCTCTCGAAATAGTACTGAATCATTGACAGCTTTATATTGGGGGCTTTGTCCTCACAGCAGTTTCAACTGAAGTTGTAATCACTTTCCGATAAAGCTTTTCCTTTGGAAACAGAGGGAAACTTGCTGCTAATTATGATCCAAACATGTAGAGACCAGAAAATATCTTTCCCTATATTAGCTTAAGTGATTCAAATAGTAATTATTCATCAGCATAGAAAACAGTATACATCAATTTATTAGAAGTTATTGACTAAATTTGTTAGTTGTTACTTTCCTCAATTGTTGAGAAATTATTAAATTGTTTAATTATTTCATTGTTGTGAGATGTTTAGCCTCAAACTGACAAATTTGTTGAGCCACTATTAGTTCAGTTTGCTAATAAAATGATATCATATCAGAGGTCAGGCAATTCTCTAGTTATTTATGCTGAGCAAATGCTTGGCAAGTGTTGAATAATTCTCAAAATTAAGTCCAGAAGCAAATCAACGAAGACCTTTTGAATACAAAATGGCTATAGGCATTGTCATGGTATTAGCAGATCATTGTGCCTCAATCGTCTCTGTACTGAACTGATTTGCTTTTTAACGCTAATATGTGTTTCCAGGATTCTCCCTGCAGATGTCAGCAAAATCTAAAACCAGAGAGCAGATCTGGTGACAAAAGAAGCAAAACAAATTGTGATACCCAACAGTTTCAACTGTCGCTCAGTTGGTAACACTTTCATCTCTAAATGTGGTAGGTCACTGGACCTATTCCAAGGAATACAAACTCCAAACTCCAGACAGTACTGTGGATGTGCTGTATTGTTAGAAGTTCCATCTTTCCAATAATGCATTAAATCAAGGCCTCGCCTGCTCTGACAAATGGACATAATACTCTTGGCATTGTTCAAATGAAGTATGGGTCTTATCCCTATTGTCTTGGTCAATATTTATCCTTCAAACAGTATCCCTAATATCAGATTATCTGGTAATTCTCATATTGATGTTTACGAGGACCTAACAATGAACAAATTGTCAACCTTGTTTCCAACGTTTACAAGCCATACTCGGTAGGCCATGAAATACTTTGGGGCATTTTGAGTACGATACAAATGTTTTCTTGATGTGAATTATTCCTTTGTGCCATCAACTTGAAAGGAAGAAACAGTGTTCGAAATGAATTGACCAGACCTTTGGATGATTGCAAAATAGGAGAGAAATGTCCTCACAATTCAATATTACAGCTCAGCAGAAAGTAAAAATCAATACCCAATTGCTTTTCATGACATTATAGAATCTGCCAACTGAATTGCTAATGACCAACCAGGTGATGGTTGTATAGATAACAGAACCAACCAAATGGCCATCAAATCTAGAATCAGGGTGATAGATAGTTCATGAGAAAAACTTGAGTTTAATTCACCATGCCATTGTCTCTTCTTGTTCTGCGTTCTGCAGACAATGCAAATTAAAGCCGGCTCTGTGGTTAACACTGCTGCCTCACAACGACAGGGACCCAAGCTTGATTCCAGCTGCTGGTGACTGTCTGTGTGGAGTTTGCACATTCTCCCTGTGTCTGCATGGATTTCCTCTGGGTGCTCCAGTTTCGTCCCACAGTCCAAAGAGATGCAGGTTAGGTGGACTGACCATGGGAAATGCAGGGTTACTAGGGTAGGACAGTCGGTCTAGGGTGGGATGCTCTTCAGTGGGGCAATCTGTCTTGCATGGGCTGAATCACTTGCTTCAACACTGTAGGGATTCTATAATCTGTAAAATTGAATGGCTATGATAAAGCACTTAGCAGCAATGGCAACTCAAGGCTGGTTGATGTTGCAGTGTATAAGGTATATTGCAATAGGGTTGATAGCTGACGATGCTGTATTTGACAACAATGGATTCATATGTGAGAGGTCTGATAATTATGTAATGTCAACAGAATGCTAGATAGCCCCTGATAACACTATGCACGTTTCACAATTACTCTTCTCTTACTTCTGTTACTCTTTGGTACAAATATTCCAGACAGTCTGGAAGTAAACACTGGGCTGGTTATTATTGCTCCACTTTGAGTGCATATTTAGATATAACTGTATGCTTATATTACTCAGAATAATTTCACCCAAAGATCCACAACAGTGTGAATATGCAATCCATGTTAGGTGAATAATAATGTTGGGTGAGGTTTGTGATTAACAATTAACAGTCCGAAGCAACTAAGGACAGGAACAATTCTCCACAAACCTCAAACTCCAAGCATCCCAAGGGCTCTTTAAGGAAAATCTGTAGAACTTTTTAAATCAATGTGACTAACATTTGCACTTATTGTGCAGCTCCTGTGATAATGCTCTTATGAAAGACGGATGAAGGAAGAATGATAGAATCCCATAGCACTGAAGGAGGCCCATTCTGTTTATTGTGCTTGTGTCAGCAACATGAAAGAATTCGCCCTCAGTCGCATTCTCGCGCCCTTTCCCCAGACCCATTTAATTTTGTTTCTTTTTCAAATATTTATCCACCTGCTGTTTTAAAATCAGAATCTCATTCTAGCAATGGTGTTTCATTCCTGAACAGCACAAGTAAAACAAAATCTCCTCACATCTCCTTCCATTCTGTTGCTGATGATCTTGAATATGTACTGCATTGTTACTACCTCACTGACCATGGAGTACTCGCTTTTTTTTCCAATTTCCTCTCTGTAATTTGCACCAAAATAAGTTTTTTTCAGTAGCGTGAGGGAATTTTAAAAAAAGCTAAAAATATTTTCACTGTTCCACATCTCCAGAATTTGTCCATTTTGTGTAATGCAGCCATTTCTCATTATCCATTAACATTTCAATATTGATTTAATAGCGGTGGTGTAATGCTGTCAGCATGACAGGTCAACATTGTACTCAGAATCTGAGCACAGGCAATGTACAACCTAACAGCTTAGCTTTCTGAGCTCTGACCTGTACGGGATCCAAACTTAAATGTAGCAGGATGAGCCACTAAGGACTATTCGCAACCAGTCTCCCACATAGTTACTGGAGAAATACAATCATCACTGGTTGAAAATTTCAGTTACATAGTGGTGAAATGCTTACTCTGTACCATTGTGAACTATGTGTTTAATGTTAGCAATAATCCTTCCTGCCAAGGGAACTGGGTTAAAAGTAGATTTGTGTTTTTGAAATAAAGGAATATCTTTGCCATTCTCAGAAAAAAAAACAGGATGATGAACAGCTGGAAAGACATGCTTCCCTCAGCATAGTGTCTCACCCTCTTACTTGGGAAAAATACAAACATTCAAGCAAAAATCAATCTCTCATGTTTGTACAAACTGCAAGCTTAAGGAGGCCTGTGGCTATGGTGTGTGAATGTAACACTTTATGCACAGGGTAGTAAAATCATAAAGCTGCCTTTCTATAAACACAGAAGAGCATAATCATGAAGAGCAGGAGTAGTCCATTTGGCCCATTGAAGCTGATCTAACATTCAATGAAATCAAGGTTGATCTGATTATGGCTTTAATTCCACTTTCCTACCTGACACTCATTAAGCCTTATCTCCTTTGCCAGTCAAAAATCTTTTAAACTCAGCCTTGAACATATTCAATGACACTAACTCCATAACTCTTTAGAGAATAATATTCCATAGACAATTATAGTCCTATGAGAGCAAAAAAAACTTCTTATTCCAGTCTTAAATAGGAGGTCACAATGTTTTAAGCTCTGTTCCCTAATTCTAAACTCTCTCATCAGTGGATATCTTCCTAAACATCCAAACTATCAGTTCCCTCATGCTTTACCATGTTTCAGTAAGAGTCCCTTTTATTCTTCTAAACTTCCAGTGATGTAGGCCCAAACCTTTCATAAAATAAACCCCTCCGAAGGAAATAGTTAAGTGAATCTTCTCTAAAGAGCCTCTAACGAAATGATACCTTTACATAAGGAGATCACAGTACTCCGATGTGGTATCACTGATATCCAGCACAACTGTAACACAAAGTCCAGTCTCTACAGCTTTACCTTGCAAATAATGTCAATGTTCCATTAGTCACCTTAATCACTTGCTGTACCTACATATCAGCTTTTCATGTTTCATGTACCTCAGAATACTACTGTCCCTCTAAATTTAAAAATTATGCTTTTTCATTCATCTGTGGGATGTGGATATCACTGGCTGGGCCAGTATTTATTGCCCTTGAGAAGGTGGTGGTGAGCTTCCATCTTGAACTGCTACAGCCTACCTGCTGTGGGTTGACCCACATTGTCCTTAGGGAGGGAATTCCAATGACAGTGAAGGAACAGCAATATATTTCCAAGTCAGGATGGTGAATGGCTTGGAGGAGAATTTGAAGCTGGTGGTGTTCCCAAGAATCTGCTGCCTTTATCCTTCTAGATGGAAGTGCCTGAGGATCTTTGGTGAATTTCTGCAGTGTGTCTTACAGACAATAAGCACTGCTGCTACTGAACATGGGTGGTGGAGGAAGTGGATGATTGTGTGGGGTGCTTTGTCCTGGATGGTGTCAAGCTTATTGAGTGTGGTTTGGAGTTGCACCCAACCAGGCAAGTGTAGAGTATTCCATCGCACTCCTGATTTGTGACTTGTAGATGGTGGACAGGCTTTGGGGAGTCGGGAAGTGACTATTCTTCCTGACAAAAGTGGATAAATTCACACATTCCCAGAATTGTCAATTTTCTGCCTAATAACTGAACCTATCTACACCACTCTGTAAAGTATTTATGTCCTCGTATTAATTAACATTTCCACCTAACTTTGTGTGAATACAATTTTACCCACCATATCTTACACACCTTCATCCTTTAGTCATAGATGTAGATTGTAAATGGTTTGGGTGACAGCACTGATAACTGTCACACCCTTTTAGGATGCACCCTACCGAGGTAATAATGACCTTTTTATCCTTACTCTTAAGTTTCTGTTACCAACTACTTTCTACCAATATTAGTCCCACTACCATGAGCTCTTGTCTTGTGAGGTAACATTTGATACAGCAACCTGTTGAGTGACTTTTAGAAATCCAATGGGGGCGACACGGTGGCTCAGTGGTTAGCACTGCTGCCTTGCAGCGCCAGGGACCTGGGTTTGATACTAGCCTCGGGCGACTGTCTGTATGGAGTTTGCACGTTCTCCCTTTTTCTGCATGGGCTTCCTCCCACAGTCCAAGGATTTGCAGGTTGGTGAATTTGCCATGCTAAATTGCCCATAGTGTTAGGTGCGTTAGTCAGAGGGACATGGATCTGGGTGGGTTACTCTTCGGAGGGTCGGTGTGGACTTGTTGGGCAGAAGGGCCTGTTTCTATACTGTAGGGAATCTAATCTAGAGCATATTCGCAGGTTTCCCATTATGTTACTTCCCTCACTACCCTGTGTTCCACCTCATTGTCCACTCCATATCTCCACTTGACTCAGCCACTAGGCAGTCGGTGATGTGGTGAGTGAGGTACCAAGCTTCTTCCTGAGTGCTTCCCTTGGTCAGTCATTTATTCAGGTTGCTAAATTAAATTACACAAGTTCTCTGGTGTACCTGACAGTGATGTCACAGGTACTCAGATTGCATGGGCCATGAATGTGCCCTGCACCTATTGTGGCAGCAATTGCAGCTTTATTTTAATTCCTCCCTCCCGTTTACCTCTTGATTTTCAAATATTCTTCACTTACACTTTTTATCTTTATAGTGAAGACACATGCAAAATATCTGTTCAACTCTTCTGACATTTCCTTGTGTCCCATTATCAATTCTCTAGTCTCACCCGCTAAGCGATCAAAACTCACTATAACTAATCTTCTCCTTTTTAAACACGGAGACTCTGACTAATTTTCACTACATCTTGAACTAGCTATTTCATGCTGTCATTTCTCCCTGAATATTTTTGTTTGTAAGTTCTTTCCTTATTTCCAAAACCAATCCAATGCAAAATATCTGTTCAACTCTTCTGACATCTCCTTGTGTCCTATTAGCAATTCTTCAGTCTCACTCCCTCAGGGGTCAAAACTCACTTTAGCTAATCTTTTCCTTTTTAAACAGAGACTCTTACTAATTGTCACTATGTTTTGAACTAGCTATTTAATGCTGTCATTTCTCCCTGAATATTTTAAATGTAAGTTATTTCCTTGCTTCCAAAACCTATCCAATGTTCTAACTTATCACCAATCTTTGCAACTTTGTATACTAATTATGAAATGAGAGCATTGCTTGCTGGGCGAGCATTTATTGCCCATCCCTATCTACCCTGGAGAATAAGCCAGCTTCTTGCACCGCTGCACTCTTGCACATATTCCCACAGAATGCTCCATTTTACACACCTTTGCCCACTCACTTGCCTTACATATATTTTTGTAGCCTTTTTATGACCTCTTCATGACTTAATTTTCTACCTGTCTTTGCATCATCAGCAAATTTGGGAACTATCACTTGTCTAAGTTGTTTGTATGAGTTGAAAACAGTTGAGATTTCAGCACCAAACCTCCATCACTCATTACATTGTACCAACTAGAAAATGACCACACAAACAAAATCAGAAATTGCTGGAAAAGTTCAGCAGATCTAGCAGCATCTGTGGAGAGTAATGAGAGATAATGATTTGGATCTGGTGACCCCTCTCAGTTCTGCATTTGCAGTTTTTGTCAGTTTTTATTTCGAAAATGAAACCTTCATGGCTATGCTCTGCTTCCTGTTAACCAGCCAATTTCCTACCCATGCTAATATTGAGCTAGGGTTGATTTCCTGCCTTGAAGGATAGTGTTGCAGTAAAGGATGTGTAAGGTCTTGTAGTCACAAATTGTAGTTGAAAACAATTTTGCTGCTGATTATAGCTCAAAGCTTGTCATGAATATCCAGTCTTGAGTTGCTCAATCTATCCCAGAGTCTATTCCATTTAGCACAGTGATAGTGCCACACAACACTGCAACATAATGTGCGACTTTGTCTCCACAATGACAGTGGTGTGATCACATTCACTGACACTGTTGTTGACAGATGCATCTGTCACAGTAGATTGGTAAGGTTATGATGTAGTAGATCTTCCCTTATTGGTGGTTCTCTCATGAATTGTTGCAAACTCAGTCTAATAAGTTATGTACTTCCATGCTCTTCTATTTACCCTCATTTCAATTTTTAAAAATAGTGTTGGGCTTACTTGGCTGACTGTCAAATTAAATTTCAAATGCAATCATAATACAGTTGCTGATACCTCAGACATTCTTTACCGTGAGTTCATTATATTTCATATTTTATTGTACAGATCTGAGAGACAATACACTCTGGTCAGCACAAATAAGTGCTCTTCTGAGAAACTCTCCTGAAAACATTCCATGAATTCCTTATCTAGACCATCTTTGTCCATCTGACTTTTTCAGTCATGCGGTCTTGGTGACTATTACAAAACCAGCAGGTTTTAGCTACCAAGCAGAAATTATAGTTGGATATTGTGCCATGCTGATAGTAACTGCATTGAATTCATTGAATGTTCTGGGGGAGGAACTTTAATTACATAGACAGATTGAAGAAGTAGGGATAGCTTTCCTTGGAGAGACAAGGCAGGGAGAGGATATGGCAGAGGTCCTCAACATCGCTAGAAATCTGGAGGGAATTGGTGATGTAAAACTCCTCTTAGTGATGGATTGTGAACAAGACAAAATGGGTTTAAGATAATTGACAATACAAACAACTTAAGAACAAACTTTTGATATAGCAAGTGTTTAGAGTCCAGAATGTGATGCCTGAGAGTACAAGGGATGGAGGTTCAGCTGAGGTGTTCAATTGGGAGTCTGAAAAGGAATAAAATGCAGAATGATAGGAAGTGGCATGAGGTGAGTTGCTCCTTCAGAGGGACAGCACAGATACAACCGGCTGAATGGTTTATTTTCATCTTGGAACCATTCTGGAACTCTATGAAGGTGTCCAAACTCACTTTTCTATCCCTCAACTTTGACTGAAAAGCCAGATTGCTGATATCACAGTTTGATACAAATGTACTCAGCAAAAGACAAAAGAGAAAAATTCAATAACAAAATGAGAAGATCAGAAGAGTGCATATTTCAGCAAAATAGATAATTATTTATGTGATGAATGCTCCTAACTGTACAAATGTTGTTTCTTATTTTACAAATACTTCTGATTGTGTTGTAACCTTGTGAAACAAACTCAACCATCTTC
Source organism: Chiloscyllium punctatum (assembly GCF_047496795.1). Lineage (NCBI taxonomy): Eukaryota > Metazoa > Chordata > Chondrichthyes > Orectolobiformes > Hemiscylliidae > Chiloscyllium > Chiloscyllium punctatum. Next base: position 32,388,914 of record NC_092786.1, read on the forward strand.
GAGTTCATTTTCCTGAAGGTTGTTTACAGAATTCAAATATTGTTTTGTCTTGGTTCTTGTATTGGAAATAAATTTACTGGATAAGTATTAATGCAATACTATTGAAATTAATTCAAGCAAAAACATTCAATATCTTTGAGTGTGTGGGTTCAATCTCTTTGCTTCCAACTCCTATATTACTGGCAGGCCTATGTGCAGCAAAGCCAGGGTTAGCTGCAAGACCTGCTGTTTTTCAACTAGCAGTGAGAATGCTCTCTACTCTATTGACATACAGTGGAGCAAAGTAGAAAGAAGTTTCTTTTGCATCTGACATGACCTGTACATGTTTGACCTGTCATGGAGTTCCCACAAAATGGCTGACATTACCCTGTGTTACCATCCACTCAATGAGCTAAAAGCAAAGGCCTGACTTTCCTCTCTCGATTCAGAGGTACATTTTGTCACATGAATGACCAGACTTTTCATTTCTTCAGAGGAAGTCATTTTTTTCCCTACAGTCCCAAGCCCATCTAGCTTTCCTCTAGCCTTTCAGCTAGAAATCCTATCCTTACTATGGTTGAGTGTAATTGTAAGTGTAAAATGTCTGCACACCTTCATATTTCATTACTATGTGCAATGATATACGATGATCCATTATGGGTATTTGCCCATATTGACCCTTACTTTGATTAATCTTACAATAGTTTTTCAATGGAAAATGTACTACAATGCAGTGAAATATGTTATGTAATGTTCTTTTTAGGGCTGTGCTGCCACTGTTCATAGTGTGATTTCAATCAAGTAACAGCTCTGACAGATTAAAAGAACACAGTGATTTTAGCACATGGGGGGAAAATAAAGTCGAACCACCTGCGTACATCCATTAATTGACAGATATTCTGATTTGAAATTTGATTTGATTTGATTTTTGACTTGTTTTATTATTGTCACATCTACCTAGGTACAATAAAAAGTTGTTTTTTGTTTTGCGCGCAGTACAGGCAACTCATACCATACAAAGTGAATAAGGGTAATTGAACAGAGTGAGGAATACAACGGTATGGCTGCAGAGGAAGCGGACATAGAATTAGGTTAACACAAAATTTGAATGCAGAAGTCTAACAACAGTGGGGAAGAAGCTGTTCTTAGATGGCACAGTAGTTAGCACAGTGGTTAGCACTGCTGCCTCACAGTGCCAGGGACCTGAATTTGATTCCAGCCTCAGGCAACTGTCTGTGTGGAGTTTACAGCTTCATCCCATATCTGTGTGGGTTTCCTCCCACAGTCCAAAGATGTGCAGGTTAGGTGAATGAGCCATGCTAAATAGCCCATAGTGTTCAGGGATGTGTAGGTTTGGTGCATTAGTCAGGGGAAATGTAGAGGAATGGGTCTGTGTGGGATACTCTTCAGAGGGTTGGTGTGGACTTGTTGGGCCAATTGGCCTGTTTCCACACTATAGGAATTCTATGTATCATTTGGTCTGTATGTTTACATTTTTGCAATGTCTGTCTAATGATTGGAAGGGATTATAACCAGGGTGGGAGGGGTCTTTGATGATGTTGGCTGCCATCCTGAGGCAGTGAGATGATCATAGATCATAGAACCCCTACAGTGTGCAAACAGGTCTTTTGGCCCAATAAATCCACACTGACCCTCTGAAGAGTAACTCAACCAGACCCATTCCCCTACCTTATTTTCCTATATTCACCCCGACTAATGCACCTAACCTACACATCCCTGAACACTGCGGGCAATTTACGATGGCCAATTCACTTAATCTGCACATCTTTGGTTTGTGGGACGAAACTGGAGCACCCAGAGGAAACCCACACAGACATGGGGAAAATGTGCAAACTCCACACAGGCAGTCGTCCGAGGTTGGAATCAAACCTCGGTCCCCGGTGATATGAGGCAGCAGGGCTAACCACTGAGCCACCATACCACTCCCTTAAGTACAGATGGAGTCATTGCATAGATGGTTGGTTTGATTGATGGACTGGGTTTTGTTCATAACTCTCTGTAGTTTCTTATTGTCTTGGGCAGAATAGTTGTCATACCAAACAGTGATACATCTGGATAGAATGCTTTCCATGGTGCACTCTTGCAGGTGAGAGTATGTATTTGATAATTCAGAATGCTTGGCAGAGTTTCAAGTGTAAATGGGTTCAGCACAACTGGTTTCCTTTCATCTGATCATAAATATCTGTTTTAAGAAGTAATTACTGGTTGTGTCTTTGTTGTTTCTAGTTTGTATTACAAATTTATTTGCACGATGGAATGTACATGTTTTTTAAATGTTAATGTTGGTATGTAGATGGAGGGTTTTATTAACTCATGAGGTTTCTTTTCATTTTGAAACTTAAATTATTTTCCATTGATATTGCATGTAATGCCTGGACTTTATATAATGGATACTGACTGACTATACATGAGAAACAAAACCAGAAATTGTTGGAAAAGCTCAGCATCTGTGGACAGAAATTATTAATGTTTCGGGTCCTGTGACCCTTCTTCGGAACTGATGGTAGCTGGGAAGATGTTGGTCTTTATGCAGAAGATAAGGTGGGGAGAGGGGTTAAGGAGTAAACAAAGATAGAGAAGACGAGGTCATGCCTGACAAATCTGATAGATTTCTTTGTTGAAGGAACGACTAGTTTAGATCAAGGATGTTATCTACCTGGACTTCAAGAAGGCCTTTGACAAGGTGCTGCACATGAGGCTGCTGAGTAAGATAAGGGTCCATGGTGTTAGAGGCAAGGTGCTAGCGGCAAGGTGCTAGCATGGATAGAAGCTTGACTGTCTGGAAGAAAGCAGAGAGTGGGGATAAAAGGGTCCTTCTCGGGATGGCAGCTGGTGACAAGTGGTCGTCCACATGCTCAGTGTTGGGACCACAACTTTTCACTTTATACATTAATGATCTAGATGAAGGAACTGCAGGGCATTCTGGCTATGTTTGCAGATGATACAAAGATAAGTAGAGGGACAGGTAGCATTGAGGAAGCAGGGAAGCTGCAGAAGGTTATGGACAGGTTAGGAGAGTGGGCAAAAGAGTAGCAGATGGAGTACAACGTGGGAAAGTGTGAGGTCATGCACTTGGGTAAGAGCAAGGTTTGAGAAGATTTGTAGTTCAGGTTGAGGTTCTGGATGTAGGTTTGCTCGCTGAGCTGGAAGGTTCATTTCCTGACATTTCATCACTTTACTAGGTAACATCTGCAGTGGATCTCCAGGCGAAGCACTGTTGATAATTCCTGCTTTCTATTTATATGTTTGGGTTTCTTTGGGTTGGTGATGTCATTTCCTGTGGTGATGGCATTTCCTGTTCTTTGTCTTAGGGTGTGGTAGATGGGGTCTAACTTAATGTGTTTGTTGAGAGAGTTCCATGCTTCTAAGAATTCTCGTGTGTGTCTTTGTTTGGCTTGTCCTAGAATGGATGTGTTGTCCCAGTCGAAGTGTTGTCGTTCCACATCCGTATGTGAGGATATTAGTGAGAGAGGGTCATGTCGTTTTGTAGCTAGTTGATGTTCATGTATCCTGGTGGCTAGTTTTCTGCCTGTTTATCCAATGTAGTGTTTGTTCCAGTTCTTACATGGTACTTTGTAAATAACATTAGTTTTGCTTGTTGTCTGTATAGGGTCTTTCAAGTTCATTAGTTGCTGTTTTAGTGTGTTGATGGGTTTGTGGGCTACTATGATGCCAAGGGGTCTAAGTAGTCTGGCAGTCATTTCTGAGATGCCTTTGATGTAGGGGAGAGTGACTCAGGTTTCTGGATGTGTTTTATCTGCTTGTTTGGATTTATTTCTGATAGCAGTGGTGGACTCTCCCTCTTTATGGTCATTTAAGCGGGCATTGGACAAGCATGTGGAGGTTATTGGGCTAGTGTAGGTTAGGTAGGCTTCGGTCGGCGCAACATCGAGGGCTGAAGGGCCTGTACTGCGCTGTATTTTTCTATGTTCTAAAACATTCCCATGGATGGATATTTGAATCTGTGGAATGTGTTCATTGAGAACCCGTTTTTTTTGAATACACTGTATAGATGATTTTCCTCTACTCTGTGTAGTTCCTCTATGCTGCAATATGTGGTGGTTCATTGGAATAATGTTCTGATGCAGCTTCATTTGTGGATGTTGGGATGATTGCTTCTGTAGCTGAAAATGTGTTGCTGGAAAAGTGCAGCAGGTCAGGCAGCATCCAAGGAGCAGGAGAATCGATGTTTTGGGCATGAGCCCTTCTTCAGGAATGAGGAAAGTGTGTCCAGCAGGCTAAGATAAAAGGTAGGGAGGAGGGACTTGGGGGAGGGGTGTTAGAAATGCGATAGGTGGAAGGAGGTTAAGGTGAGGGGGATAGGCTGGAGTGGGGGTGGAGAGGTCAGGAAGAAGATTGCAGGTTAGGAAGGTGGTGCTGAGTTCGAGGGTTGGAACTGAGACAAGGTGGGGGGAGGGGAAATGAGGAAACTGGAGAAATCTGACTTCATCCCTTGTGGTTGGAGGGTTCCTAGGCGGAAGATGAGGCGCTCTTCCTCCAGCTGTTGTGTTGCTATGGTCTGGCGATGGAGGAATCCAAGGACCTGCATGTCCTTGGTGGAATGGGAGGGGGAGTTGAAGTGTTGAGCTACGGGGTGGTTGGGTTGGTTGATCCAGGTGTCCCAGAGGTGTTCTCTGAAATGTTCCGCAAGTAGGCAGCCTGTCTCCCCAATATAGAGGAGGCCACATCGGGTGCAGTGGATGCAATAAATGATGTGTATGGAAGTGCAGGTGAATTTGTGGTGGATATGAAAGGATCCCTTGGGGCCTTGGAGGGAAGTAAGGGGGGAGGTGTAGGCGCAAGTTTTGCATTTCTTGCGGTAGTTCAATATTTGGTCTGTATGTGTTGTTTTCCTGTAGACGCTGGTTTGAAGATCCCCATTGGCTGTTCGTTCTACCGTGACATTAGCAAAACTAATGTTGTTACAAAGTACTGTGCAAGAACTGAAACAAACACTACATTGGACAAACAGGCAGAAAACTAGCGACCAGGATACATGAACATCAACTTGCCACAAAACGACATGACCCTGTCTCACTAGTATCCTTACATACACATGAGGAAGGACACCACTTCGACTGGGACAATAGATCCAGTCTAGGACAAGTCAAACAGAGACATGCACGAAAATTCCTAGAAGCCTGGGATTCCAATCGGAACTCTCTCAACAAACACAATGAGTTAGACCCCATCTACCACACCCTAAGACAAAGAACAGGAAATGCCATCATGACAGGAAATGATGTCACCACAGGAAATGACATCACCAACCCAAAGAAACCCAAACATACAAATAGAAAGCAGGAATTATCCGCAGTGCTTTGCCCGGAGGCCCACTGAAGATGTTACTTAGTAGGGTGATGAAATTTATGGAAATGAAACTTCCAACTCAGTTAGTATACCTACATCCAGAACTCTGGTAAGAAGAATAGAGGCATGGACTATTTCCTAAATGGGGAGAAAGTTCAGAAGTCTGAAGTACAAAGAGACTTGGGCGTACTAGTCCAGGATTCTCTCGAGGTAAACTTGCAGGTTGTGTCAGTAGTTAGGAAGGCAAATGCAATGATGGCATTTATTTTTAAAGGACTTGAATATAAAAACAGAGAGGCTCTATAAGGCTCTGGTTAGAGCACATTTGGAGTATTGTGTGCAGTTTGGGCCCCATATCTCAGGAAAAATGTACTGACGCTGGAGCGTGTTCAGAGGAGGTTCACGAGAATGGTCCCAGGAATGAAAAGCTCCTGGGCCACCCTTGTAAAAGACCTTGGTAACAAGCTGACTCACAGCAGGTGAGCATGGCACTCTGACTTTGCGTTGTTCCTATTGCATTCTAATTTAAAATTGGCCCTCATACATTGCAAGTATTTTTCTTGAAAGAAATGCCATCTGTATTACCGCACAGAAGACAAAGCTGTCTGGGTACTGGTGTAATAGATAGAAAATCACAACTATCCCTCCTTATCGGCTTATAGCCAGCATTTAAACTGGAGATATATGCATGATTCTTCTGAGAAGAATTTCAAATAAAGCTATGATAGGAATGAATCACCCCAGTAATTAAATGGCCGCGGTCATCTTCTTTAATCAAATTACCAGAACAGTGGTCGGAATTTTACAGAAAGCTCATTTTTCCATAATAACTTGACAAGCTTAGATAGGCCTTCAGAATTAATTTGGTTCCTTGTATGAAGAATTTCCTTTATATTGTCTATTAAAACTTAAGATCTGTATTTTGCTTAATGGTAAGTGGAACACATTCGTATAGCCTGTCAGTGGTTTACTGATGCCCATATGTTCTTTATTAAACTGTCTCCCACCCTTTGCCCCTTTTGCCATTCTTCACAAGGCAGAAAGAACCAATTACAGACCACAGAGGCAGCCATTTACCCCCCAGCCTTTAGATTGCTATTTCCTGTCTGATATTAGCACAGCAAGCACAAGATGATAGGTTTTAAGTCCAGATGTGGTGCTTGACCATAAATTGCCTGAGAGTGAAGGCCAGGATGACCCAAACACACAGCAAAATGTGCTGTTTTATGTGCAAGAACATTTGAAAAAGGATTCTTAAAACCTTGTGCTAAAATCCATCTCACCTGTGTTGATATAATATGATAATTGCTGGATAGGCCTAATTCACACTTTAAATGTGAACCATATGGCTAGCAGGTCTCCAGAGAATGCTGCAAGGTTCATGGTCAGGGTTTCCCTACTGTAACTGGCTCTCTGGGGTCGCATTTACATTGCAGTGCCAAAGAAAACAGTTATGATTGCAAAGTGATATATCCAACCACATGCTGGTTCTGAATCCTGAAATCTTTCATCTGCCCAATGCCAGCAACAAGCCATGAAAGCCTACGGCTGTTTGCAATGGGTTAATAGCCCCATATCAACCTTCATTCATTTCTTCAGATTTACTAGACAAGCATGAGGCAAATTACCACAAATGCTTTCAATCAAGTGCCACTCAGAATTATTGTCTTGGAGTTAAAAGGGGAGGAACAAATTGACAATATTCTGGTTGACAAATTTAAACTATAAACTGGAATCTAAGGGAGTTAAACATGGCCTCAACCTCTTGTGTCAGGTTTTATGATTTAATTCTTCTTGAGAATCTTGAACAATTTAAGCTGCCTTCAAAGCTGAATTCTACAAGTATCTCACTCGACTCATGTATGACATGAAATATAAACAAATCAGTTGGGGATAAATACTGATGGTGTTCCGAGGAATCTTTCCAGTGATGGGAAATTTTCTTTCAGCAGACTTGGTACAAATATTTGTCCTCTAACCAATTTTACCACTTTCCCTTTCAATTATGGCAGGGGGTGAACTTAAGTACTCTGATGTGTTGGGAAGTTATTCAACATGAAAGCATTACTGCTGAGTCCAACAGTGCTTTTATCATTTTGAAAATAAACAGACGTTCCTGAGTTACATTAAATAGGCTAACTTAAAACAAACAGCAAGCGCATATTTTATGAAGTAAGCTTTACAATTGACAAGTAGGATATAAGGTTTATATGTCTCCTAAGCACCAGATTAGTATCATGTTTTCCATGTTGAGAAGTCCCAACTTAGTACACTAAGAGGTAGCAATAACAAAAATTGTGAAATATACACTAACCATCAAAAGTCACAGATACATCGATCTACATTACAGGAAAAGGCCCTTCAGCCCATAGAAGGGACAAAAACAGGCACCTAACCAATCTAATGCCATTTTCCAGTACTTTTTCCAGTACTCTCCTTGTACGCCTTGACATCGCAAGTGTGGATCTAAATACTTCTTAAATGTTATTGAGGGTTCTAGCTCTACTACCTTCTAGGTTTAAAAAAAAATCCTCTCATCCCCTCTAAAATTCATGCCCCTTACCTTGAATTCATTCCTCCGGTCATTAATCCCTTCACCATGGGGAAATGTTCTTCCCTGTCAACCCTATCTACGCCCCTCATAATTTTGTGCATCTCAACCATGTTCCCCTCCCCAGTCTCCTCTGCTTCAAGTCATACCATTCCAGTCTGTCCAGTTTCTCTTCATAACAAAAACTCTTCAGCCCAGGCAACATTCTGGTAAATTTCTTATGCATACTCTCCAGCGCAATCACATCTCTTCTATAATGTGGATTCCAGAACTGCATACAATAGCTGAGGCCTAACCAATATGTTGTACAGTTCCAGCATAACCTCCCTGTTCTTAAACTGTATGCACCAGCTAATAAAGGAAAACATCCCATGTGCCTTCTCAACCAGTTTTTTTCTATCTGTCCTACCACCTTAAGGGACCAGTGGGCATGCTCACAAGATCCTTCTGATCCTCTATGCTTCCCAGGGTCTTACTGTTATTTCCTTTACATGTATACTCACATGTATTTCATTCCCTTGTTTGTCCTGCCCAAACACACCACTAACATTTATTCAGACTGAGTTTGATCTACCGCTGATCAGCCCATTTGACCAGTAAATCATCTTGTGATCTAAAGCTATCCTCCTCACTATTTACAATATATTTTTGTATCATCTGCCAACTGACTGATCCACCCTCCTACATTCAAGCCTAAATCATTTATATACCACAAACAGCAAGGGTCCTAACACGGTTTTCCACAGACATCGGCTTCCAGTTACAAAAACATCCCTCAAACATCACCCTCTGCTTCCTGTCACTCAGCTAATTTTGGACCCAATTAGCCAAATTTCTTTGATTTCCATGCACTCTTACCTTTGCTACCAGTTTCCCATGCAGGACCTGATCAAAAGCCTTGCTGAAGTCCAAGTAAACCATGTTGAATGCATTGCCTTCATCTACACACCTGGTTACATCTTCAAAAAAATCAATCAGAAGTGACCTCCCTTTAACAAAACCATGGCAGCTATTCTGGATTAATCCCTGTCTCTCCAAATGCTGATTATTTCTGTCCCTAAGAATTGCTTTCAATAGTTCCTCCACCATTGAGAGTAGATTGACTGGCCTGTAGTATCTGGGATTATCCCTTGCTATCTTCTTGAATAACCGAACCACAATGGCTGTTCTCCAGTCCTCTGGCAGCTCTCCTGTGGCCAGAGAGGAATTGAAAGTTATTGCCAGATAAAAATATAAAATATACATTTTCTTGCAAGTCTTTCTCTGCAAGTTACTTTTGTAAATTTCAATGAACTTCATGCTCAAATGTTCGGGTGATAGAATCTGCTTTTTAGAATTTATCACATCTGCTCGAGATCAGTAAATGCTTAGGGCAATTCATTACTATTTATTACAAAAGTCAATTATGTCACATTGTTGGAAGAGCCCCTTTTTGTGCAATTAATGCAGGCATTAATGATTTTACATCTTTGTTTTCACTGCTAAAATTTTGTCAGAATCAAATTTATTTACGCTATGTTAAATATTTTCTTCAAATTTTGCCCCCTCCAGTTACCAATATTTATTCCCTTCCAAGTTTCGAGGTTGGCCTGATCCAATCTATGGAAACTGTCAATACCCTGTCAAAGTAATGCTCTTCCCAAGATCACCTGTTTGAATCAGACAAGGTTAATGCCTCAGGAAAGATTGGAATGCATGTCAATCAAAATCCAGTTTAAAGTTGTAGAAACTAATAAAAGCCCATTATTCATTCAGGTGACTTTATTCATTTATTTCAACAGAGTTCGGGAGGATGTTAAAAATCTCACAGCAATACAAGAAGAAGAAGAAGAACAAGGAGTACTCCTTTGTGTCCTGACCAACATCTCTTCCTCAAGCAATGCAGCCGAAAGACAGATTAATGGGCCAATTATTTTTGTTTCTGTTTGTGATGCTGAATGCAATTGATTACTCTTTTAAACCTCCATGACAACTGTGACCAGATTCAAGAGCCAGCAATTATGAAGTGCTGTGAATCATCCCGTTAAGGTTATATAGTCATACAAGGCCTTTTTTTAAGCTTTCATGTTCCTTTCTATCTTCTTTCTTTCCTTGCCTAATTTTCTTTTTGCATTGCCAACTGCTTAAAGCAGTTATTCCATCTTTTGTCTTTACAAGATCATAAAGTGAGTTGGAATGCTGAAAGTCCTCTTATTTAATGTCATCTTTCACAGAAACCAATTTTATCATTGAGCTCTTAAATCAGTTTTTTTTTGGTTTCATCCACTCTCCTACTGGGGAAGAATTCAACATTGCAGTGGCATGGTGAAGAGGGCAGGTGGTGATTTTAAATTTGAGGGTCACCATGCCTCAGGGAAAGGGAGAGGTTGAGAAGGAGAGTCCTTCATAGTCACCTCTCTCAGTGCTGGAATTGAACCCATGTTGTTGGCTTCACCAGCTAACTGAACTAATTGATACCCCAGGGTTATTAGTGACCACTTAAGGGAGTCTCACCTGGTGTTGGGATAGTTAGGCTTTCTACCCCAACATCCAGAACTAAACGTCTGGTGGTCAAAAGCAGGTAGGATCTCCTTGATGTCCAATCCACTCGATAATCTTCCCCTCTCGCTAACTACCCTATCACTTTTGAGAAGATGATTTTTGATATTCTGAGCAAGTACTATAAGGGATTAACATTAACCTTTAAACATTCCAGTCATAATATCTTCACAACTCAAAACTGCTGACCTTAATTAGTCTCCAGCGTTATTCTGCTTCCACTTAACTCCTCCAGTTCCAGACCTGAACATGGACTGAGTTGGTTATGTGAGTGCAACAGCCAATGACAACACGCAATGTAACAAACCTGAAAGAAGTCTAAGACTTTGGCAAAAGCTGCTCCCAACTTTTAGTTATCTTGTTAACTGCCCGAGATGAAGTATTCCCGTGCATCTACTCCTACTTTTTTCTTTTTTGAGAAACTAGTGTATAATTTCACTAGCTCTTGGTGCAGGTTAGCAGCTCTGTCGTTAATTTGAATGATTATATTGCTGTTTGAAAAACAACAGATGTCAGAGGGTTAACGCATCTAATTCAGCAAACTAGAAAAAGAGTCAGAGAAGCAAGTGTCAAGGAAGGTTAGGTTAATAATAGATGATCTGAAACTTTTTAGCAGAACTTGTCAATCCATTACCTGTGTATTAGCAGCTGGAAATTAAAGGGGACTGTACTTGCAACATTATGTATATTTTCTAAACTTGTGGGTTGGATGAGTGATGAGAAACATTTAAATTGGGAAGTGTTGTTCCCTTATAAGATGAATCCATTTGTGGAATGTGGCTCAATCAACTGAAGGCCTTTTATGCTGAGCAGAGATCACCAATAATTTTGAAAGCTAACACCCAAGCAGCCACTGCTGGGGTCATTCTGTGCTCCTTTATTTTCTTTACATATCTGGATTGCACATGCTTTTTTTTTTGCTTGTCAGTCTCTTCGTTTTCCTCCTGGTCAGGATTAACTGCGTTTGTTTTTGGATTGAATAATGTAACCTGAGATTAGCGAATATGTTTCTAACTATTTAGCTCAGTTTCTGGGTTAACGGGAACATGCATCAACCAAAGGGTTATGAAGATTCAGGGCTATGAAGATGTGGGTGCACTGTACTTTTGAGAGTTAAAAGTTAGCAGAACTCCCTGACACAACACCCAGTGTTCTGAATAAGGTAACATTTGTTCAAAAGCTAGATTAGCTGGGTTGCCTGAGACAATAAAAATAAATTCAAATTCTGCCAATCAGTTTAAATTATACCCCAAAATACTGAGCTCCAAACAAGTTTGAATTTAGTATATTGACAATATTAAAAGCCAATGATGCAAACTGATGCTTTGAAGGTATAAGACGGGAAAACCTGAACACTGTGGGCGGCATGGCGGCACAGTGGTTAGCACTGCTGCCTCACAGCGCCTGAGACCCAGGTTCATTTCCTGCCTCAGGCAACTGTCTGTGTGGAATTTGCACGTTCTCCCTGTGTCTGCGTAGGTTTCCTCCTGGTGCTCCGGTTTCCTCCCACAGTCCAAAGATGTGCAGGTCAGGTGAATTGGCCATGCTAAATTGCCCGTAGTGTTAGGTAAGGGGTAAGTGTAGGGGTATGGGTGGGTTGTGCTTCGGCGGGTCGGTGTGGACTTGTTGGGCCGAAGGGCCTGTTTCCACGCTGTAATGTAATCTAATCTAAAGTTGGAGGAGAACTGCCAAACCAATGACATCTGCCGGCTGCCCAGAGAAAGTTACCTTTTATCGAAAATGGTAAAGGTACCTTTTATCGATCAGTGATCTGTGAAGAAAAAGAAAAGAAGATTTAACATCTGGCTGTTTTTTTTTTTGAAAAGTTGAATGCTGGAAAATTTTAATTGGGGTGGGGTTTTATCAGACTAGTATTATAGAAGGGGAAGGTAAAGGATGGGTTCGAGGAAGGAGTTGTAAATAGTTGTCAGTTAATCATTCTTCATTATATTTTAAGAAATAAAGTTGTTAATTTTTACTTTAAATAGTTCTTGGCTTCTCAAATTTTCACAGATTACTGCACAGATTTTTTTCTGTGTTGCTGGTTTAAATTAAGCAGGGGGGTTTACCTTGTGTCATGACAAAAGGAAGTAACTTGAGCTTGGGTCCCTAGCGCTGTGAGGTAGCAGTGCAAACTTGTGAGCCACTGTGCTGCCCTTTCTGGCTCCTTATTCTTGTTTTTTTTTGTCTTCTTGGGACCTAAAGCGTTGTCCTTTTTCTTTAATGCCTAGATGTGGCGATCTATCGTGAAACAATGGCACTTTCTGCTGACTCTGAAGTTCATTCCACACAATGACTTAGTGATCACTACAGCCTGGATTTCCCCTCTTCCCATTGTCAGATTGGACCCTTTGGAATTCCAGGCATTCAGAATAGTGATGTCATTAAACTGGGTAAACTACCAATCACATTGGTTTTCCCGTATAAGAAGGTTTCAGCAAGTAAAAATCATTAACCCTCTTCACAGTCAATAATTCAATTTTACATGAAGTGAAATAAATGATTGGGACTTGCACATTAGATTTCAGTAGTCAAAATATCTTGAACATGCTCATAAAAAAAATGTGATGAAGGTATGCAAAATGATTTGTAATAAAGGTGAAATTTGATATTCCACATTTATAAAGTTACTCTTTCTGGATCAGTGAGGCTACCTAGCAGCAGTTTAGTACAATTTCAAAACTTCATTCAAGAATGAAACTTTTACAATAAGGCTAAGAGTGTAAGAGTAGACACTTTCACCAGTTCCGTGATTTCTAATTGAACACAATGTGGGGAAATCTCACTGGTAGCATCATCTGAAGAAGTGCACAATCACTCATACCTTGAATTAGAATTCCTACAGAGTGGAAAAAGGGCTTTCAGCCCAACAGGTCCACACCAATCCCAACCCACCCCCAAAGAGTAACCTACCCAGACCCATTCCCCTCCTTAATGATTCTACATTTGCCCCTGACTAATGCACCTAACCCACACATCCCTGAACACTGCAGGTAATTTAGCATAGCCAATTCATCTAAACTGCACACTGGAAACTGGAACACCCAGATGAAATCTACGCAGATGTTCAAGGGAGAATGTGCAAACTCCAGACAAGGCTAGAATTGAACCTGGGTCTCTAGCACTGTGGGCAGTAGGGCTAACCACTGAACCATCGTACTGACCCAGCACTGAGCTCCACTTTTAACTGCATGCTGCTAAGTTCACAAGTTGCTACAGTTTCGGATGAGTTACTAACAGGAAAAACCAGGCCTTAAATGGATAGGGCTAATGGAATCATGGTGCATCTGTTTATCTCCATTGTCTGTTTTCAGTTGTCTCAGAAATGGGAATCTTTCTTATTACTGCTGTTTTGACTCAGATGCTCAGTGCACTGAGAATTCTATTGCACCTTTGAGTTGGGTGTCACATTCAATTAAATCTTCCAGCTGTTATTATCCATTCTCCTTTTCTGTCTCACACTTACAGACCATCTAAAAATTATAGTGCTGACAATTAGTTTTCTCACTGAGGTCATCTGCCAGCTGAAAATTCAGAGTTAGTTGTGACGATAGTGAGTGCATGCAGTCTAGCCATGTTGGAAAATGTTAACAATAAACTCAAGTGCGAATTAGGTGCAGGGATTCAATGAATTGCTAACTACTCTGTTTTTCCATACTGATACATCATCTGTGTGCAGTTAGGAATCTGCTGATTGTCATGTGTTGCAGTAGCTTAAATGTGCAGATGCAGATTTCTCCTGTTTCATTTAATGTGCTCAGTCTGAAAAGCTTTCTGATTCGACTGCAAAGGAAAAATGCTCTGATTTTAACTCTGTCTTCCTGTTGGCAATTGGCTGGTAGCAGACACCAAGGGGAGAACCTTCCCAGTCATAAATGATGTGGAAGATGGCAAGAAAGTTGGTAAAATATGGTGAGAACAGAAAAATGAGATTTTCAACATTATGATTCTTACCCAAAGTTTTAATAGTAAGAATCTCATTAGTAAGTGGCGAGTGGCCTATTTGCATGCATTGACATTTCACTATTATTTAATCATGTCTCCTTCATCTGCAGTTTGCTATTTTACCAGGCAGTGGAGAGAAACTAGGCAGCGCCAATTCCTGTAATAGTCTCAGTGGGTACCTGGTGGCTGATGTTTGTCAACTGTTACTCTGCATTTCTACCTTGATCAACAGTCTCTGACACCTTGGCCTACACTCCGTGGGCAACGACTGCCTGTGTGTCTTCCATCCATGGAGGTTGGCATTAGACCCATGTAGTCTCACTACATCTTGGCACAACTCACATACAATATAGTTCACTAATGCACTTTCTTTGTTCACTTATGGAATGTGGGTGTCACTGGCTGCATTAGCATTTATTGCCCATGGATGTAGGTTTGCTCGCTGAGCTGGAAGGTTCATTTCCAGACATTTCATCACCCTACTAGGTAACTTCTTTAGTGGGCCTCTGGGCAAAGCATTGCTGATAATTCCTTCTTTCTATTTATATGTTTGGGTTTCATTGGGTTGGTGACATCGTTTCCTGTGGTGGAGTCATTTCCTGTTCTTTTTCTCAGCGGGTGGTAAGTGGTATCTAACTTGATGTGTTTATTAATAGAATTCCAGTTGGAATGCCATGCTTCTAGGAATTCTCCTGCATGTCTCTGTTTGGCTTGTCCTAGGATGGATGTGTTGTCCCAGGTGAAGTGGTGTCCTTCCTTATCTGTATGTAAGGATACTAGTGAGAAAAAGTAAATAGAAAGCAGGAATTATCAGCAATACTTCACCTGGAGGCCCACTGAAGATGTTACCTAGTAGGGTGATGAAACGTCTGGAAATGAACCTTTCAGTTCAGCAAGCAAGCCTATATCCAGAACCTCAACCTGAACTATAAATCTTCTCAAAACTTGCTAATTTATTGCCATCCATAGTTACCCTTGAGAGGGTGGTGGTCAGTTGCCTTCTTGAACCACTGCAGTCCACCTGCTGTGGGTTGACCCCTCATGCCATTAGGGGGGGGAATTCACCGACCCCCAGATGTTAGTAAGGAGGATTTTGTGGGGTCTACTGGCTGGTTCTGCTGTTATCTTTTCCGGTGCCTCAGTCAATACCAGGTGGTCTATCTAGTTTCATTTCTTTGTTGAGACTCCACAATGATTGATATAATGAAAAGGCTTACTTGAACATCGCAGAAGGTCAACCACATTGTTATGTGTCTGGAATCATACCTCATCAGACCAGGTGAGGATGACAGATTTCCTTCCCTGAAGAACATCAGTGAACCAGATGGGTTTTTCTGACAATGATCATCTGGAGACTCTTAATTCCCGATTTTTTAAAATTGAATTCAAATTCTAACATTTGCTGCAGCAGGCTTTGAACTTGGCTCCCCAGAACATAAGCTGAATTTCTGGCTTAATAATCAAAGCCTCAGTTAGGGTGCTGTCAACAAGTTACATAGAACATTGAACAATACAGTGCAAAACAGGCCCTTCAGCCCTCGATGTTGTGCCGACCTGTGAACTATTCTCAGCTTGTCCCCCTACACTGTCCCATCATCATCCATGTGCTTATCCAAGGATTGTTTAAATCTCCCTAATGTGGCTGAGTTAACTACATTGGCAGGTAGGGCATTCCGTGCCCTTACCACTCTCTGAGTAAAGAACCTGCCTCTGACATCTGTCTTAAATCTATCAACCCTCAATTTGTAGTTATGCCCCCTCGTATAAGCTAATGCCATCATTCTAGGAAAAAAGACTTTCAATGTCTACCCTATCTAATCCTCTGATCATCTTGTATGTCTCTATCAAATCCCCTCTTAGCCTTCTTCTTTCCAATGAGAACAGACCCAAGTCTCTCAGCCTTTCCTCATAAGACCTTCCCTCCAGACCAGGCAACATCCTGGTAAATCTCTTCTGCGTCTTTTCCAATGCTTCCACATCCTTCCTGAAGTATGGCGACCAAACCTGTACACAATATTCCAAGTGTGGCTGCACTCACGCTTTGTATAGTTGCAGCATGATATTGCAGCTCCAGAACTCAATCCCTTTACAAATGAAACCTAACACACTGTATGCCTTCTTAACAGCACTATCAACCTTCGTAGCAACTTTCAGGGATCTATGTACATGGACTCCAAGATCCCTGTGCACATCCACACTACCAAGAATCTTTCCATCGCCCCAGTACTCTGCCTTCCTGTTATTCTTCCCAAAGTGCATCACCTCACATTTAGCTGCATTGAGCTCCATTTGCCACCTCTCAGCCCAATTCTGCCATTTATCCAAGTCCTCCTGCAATCTGTAACATTCTTCCAAACTGTCCACTACTCCACCAACTTTACTTAGAAGAGGTGGGGTGCATACTAGTGAGGAAGTCTGTGCACTGAAATTTAAAGGGGCTTATCAAGGACCACTGCTGTGGTGGCAAGTCAGGAAGCCAACTGAGAGTTTTGGAAGCAGTCATGCTGAGATGCAGAGGGGTAATAATTGTGAGGGGAGGGGACAACTCAACAAATAAGGTGAGAGATACTGTAGCATGGAAGGCACTGCAGAGCTGGTGGGAAGGCATGTCATTGATGGTCACCACCACCTAGTGGTCAATGGGGGCAGCACATAGATATGTTTAGCCCCTGCATTAAGAGCAAAGACAGGATTGGATGAGGAACACAAGTGCCCAAGATCAGCATCGACCCTGAGTGGCTGTGGTTTAATCTCCGAAAGCAGATTTTCAACTGAAGGTATCCTCACCTTTTAATGAAAGTGTGGAAGAGCAGCAGTCACTCATGCAGATGGGAGCAGATATAGTGCTACAATGTTCTGCATAGCAGTGGTAATAGGAACCCCATCTCATGAAAAGGAAAGAGGCTCTGATGAGGGATTATGTGCAGCTCAGGGTTTAATGAACTAGCAGAACCACAGAGGTAGTCATCTCCAGACTGGGATTAGAGAGGAAGATGTGTGGTTTAAAATTGGCATGGGTGAAATGGGTTCCGATTTATGAGAACTAGCACCAGTTCTGGGGAAAGAGAAACCCTCTCTGATGAGATGTGCTTCATGTGAACCATGCTGGGACTAGTGCCATGGCAAATTGTAAACTGGGGTTGAAGAGAACTTTAAACTAATAAGGGGGGTGGGAGGATCAATTGAAGGAAAGTTTAAAAAAATCAAAATTAAATTAGAGAGCAAGTGTAAAACTGCTGAAGAGATGAATGATAACCAAAGTGTAATAGGAAGAGGCAGAAAGTGTACTCAGAAGAGTGTAGCAGAATATAGTACGAGAGAAAACAACAATAGCAAAGAGCCAAAGCTTAAGGCTCTTTAAAAATGCGGTGTGTCTCCAGATAACATGATAGATGAGTTGAAAGCAGAAACAGAAATAATTTAATAGCTACTACAGAGATATGGCTACAGGGTGACCAAAATTAAGAACAGTGGAGTCAGTTTGGGTGGAAATAGAGAATGATGAGGGAAAGAAATCATGGCTAGGAGTCATCCATAGGCCCCCAAAGAGTTGCCTTGCCATGTGACAAAGGGTAAATGTGCAAATAGTGAAGCTGTATCAGAACGACATTGCAATTGTCGTGGGTGATTTTCATCTCCATAACGACTGGACAAGTCCAATGGGAAAGGGTGATGTAGAAGACAAATTTCAAGAGTGCATCAGGGATTGCTTCGCAGAGCAGTGTGCTGTAGAACCAATCCAGAGACTGGCTATTTTAGAGCTAGAAATGTGCAATGAATGAGGATTAATATGAGATCTCAGAGTTAAGGATCCACTCGGGGAATAGCGATCACAAACATGATAGAATTTTAAATTCAGTTTCAGGCAGAGCATTCAGCTGCCAATCTGTACTCCTGACTCCCAAATCCTGCAATCCACAACCATAAGACTAAAAGGCAACAGTGCTATGACAATGCTATAACAGTGGTCATGATTTCCAAATTGATCAGTGTCCTAAAAGAAATCTGGTAGACGACAGAAAAGCTGGTAGACGACAGAAAAGCTATATCTTACCTTTTATTAAGATGTTTGGCCTCTCGTGACTGAGCTTCTTTTGGTTATATGTCATGCATGGGATGTTCAGAAATGTCAGATTCCTTAGTAGCTGACAATTGAACATATTGTTCAACTATTATATATTCAAAGAAAGGCCTTTAGTAACATCATCTATTATTACATCTTGCATAACCTCCCTAAGGGAATCGCTTGAATTACCTTGCAGGCCAAAGATGACAATCATCTTGTGCCAATCAAGATATCATAGGTATCACAAGGATGGTTGACTGGTTATTTTCTCACAAGCAGTATTTTTCTTGTGGGAAGGCCATTGACTGGGTCGGTCTTCCACTGTTCTTTTTGAGCAAAGGTTTAAAGTGGACCTGGCTGGTAAATTCTGGGGAAAAATAATTTAATTCTTTCTTTACTTGACATCGACATTGTTGATGCTTCACTTTCATGAGAGATTAAGAATGTTTGGTTTTTCATAGGATTAAGCAAGTTTTTCATAGGATTAAGCAGGATGGAACAGACTGATAAAAAAACATTATATTCTGTGATCGTGCCTCTGATCATGTTTTTGGGATCCTTGAGGCAGAGGGGGAGCAGCCCAAAATCATGATCCACGTATGCACCAACGACATAGCTAGGACGAGAGTTAGAGATTTAAGGTAGAAATTCAGGGAGCTTGGCTGGAAGCTTCGAGCTGGAACAAACAGAGTTGTTATCTCTGCTTTGTTGCTCCTGCCACGTGCTAGTGAGTTGAGGAATAGGGAGAGAGAGCAGTTGAACACGTGGCTACAGAGATGGTGCGGGGGGGTTGATTTCTTGATAATTGGAGCTCTTTCTGGTTCTGGGGTAGGTGGGACCTCTACAAACAGGATGGTCTTCACCTGAACCAGAAGGGTGCCAATATTCTGGATTCACTCTGCAAATGCTCTTCAGGTGAGTTTAAATAAGTCAGCAGGGGAATAGGAACCAAAATTATAATTCAAGTATATGGGAGGTTGAGAGTAGTGAAGTTAGAACTAAGATTTCAAGATGGCAAGAAGGCACCAGCAAGCAAGAAGTTGGTTTGAAGAATGTATAATTCAACACCAGGAGCATCCAGAATAAGATGAGTGAACTTGCAGCATGGGTCAGTACCTGGGATTTTGATGTTGTGGCCATTTCAGAGACGTGGGTAGAACAGGGACAGGAATGGTTATTGCAGGGTCTGGGATTTAGATGTTTCACTAAGAACAGAGAAAATGGTAAAAGAGGGGGAGCTGTGGCACTGTTAGTCAAGGACAGTATTACGGTTGCAGAAAGGACATTTGAGGACTTGTCCACTGAGGTAGTATGGGCTGAGATTAGAAACAGGAAAGGAGAGGTTACCCTGTTGGAAGTTCTCTATAGGCCTCCAAATAATTTCAGAGATATTGAGGAAAGGATAGCAAAGATGATCCCTCAATAGGAGCGAGAGTGACAGGGTAATTGTTATGGGGGTCTTTAACTTTCCAAATATTGACTAGGAATACTATAGCTCAAGTACTTTAGGTGGGTCAGTTTTTGTCCAAAGTATGCAGGAGTGTTTTCTGACACAGTATGTAGACAGACCAACAAGGGCCGAGGTCACATTAGATTTGGCACTGGTAAGAAACCCAGCCAGGTGTTAGATTTGGGGGTAATTGAGCACTTTAGTGATAGTGACCAAAGTTTGGTTATGTTTACTTTAGCGATGGAAAGGGATAGGTATATACCGCAGGGTAAGCATTATAGCTGATGGACCGGCAATTAGGATGTGATTAGGCAAGATTTAGAATGCATAGGATGGGGAAGGATACTGCAGGGGATGGGCACAATTAAAATGTGGAGTTTATTCAAGGAACAGCTACTGCGTGTCCTTGATAAGTATGTACCTGCCAGGCAGGGAGGACGTTGTCGAATGCAGGAGCCGTGGTTTACTAAGGAAGTTGAATCTCTTGTCAAGATGAAGAAGAAGGCTTCTGTTGGGATGAGATGTAATGGCTCTGTTAGGGTGCTTGCGAGTTATAAGTTAGCCAGGTCTTAGCCAAAAAGAGCCAGGAGGGGACATGACAACTCGTTGGCTGATAGGATCAAGGAAAGCCCTAAGGCTTTCTGTAGGAAGATCAGGAATAAAAGAATGGTTAGAGTAAGATTAGGCCAATCAAGCATAGTAGTGGGAAGTTGTGCGTGGAGTCAGAGAAGCTAGGGGAAGTGCTAAATAAATACTTTTCGTCAGTATTCACACAAGAAAAAGACAACGTGGTTAAGGAAAATAGAAATATCTAGGCTACTAGACTAGATGGGAATGAGGTGCACAAGGAGGAGGTGTTAGCAATTCTGGAAAGTGTAAAAATAGATTAGATTAGATTACTTACAGTGTGGAAACAGGCCCTTCGGCCCAAAAAGTCCACATCGACCCGCCGAAGCGCAACCCACCCATACCCCTACCCCTACATTTACCCCTGACCGAACACTATGGGCAATTTAGCATGGCCAATTCACCTGACCTGCACATTTTTGGACTGTGGGAGGAAACCAGAGCACCCGGAGGAAACCCATGCAGACACTGGGAGAATGTGCAAACTCCACACAGTCAGTCAGTCGCCTGAGGCGGGAATTGAACCCAGGTCTCTGGCGCTGTGAGGTAGCAGTGTTAACCACTGTGCCACCATGCTGCCCGCAGGCCAGATGGGATTTATCCTAGGTTTCTCTGGGAAGCCAGGGAGGAGATTGCCAAGCCTTTGGTTTTGATCTTTATGTCATCATTGTCTGCAGGAATAGTGCCAGAAGAAGGGGAGTAGCGACAACCCTGGAAATTATAGACCTGTAAGCCTTACTTCGGTTGTGGGGAAAGTGTTGGAAAAGGTTATAAGAGATAGGATTTATCATCAGCGAAAGAAGAATAAGTTGATTAGGGATAGTCAACACGGTTTTGTGAAGGGTAGGTCATGCCTCATAACTCACCTTAATGAGTTCTTTGAGAAAGTGACTAGACAGGTGGATGAAGGTAAAGCGGTTGATGTGTTGGTTGGATTTCAGTTGAGAGTGTGGCGCTGGAAAAGCACAGCAGGTCAGGCAGCATTCGAGGAGCAGGAGAATCGATGTTTTGGGCAAAAGCCCTTCATTAGGGATAGGGCTCACAGCTCCTGCTCCTTGGATGCTGCCTGACCTGCTGTGCTGTTCCAGCACAACACTCTCGACTCTAATCTCCAGCATCTGCAGTCCTCACTTTTCCCACCACCTGCACAGTGTCAAAATCTGCCAATGACACTAAGACGAATGGCAGAGCAAAGTGTGCAGAGGACTGTGAAACTTTGCAGAGGAAAATAGATACATTGAGTGAGTGGGCAAAGGTCTGGCAGATGGAATGCAATGTTGGTAAATGTGAAGTCATGCATTTTGGTAGGAGTAACAGCAGAATAGATTATTGCTTGAATAGTAAAATGTTTCAGCATGCTAATTTGCAGAGGGACCTGGGTGTACTTGTGCATGAATCGTGGAAAGTTGGTCTGCAGGTACAACAAGTATTTAGGAAGACAAATAGAATTTTGTCCTTCATTGCTAAAGGGTTTGAGTTTAAAAGCAGGGAGGTTATCTGGCAGCTGTACAAGGAGCTGGTGAGGCCACACCTGGAGTATTGTATGCAGATTTAGTCTCTTTACTTGAGAAAGGATGTACTGGGGCTGGAGGGGGTGCAGAGGAGGTTCACTGGGTTGATTCTGGAGTTGAGGGGGGTGGCTTATGAGGAGAGACTGAGTAGATGGGGACTATATTCATTGGAATTCAGAAGAATGATGAGGGATCTTTCAGAAACATATAAAATTATGAAGGGAATCGATAAAATAGAAAGGATGTTTTTACTCATAGGAGAAGTTAAAACAGGAGGGTATGGCCTCAAGATGAGAGGAAGCAAGACTAGAACTGAACTAGAAGGAACTTATTCATCCAGAGGGTTGTTAAGCTATGGAATTCCTTGCCCAGGGAAGTAATTGACTTTACTTCAGTAATCGCTTTTAAAGCTAAGGTAGATACTTTTTTGAAAAATAAAGGAATTAAGGATATGGTGAAAACGCGGTAAGTAGAGTTGAGTCCATGAAAAGATTAGCCATGATCTTATTGAGTGGCAGAGCAGGCTTGAAGGGCTGGATGGCCTACTCCTGCTCCTGGTCCTTATGTTCTTATGTTCTTTTGCCTGTGTATGAATTTCAGTAAGGTGTCTGATAAGGTTTCCCCATGGTAGGCTATTGCACAAAATAAGGAGGCATGGGATTGAGGACGATTTAACGGTTTGGATCAGAAATGGGCTAGCTGAAAGAAAACAGAGGGTGGTGATTGATGGGAAATATTCATCCTGGAGTTCAATTACTAGTGCTGTACCACAAAGTTCTGTTTTGAGTCCACTGTGGTTTGTCAATTTTATAAATGGCCTGGATGAGGCCATAGAAGGGTGGGTTAGTAAACTTGCAGATGACACTAAGGTCAGTGGAGTTGTGGATAGTGATGAAGGATGTTGTAGGTTACAGAGGGACATAGATAAGCTGCAGAGCTGAGCTGAGAGGTGGCAAATGGAGTTTAATGCTGAAAAGTATGACGTGATTCACTTTGGAAGGAGAAATAGGAATGCAGAGTACTGGATTAATGGTAAGATTCTTAGAAGTGTTGATGAGTATAGAGATCTTGGTGTCCAGGCACATGGATCCCTGAAAGTTGCCACTCATGTTGATAGGGTTGTTAAGAAGGCATACAATGTGTTAGCTTTTATTGGTCGAAGGATTGAATTTCAGAACCATGAGATCATGCTGCAGCTGTAGAAAACTCTGGTGCGGCCACATTTGGATTATTGTGTACAGTTCTGGTCATCGCATTATAGGAAGGATGTGGAAGCTTTGGAAAGGGTCAGAGGAGATTTATTAGGATGTTGCCTGGTATGGAGGGAAGGTCTTATGAGGAAAGACTGAGGAACCTTAGGCTGTTTTCATTACAGAGAAGAAGATTGAGTGGTGACTTAATTGACACATATAAGATAATCAGAGGGTTAGATAGATTGGACAGTGAGAGCCTTTTTCCTCAGATGGTGATGGCTAGCATGAGGGGACATAGCTTTAAATTGAGGGTTGATAGATATTGGACAGATGTCAGAGGTAGGTTCTTTACTCAGAGAGTAGTAGGGGTGTGGAATGCACTGCCTGCAACTTAGTAGACTCGCCAACCTTAAGAGCATTTAAATGGTCATTGGATAGGCATATGGATGAGAATGGAATCATGTTGGATAGATGGTCTTCAGATAGGTTCCACAGGTCGGCACAACAGCGAGAGCCAAAGGGCCTGTACTGTGCTGTAATGTTCTGTGTTCTATGTTCTATATGAATCTGGAATAAGAATATAATCTTAAAACATGACAATCTAAATATAACATTAAGTGAAAGATGGGGTGGGGAGGAACCTTTTAACATAGTGAGACTTATGCACTGACAGAGGTTGTGACTAAAGGAGCAACCATATTTCAGAATATGAGATAAGTGATTAAAGGAGAATGGCCTAAAGTGATATGAGCATATAGTAAGTACATGGGTTTACTGCTTATATGACAAGAAAAGACTAAGATGGATTGGTTTGTCCAAGTGACCTGTTCGTATGCTGTAATTGCTATTCAATGTGCTGGTAGTCCCTATGCTGCAATGAGTTCCATTCTTGAGAATGGTCTCAAATTAATCCTTATGCAAGTTGGAACACAGTTCAGGACAACATAAAATAGCCATTCATAAGCACAAGGAAAAATCGATATGTCAAATCTTTAACATTACTATCAACATATCCCTGAATAGGGTCGTAAGTATGACCCCTTGTAAGTCAGGTGTTTGTAATGAAAATAATAAAAGTAAAATCTTGCTGACACTCTTTTCCAGACTGGTCTGTTTTTAATGCAGGTAGCATGACCTTTCAGTATGAAGCTTCCTGTCCCAATTGACTGTGTTGCCATCAGGCTATTCAGACTTGGTGTTGCTGGCTGTTTTGGAAATGCAAGTCATTTAAGGGTAACAGCTCCAGAGTTGATGCAGAGCAGGTGAATTTGTATTTAGGAGCTTTATTCTTCTACAGTGAAGTGGAGGTTGTTTTGGAACAAGGGAAGGATCCAGAAGTGAAATAGAACATAGAACATAGAAGAGTACAGCGCAGTACAGGCCCTTCGGCCCTCGATGTTGCGCCGATCAATGCCCACCTAACCTACACTAACCCACTATCCTCCATATACCTATCCAATGCCCGCTTAAATACCCATAAAGAGGGAGAGTCCACCACTGCTACTGGTAGGGCATTCCATGAACTTACGACTCGCTGAGTGAAGAATCTACCCCTAACATCAGTCCTATATCTACCCCCCCTTAATTTAAAGCTATGCCCCCTTGTAATAGCTGACTCCATACGTGGAAAAAGGTTCTCACTGTCAACCCTATCTAACCCCCTAATCATCTTGTACACCTCTATCAAGTCACCCCTAAAACTTTCTTTTCTCCAATGAAAACAACCCCAAGTGCCTCAGCCTTTCCTCATACGATCTTCCTACCATACCAGGCAACATCCTGGTAAACTTCCTCTGCACCCGTTCCAGTGCCTCCACATCCTTCCTATAGTATGGCGACCAAAACTGCACACAATATTCCAGATGCGGCCGCACCAGAGTCCTATACAACTGCAGCATGACCTCAGGACTCCGGAACTCAATTCCTCTACCAATAAAAGCCAGTACGCCATATGCCTTCTTCACTGCACTATTTACCTGGGTGGCAACTTTCAGAGATCTGTGTATATGGACACCAAGATCCCTCTGCTCTTCCACACTACCAAGTATCCGACCATTAGCCCAGTACCCCATCTTTTTGTTACTCTTACCAAAGTGAATCACCTCACACTTAGCTACATTGAACTCCATTTGCCACCTTTCTGCCCAGCTCTGCAGCTTCTCTATATCCCGCTGTAACCTGCCACATCCTTCCTCACTGTCTACAACTCCTCCGACTTTCGTATCATCTGCAAACTTGCTCACCCAACCTTCTAACCCTTCCTCCAGGTCATTTATAAAAATGACAAACAGCAATGGTCCCAAAACAGATCCTTGCGGAACACCGCTAGTGACGGCACTCCAAGATGAACCTTTGCCATCAACTACTACCCTCTGTCTTCTTCCAGCCAGCCAATTCCTAATCCAAACCTCCAAAGCACCCTCAATGCCATATCTCTGTATTTTCTGCAGTAGCCTACCATGGGGGACCTTATCAAACGCCTTACTAAAATCCATATATACCACATCTACCGCTTTCCCCTCATCTACCTCCTTAGTCACCTTCTCAAAGAATTCAATAAGGTTTGTGAGGCACGACCTGCCCTTCACAAAACCATGCTGACTATCCTTGATCACATTATTCCTATCCAGATGTGCATAAATCCTATCCCTTACAATTCTCTGTGGAAGGTGGCATTTGTACTAAACTATATATTTACAGCAGACCCTTGTGAATCCCTGAAAGTTTTTTTTTTGCTGTCTAATTCAACATAAGAATATTGGTTCACTAAGCAGCTGTTACAACTTTCTCTGTCTCCATTCATCTGGTGGTTTTGCTGTGCTCAGCATTGGCCACATTATTGGTCTCTCCTGTCACCAAAACAAGAGCAACCTAAAGAGACATATAGACCAGATTTTATTCCTGAGCAATTGTGTTTAGACTATAACTTGAGTGGAACACATGCAGATATGGAGGCTTTTACATCTGTAAGCCAACAGAAATAATTTTACCTCATTTAAATGAAGATACAAAATATTAGGTGCCTTATATTAGAGACACATGTTCTTCAATATCTAAGTTTCAGGGTGGTATTCAAGCCTTGCAATAATTTAAACATAAGAGAAAAATTGCTTTGGGTCTTTAGTGAGATGTCCTGATTTTGCTGACATAACAAGCTCAAACAACTGATGGAATGCTAAAACTACTCCAGGAAAAAAAAGTGAAAATGGGAACAATTCTGCTTCCCGATCTCCAACTAACAGTTTTTTCAATGAGAACTTGAACATTTTTGAGTTTGTTTTAATACTTCTCATGACCAGTCTCTTATCAAAGCCTCCTCCAACCCTGTACTCCAATATTTGATCATAAGACCATAAGACCATAAGACATAGGAGTGGAAGTAAGGCCATTCGGCCCATCGAGTCCACTCCGCCATTCAATCATGGCTGATGCGCATTTCAGCTCCACTTACCAGCATTCTCCCCGTAGCCCTTAATTCCTCTAGACAACAAGAACCTATCAATCTCGGCCTTGAAGACATTTAGCGTCCCGGCTTCCACTGCACTCCGTGGCAATGAATTCCACAGGCCCACCACTCTCTGGCTGAAGAAATGTCTCCGCATTTCTGTTCTGAAATGACCCCCTCTAATTCTAAGGTTGTATCCACGGGTCCTAGTCTCCTCGCCTAACAGAAACAATTTCCTAGCATCCACCTTTTCCAAGCCATGTATTATTTTGTACATCTCTATTAGATCTCCCCTTAATCTTCTGAACTCCAACGAATACAATCCCAGTATCCTCAGCCGTTCCTCAGATGCTAGACCTGTCATTCCAGGGATCATCCGTGTGAATCTCCGCTGGACACGTTCCAGTGCCAGTATGTCCTTCCTGAGGTGTGGGGACCAAAACTGGACACAGTACTCCAAATGGGGCCTAACCAGAGCTTTATAAAGTCTTAGTAGTACATCTCTGCTTTTATATTCCAACCCTCTTGAGATAAGAGACAACTAGCATTCGCTTTCTTAATCACAGACTCAACCTGCATGTTTACCTTTAGAGAATCCTCGACTAGCACTCCCAGATCCCTTTGTGCTTTGGCTTTATTAATTTTCTCACCATTTAGAAAGTAGTCCATGCTTTTATTCTTTTTGCCAAAGTGCAAGACCTCGCACTTGCTCACGTTAAATTCCATCAGCCATTTCCTGGACCACTCTCCCAACCTGTCTAGATCCTTCTGTAGCCTCCCCACTTCCTCAGTACTACCTGCCTGTCCACCTAACTTCGTATCATCGGCAAACTTCGCTAGAATGCCCCCATTCCCTCATCCAAATCATTAATATATAATGCCAACAGCTGTGGCCCCAGCACCGAACCCTGCGGGACACCGCTCGTCACCGGCTGCCATTCTGAAAAAGAACCTTTTATCCCAACTCTCTGCCTTCTGTTAGACAGCCAATCCTCAATCCACCCCAGCAGCTCACCTCGAACACCATGGGCCCTCACCTTGCTCAGCAGCCTCCCGTGTGGCACCTTATCAAAGGCCTTTTGAAAGTCTAGATAGACCACATTCACTGGGTTTCCCTGGTCTAACCTACTTGTTACCTCTTCAAAAAATTCCAACAGGTTTGTCAGGCATGACCTCCCTTTACTAAGTCCATGTTGACTTGTTCTAATCAGACTCTGCTCTTCCAAGAATTTAGAAACCTCATCCTTAATGATGGATTCTAGAATTTTACCAACAACCAAGGTTAAGCTGATTGGCCTATAATTTTCCATCTTTTGCCTTGATCCTTTCTTGAACAAGGGGGTTACTACAGCCATCTTCCAATCATCCGGGACCTTTCCTGACTCCAGTGACTCTTGAAAGATCTCAACCAATGCCTCTGCTATTTCCTCAGCAACCTCTCTCAGAACTCTAGGGTGTATCCCATCGGGGCCAGGAGATTTATCAATTTTAAGACTTTTTAACTTTTCTAGCACTATCTCTTTCGTAATGGCAACCATACTCAACTCAGCCCCGAGACACCCTTCAATTTTTGGGATATTACTCATGTCTTCCACTGTGAAAACTGACGCAAAGTACTTGTTAAGTTCTCCTGCTATTTCCTTATCTCCCATCACTAGGCTCCCTGCATCAGTTTGAAGTGGCCCAATGTCTACTTTTGCCTGTCGTTTGTTTCTTATGTACTGAAAGAAACTTTTACTATTATTTCTAATATTACTGGCTAGCCTACCTTCATATTTGATCCTCTCATTTCTTGTTACACTCTTTGTTATCCTCTGTTTGCTTTTGTATCCTTCCCAATCTTTTGATTTCCCACTGTTCTTAGCCACTTTATAGGATCTCTCTTTTTCTTTAATACATTTCCTGACTTCCTTTGTCAGCCAAGGTTGTCTAATCCCTCCCCGGTTAATCTTTCTTTTCTTGGGAATGAACCTCTGTACAGTGTCCTCAATTATACCTACAAACTCCTGCCATTTTTGCTCTACTGTCTTCCCGGTTAGCCTCTGCTTCCAGTCTATTTTAGTCAGTTCCTCTCTCATGCCTTCATAATTACCTTTATTCAACTGTAACACCATTACATCAGATTTTGCCTTCTCCCTTTCAAACTCCAGACTGAACTCTACCATATTATGGTCGCTACTTCCTAAGGGTTCCCTTACTTTAAGATCTTTTATAGAGTCTGGTTCATTGCAAAGCACTAGGTCCAGAATAGCCTGCTCTCTTGTGGGCTCCATGACAAGCTGTTCCAAAAAGCCATCCTGTAAGCATTCCATGAATTCCCTTTCTTTAGATCCACTAGCAACATTATTTACCCAGTCCACCTGCATATTGAAGTCTCCCATGATCAATGTAACCTTGCCTTTCTGACATGCCTTCTCTATTTCCAGGTACATGTTGCGTCCCTGGTCCTGACCACTGTTAGGAGGTCTGTACACAACTCCAATTATGGTTTTTTTGCCTTTGTGGTTCCTCAATTCCACCCACACAGACTCCACATCATCTGACGCTATGTCATTCAATACCATAGATTTAATTTTGTTCTTAACTAACAAAGCAACCCCACCCCCTCTGCCCACCTCTCTGTCTTTTTGATAAGTTGAAACACCATGGAGGTTTAACTGCCAGTCCTGACCCCCCTGTAACCAAGTCTCTGTGATGCCTACTACATCATAATCATTCACTATTATCTGTGCCATTAGTTCATCGGTTTTGTTATGAATGCTACGAGCATTCAGGTAAAGTGCCTTAATGCTAACTTCCTTATCATTAGAGATGTTGGAAGTCATATGTCCTAAGTTATCCTTGCTTTTTTCTGCATTCTCAGTCTGCCTCAATTTTAAATCCGCCTGGAAACATGCTATCCTGCTGCTTATCTTTCCATTTACCTCCATACTCCCTGTCGCTTTCACTTTCCCTTCCCCCCAACTCAGAAGTTTAAAGTCCTACTGACCACCCTATTTATCCTCTTCGCTAGAACATTGGTACCTGATCGGTTCAGGTGGAGACCGTCCCAACGGTACAGATCCCCCCTGTTCCAAAACTGATGCCAATGCCCCATGAAGTGGAATCCCTCTTTCCCACACCAATCCCTTAGCCACGTGTTTACTTGCCTAATTTTTTTGTCCCTATGCCAATTGGCACGTGGCTTGGGCAGTAATCCGGAGATTATGACCCTTGAGGACCTGTGCTTCAATTTCCTGCCTAGTGCTTCGTAATGCCCAAACAGATCCTCCACCCTAGTCTTGCCTATGTTGTTGGTACCAACGTGGACCACAACAACTGGATCCTCCCCCTCCCGCTCCAATATCCTTTCAAGCCGGTCAGAGATGTCTCGCACCCTGGCACCGGGCAGGCAACACACCATGTGAGACTCCCGATCCGGCTTGCAAAGGATACTATCTGTCCCCCTAATTATAGAATCCCCTATAACCACTACTTGTCTATTAGCTCTCCCCTCTTGAATGGCCTTCTGCACCATGGTGCCTTGGTCAGTTGGCTCATCCTGTCCAGAGCCCTTTTCCTCATCCATACAGGGAGCAAGAATCTCGTACCTGTTGGACAAGGTTAAGGGCTGAGGCTCTCCACTCTGAACTCTGGTTCCCCCTACCTGCCTCATCCAATTCTTCACTCAACCTTTCAATCTTTAGATTGGCAATTTTCCTTCAGGCTGATTATTGCAGGTTCTGATGTCTTCCCTTGCTGTGAATCATTTGCTGCTCCCTTTTAAAAGTTTTCTTCATGAGCTGAGCTTTTGGTCAATATTCCCTAATTCCTCCTCTTTGGCTTAGAAACTATTTTTCACAAGTTTGAAGAGCTAGGGGACATCTTTTCTGTGTTATCAATGGCAATTTGACAGCAGGCTTTTATTATTGTCGTTGTGTTATGTTCATTTTTAAAAATATATTTTCACTCAGTACATTGTAATCTCTTCCTTCATCCTTATTCTCAGTTTCGATTAGTCTTCTCTCATTGTGGTGAGCTGGTCTTTTCATCTAATTCCCTCTGGTGCCTTCGAACTCTTCACAGACCATGACATTTTGTGGGTTTTGAGTTTCTGCCTTGGGAATTTTTTGCAACAGTTTCAAGCTCAGGACCTTTCCTTGCCTCATTCTGTCAAGCAGTCATGCCTCAGTTAATTAGTCCAAGGTTTCCTTTGATTTCTTTTCAGTTTTCCTAAACTTGAAGGGAATATTTGCTTCATAAATTTGTTCCATGAAAAAGTTTGAAAATTGTCGATGGTATTTGCACTTAGATGGCCTACTTCCTTGTTTGGCATTGTCTGAGACTGAGTTTTCTCATTAGAAATGGTCACGAATTTAATTAGTACGTTATCTACACTTTATATGACACATATTCAGGACAGTTCATTCCTGTCTTCTTTCAGGTTTCTGACATTTCTTTATGCCATCTTTTTTTCTCCTCAGGGTTTTATTTTAGTTGCTATATATTATTGTAAACAATGATATGGCAGAACATAAGAAATTCAATATTGATTTGCCATTGTTAAGCTGTAGCTGCAAGCTTTCTGAGATGAAATGGTTGCCAACCCAATATAGAGCATTAATTTGTTTGAAGTAAATGAAAGGTTCTAAGCAGCATGCCCTATATGACTGGAATTATTATTCTATTATTGATAGATTGCAGAAATGATTTGGATCTGGATAATCAATTTCTTTCCACCTGTACGGTCAATATTTATAGATTGGATAATATCTGTTGTTTTTCAAATTTTAAATTGCTGCTTACAATCAATGAGTCTCACAACTGATTCAGGTCCAATATCGATAGAGGTTCTCTTTCCAAGTTTCATCCTCAAGGTTGAGAGATGATCTTATAGAAATTTATAAAATCATGAAGGGTATAGATAGGGATAATGGTAGGTGTCTTTTAGCTAGGATGGGAGGTTTGAAGACTGGGGGCATATTTTTAAAGTGAGAGGAGAGAGATTTGAAAAAAGACATGAGGGGCAACCTTTATACACAGACAGTGGTTCACATGTGGGACCAACTTTCTGAGGAAGTGGTGGATGTTGGTGCAATTACAACATTTAAAGTAAATTTGAATAAGTACATAAATAGGAAAGGTTTGGAGGGATATAGACCAGGAAAACGTAGGTGGGACTGGTTTAGTTTGCAGTCATATTCAGCATAGACTGGTTGGACCAAAGTGTCTGTTTCCATGCTGTACGACTCTATGACTCTCCCACGACATTACTGTTGGTCCTTTGCAGCACAGATCTTGCTGTTAGTGTACAATCAGCCCATCACTCCCATTACTTTTCTGGTCCAGGTTTGAGTCATGAACTCTTGCACTTGGAAGAACATTCAGCCGCAGCTCAATCACATGACTTTGCCTTTGAGGGTGCTTGAGGTACAGTGGTAGTGACCCTACCTCTGGACCAGGAGGACTAGGTTCAAGTCCCAGCTGTTCCAGGGATGTCTAATAACATCTGTGAATAGGTTGCTTAGAAAAATAGGTTAGTTTTTTTTAAAATAACTTTGCTTTTGCATGTCCAATTACAGGACCTCAATGGCACTCATTGGTTTTAATAACACAGAATAGATTGCAGTGTGCAGTGATTCTGTGTTTAAAGTAGCATTCTCCATACTGGTAAGGATTGCTCATTAGCTGTCTAGGGCATGTATCTGAAATTGCTACATCACATTTACACAATAGGAGGCCTGTCAGTTATTTGATGTCCCTTTGTCCAATTGCTTTGAATTACTGCTCAGCAGTCAACTTGATGGTCCTTAAATGATCTGCCAGAGGCTGTAGTCCAAAGGATAAACACGGCACATTTCAAACATTATTATCAGATGCATAAGAACTGTGAGATACTGCTATCTCTGGGCCTGCAGTTGGCACCAGCAACATGCTGTACAATCCAAGTGAAGCCCATTGATCAATATGTTGTGGTCCTATTGCCAGCCTCACGCAATGCTTGAGGCATGTATTCTGAATGGGATAGAGTACAATTTCCAGGTTTCAAATAAGTTTCACTTTTAAAATAGAATCCCTACAGTGTGGAAACAGGCCCTTCAGCCCAATGCTTCCACACTGACCCGCTGAAGAATAACCCACCCAGACCCATTCCCCTGTCCTATTACTCAACATTTACCCTGACTCATGCACCTAACCTACACATCATGGGCAATTTAACTTGGGCATTTCACTCAGCTTACGTATCTTTGGATGCTGGGAGGAAACCTGAGCACCCGCAGGAAGCCCATGCAGACATGCGGAGAATGTACAAACTCCACACAGACAGTTGCCCAAGACTGGAATTGAACCTATGTCCCTGGCACTGTGAGGCAGCAGTTCTAAACACTGAGCCACAATGCCACCTTATTCTGCTTGAGATAACTCTTCTAATCAGGAAAAGTGTTAACAATGGTGAACGAACAATGAGCTCGGTGCATAACTCTTAATGGACCATAACTTAGCCCCACATTGCTCAGACTCATAGTAGAGAAGGTACAAGATTTCAGTTCACTGCCTTTTGATAATGGTAATACAAATGTTTGGGGACGCAATATTAACAGTGAGAAGTGGAGAAACCATCTAAATGAGTGGAAAGCAGATTGCATCAGAGCTGATGTAGAGATCCTGAACCAGCAATAATGAATTTAGACTGGGGAGTTAAGCAACAACTGAGGTTCAAAGTGCCTTTGAAGGCAATAAATCCCAGGAAATATGTAGGATGACTCAAATCTACCTATTTTACATTTGCACAAAGTCAACATTAATCCAGTGTATTGGTGCTGTGTTCAAAACTTTAAGCAAATGCTTAAATGATTTGTGGTGACTGCAAGAAAGCTACAATTTCTTTTGGAATAAAAATGACGCTACATACCCAAAAGGGAAAAAAAACACAAACTGGCAAATGAAACCTCCTGATCTGAACTCCTTTTGTGTACTTCAAAATGGAGATAAAGTATCACCAATACATTGATTTTCTAGCATTACCAGTTTTTAACTGTTTTTTTCCCTCTCACGAGTGTCATTTTAATGATGACAATCTAATCAATTGCTTGTCATGAATTGATTAACTTCGTTGGTTCGTTTAATTGAAAAAAAAAACAAATTGCAAGTTATGAAGCAGTTTTACATGAAACCAATTGGTTTCTATGAGAAACAAAAACAGAGACTGCTGGAGAAACTTAATGTCTGGTAGCATCTATGGAGAGAAACCAGAATTAGTGTTTTGAGTCCAGTTAACCTTGCTCAGAACTTCTGTGAGTACAGCTTGTACAGCCATAGTCTAATTGCCATGAAGATTTGCAACATTACATGCACACAGCGCATGGAATCCTTAAAAAGTGAATCCTGTTAATGGGAATATGCATATACGGCACCCAGTCACAGAACTTGTTGCTATTACTGACTAATATGGTGTGCCTTAAGTGAATATAAATGTGAAGCAGCCATATAAAAGGCAGCTGTTGAAGTGATGACTTAATGTGTGGCTCTTACAGCGCATGCATTAAAATGAAAACAGATTTTTGGCTGTTGTGTCTTGGTGGTTTCAAATATATCCATTTCTTGTTTGGAAACTGACCACTGGAATATTGGGAAATGAACAAATATTTCAACAGAAGTCAGTCACAAGATTCCATCATTGTTCTCACTTCAAGACTTAATTTTTAACTCCAAAAGTATACCAATTGATTAGTTCTGGTAGTTAGTTGTAGAATTACATTATCCTTACAGAAATAAATCATTTCACCTATTGTACTTGTCCTGGTTGTCTGAGAGGGTCACCATTGGGCCCACCTTTCCTCATAGCCTTGTGAATTTTATATCTCAAACATCATGTACATTTTTGTGACATTTTCCATTTGCTTGATGGATCTAAAACAGGATTGAGGAATAACACTAGCAAGCTTATTTATCTAACATATATACAAAATACAGAATTATTACATGGTAAGTGGGTTAAAAATGGCATCTGTGAAGCTTTCTTTAGATCTGGTAAGTGAACAATTTATAAGAACTGCCCTGCCAAAATTGAATTATGATCTTGGAAAAACATTTTGGTGATTTGAAATGCATCTATTTCTTTTTAATCCCGATTGTAAATCTGATAAGTCAAAGGTGTTGTAACAAAAATTATTCACAATGTCTTTGGTAAGATGTTACCTTTAATTATGAAATTAAGTTCAATCCAACCCTTGATTTTGGCAATGATTGAGCTATAGCTACCAGGAGGTAATGTGCTGGCAGCATTTTCTGAAGTGGTGACTGGAGCCAAGAATTTTTCCTGAGCTTTGTTTCCCCCAGTTAATACTGATACCTCTCATTACCTGACACACTAGTTTCTTTTGAACTACAGCAGTTATGGCTATCTGCCAACTTCTGGTATGAGCTGTTGGGTTTCAGGCACTTCTTAATGACAGAGAAATAATTCAGAAATTATTGAATATATAATTTGCATTGTTGCACACTGATGGATTGTTGCAAAGAGGATGGTCTTTCTGGATCGGTAACCAGAGGACACAGATTTACAGTGATTGCCAAAAGACGCAGAGGCAATTTGCAAGAACATTTTTCTACGCAGTGAGTCGTGACCTGGAATGCACTACCTGAAATGGTGGTGGAAGCAAATTCAATAGTAGCTTTCAACAGGGAATTGAATAAATACTTGAAGAAGAAAAATTTCAAGGACTGTGGGAAAAGACTTTGAAAGTGGAACTAATTGGATAGCTGTACCTGGTGTAAGTGCCATCTGCCAAATAGCCTCTTTCTATGCTGCATCACTCGATGGGTCTTTAGTATGCCTCTTTCACTTCCTAGTACATGTCCAGAGAAGGGAAGAAAAGGATTCCGTACTAATGCTGGATTAGATTTTGACTACACTGTTATCTTTGCAAATTGTTTTGATGTCGAGGTGCCAGTGTTGGACTGGCTTGGACAAGGTCAAACATCACACATTAGGTTATAGTCCTACAGGTTTACTTTTTCAAATAGACCCATTGGATTAATACCTGGTGTCAGGTTGTTTTGAACACTGGAGACCACAATGTTTGTGGGAGAGGTCAGATATTGGCTGGGAATTAATGGCGATGACGGAGATCTTGCCCATTGGCTGCTGAGCTGTTGTGAGCACCATTTTCCCACCAGAGGGGGGGACAGCTGCCCATCCGAGTCACAGGAGAGCAACAGAGGGTTGGGGTGACGTGGGCTGGGGATCATGGAGGAGATGGATCACAGGTGAGGTCAGGGGATTGGCTTTCAGTGAACTCCTTATCTTATGATGTCAACTCCCTCAAACGGGGACCTCTGATCAAGGCAACCCCCTTCCATGGGAGATTTTAAGCAACACTGCATGGATTACTTGTCATGTTCCCTTCATGGTGAGCCCACTCGCCTGCCAATGATTTAATATCAGCAGAATGAGGTGCATAACTGAGTATTAATTTCCTGCTTAAGCTAGTATTGAGTGGGAACGACATTCCTCAGCCTTCCTATGTGAGCATTGGGACAGAATGTGATGGCAGCACAATCTGCACTCATCACCCTCCCTTGTGATTTACTGACACTAGATGTCAAACTCAGCACCAGAGGGGTATTAAGTTTCACCCATTGTGTGGGAAGCAATTGCAATTTCAGCACAAACATCTCTTACATTTATAGCAGCCAACTGATTCTTGCTTAACTCTGGGCTTGCCATCAATTGTATCAGAACTGGCATGATAAAGGCAAACATGGACTGACTATTACTCCACTGCTGAAAGGACCAGTTGGAAGATGGAATCTAGACGATTTTGGAGTTGGATGCAAGAGATGTCAAGGTGTGAAAATGGTGCACCTTCATTTCAACAACACTTTGATGTTTTGTTGAAAGCAGCGTGTGGGGAATTGTTCCTCAGCTTATGAAGGAAGAATCTTGCTGCCTCAATAAAGGAGGCATCGCTGGAGGTAGCCCAAGAATGCAGCAGTGGGAGCAGTGTGCCAATCTCCTGAACTTAATGACCTCACTTCACCTGAGCTGACCAGGAAAGGCAAGTAGAGTTACAAATGACTCCATAATTGTGCGCATCACCCTAGCCTCTTTAACCTTATTGTCAAACATAATCCATTGCATCACTCCTCA
Organism: Chiloscyllium punctatum; assembly: GCF_047496795.1. NCBI lineage: Eukaryota > Metazoa > Chordata > Chondrichthyes > Orectolobiformes > Hemiscylliidae > Chiloscyllium > Chiloscyllium punctatum. The sequence continues at coordinate 32,425,682 of NC_092786.1, forward strand.
CACTCATTACTTACAAGTTTGGTATCTTTCACTTGCATACATTGCTTGCAGCTCTGCTATTCAAACCACCAATCAATCACTACTGCCCTTTTGCAAGTGTCAACCTCTCCCTGATTGCATTAACTACATTGCATCCATCAGGTCCACAAACATTATTGTAGTCATTTAAATAACTTTGCTCTGTCAGACTTTAGACAGAACCATAGGTAAGGGAGCTCTGGGAAGTGGTAACTTTGACAGTCGTAGGTAGCATATGCCATCAGTTCCATCACACTGCCGTTGTGTGACATTGAGGAACCTTGGTTAGTCTCTCCCTTGTATGATGTGTGTTGTGGTGGTGCCTCATGCAAACTAGATTCCTCGACTGCTGGCCAATCAGCTGCTGTTACCCTCTTTGCTCAAGTCACTGAACAGCTGTTACTGCTCTTTTATCAGAGAGTCAACTTAGATGCCACCTCCTCTCCTGTGATGCAAAAAAACTCCATATTGTAGAAAGTAAACTCTATAAAACTACTGTGAACAAACCTTTTTCTCATCCATAGATAGTAAAACATCTGCATACTGTGTGCTCTTATTAATCAAAATCAGCTTCTTTGATTTTCATCATGCTATGTTCTCGCATTCAATAACGTATTTCAGGAAGTGCATGGAACTGATGCTGAAATGTATTCAGTTTCGCAATTACTGTGGGCAGAATCTAATCCTCTCTTCTAGTGGATTTGGGGGGTAATTAACTTTTAAGGTTAATTGTTAATCTGAGAGCACATCTGAACTTCTGTTGACTGTAAGCTGTGTTGTCAACCGATGCTGTGACAATGTTGTGATACTTATTCCCATGTTTAACGCGATATCCATGAGATGTTCATCAATATGAATGTCTACAATTCAAAATGTTTGGTCTGCTTCACTGATTTCCATAAAAAATCTTGGGGTTCTCTTCAACTGGACACAGTTGTACTGGTTTATCTCTTCATGACTTTCTGTTTCTATGGCTGCCTCTTGCTTTGGTACATTTTCTAATAGTGACCCTATTGTTGTGAGAAAAAAAACACTCAACTTGAAAGGCTGACTGTTATTCTTGTATGTGAGATAACTTGGCTCCACAGCAAATTTTGTATATCTGGTGTCAAACCTAGCTATTGCATTGACTGGCATGTTTGTTGTGGCTTTGTAACTCAAGAAATAAGCAATGCTGCTGATCTCCTCCACCAAGTTTTATCTTTGCCTCTCAGAAAGCTTTTGCTCCCAGATCTTTGTTTCACTTACCATCAGAATGGCTTTCTCTACCGTTGGTCTTCTTTGGATTGTAATATATCTGATGAAGTTTCAAGTGTAATGCCTACACTAATCCACTCTCTTATGAACGCTGACTTTAAGTCACCATAGTCACATTTTTATACTAGCCTGAAAAGATCATCAATGCAATCATCCATGAATACTGGAGTCTTTTGTTAAAGGTTACCTTTTCAAGAATTTTATTAATTCTGAAGTGGAAATAAATGTTGAAAATTTTCAATACCTCTTAATGTTTTTTCTTATGTTCTAATTATCCAATTATAATAGCTATACTCTCAGTTGGGTACAGAAATAAATTTATTTGTTCAGATTCTGCATTATTATCCAATTTAGAAACTGTCTCATACCTCAAGAATTGTTTTCTCTAGGTTGTTGAACTTGGTGCTATATTTGGCCCATTTCTAAAATTCCTCAAAATACAACTCCCAATGGCAAATGTGATGAGCTATATCATGCTCTTTAAAGAATTTGTTCTGCTGTAACTACAGTTCTTTTAAATTTCATGAATGGATTAAGAAATGTGTCATCTCTTGTGGTTGCAATGGATGTTCAACTGTAATTAAGGCTTTCCAGTATTTCAGAGCCATGTTATGATTTCCAATGTATTCTTCTTCTCTCCCAAAAACACTTGTGTCAGGCTTGTTGTATTATTGCACAGATCTCAGAGAGGCATTTTAGCTATAAGTCATCTAGATGATATCCCATATTGAAGCTAAATATAAGAGATCTCAAACTTATTCTGTGTACATTCCTTTAGATGGCAGCTAGTCTGCTAGCAGCTAGCTCATCAATCTTTCCAGCTGCTGGTTGACCAGATGTAACATGATAGCAATGTCAGTAAACAATTAAAAGAGACTGTATGTGTAAGTCTGTTGTAAAGTGAAAGGTAGATAAATATACCCTAACTAACCCTGACAAGGTGGCAATAACTCTTTTTAACTCAGGCACATCACACAGTGAGATAGTCAAAGGAGTCCAAAGTCAGGGAACACAACTTTATTAAAGAAAAACAATATTTATCAGACTTTATTATTGTAATTAAACTAAACTCTCTCAAACTCGATTAATCTCTTTGCAGGAGTCTTTAGTAAACAGTCTCAAATCTACATTAACTGTATCCTTCTGACACATGCTTCTGAAGGTTTGCTTCACCCTATCCACACGTCGGTACATCTGTATTTGAGCTGTTTGTCTGAAAGGGTTTGTAATTCCCATTCAGTAAGGCTGGGACAGGCTGTTCCTCAGTCTTTGAAGGTTGGCTGATGTTTCAGGATCTCCAGTTGTCGATTTGGTCTTCCCAGGTCATCTAGGGCTGGTTCTGGTCTTCGGGTCATCTCATCGAGGTGGTCTTCAGGGCATGGTCAGTCTGATGATGCTCACCATGAGGTACAAGGAACTGGAGATGCTGTGCAGCTTGGCTGCCAAAGAGGTTCTCTGGGGACGCTGTTGAAGAAGGTACTAAAGCAGAGCCAGGCTGGGACTCCAGATTGCCCACGTATCCCTCTCTTCAATCCCTTCTTGAAGATTCTGTGGCCTGTGTCCAATACTAGCATCAGGCAGGGGCAGGAAGGTCCAATGAGGTGGCTGTGTTCCATATTTGTAGATGGCAGAACATAGTTTTGAAACTTCTGCTGTTGAGTGCTGTCCTTGCTACACTGTACCTCTGGCCTCCTACTGAGCTGGGCACTGCCAAGTCTGTGTAACATGCTTCTAGCAAAGCACTTTCACTGGAGTAAACATTGTGGCCATTAACATCAGGCCAGGCAGCTCCAGGCCTGTCCAGGTCTGATGGAAAGTTGATTGTCCAAAACCTGGCGACATGAATACTGTCTGTTCCAGCTCTACAGTTTGCAAATTGCAGAGTCCCGTTTGGTTTAAATCTAGTTTCCATATTTTGAGGTTTTATCCAAGCTTGTGAAAAACCATCAATATTTCTTTAACAATCCTGGAAGTCATGGGTCACCTGACAACAAGTCAAAGATGTCGTAAAATAAACTTAAAGATATTTGACTCAATATAAACCTGATTCATTGTGGTACATATTATGTGGGCTAATGTAATACAAAACCATGAAACTTATCAAGTTGGCAGCATGTGGTCATATCATGGCGACAGTCACAGAAGTAAGTGAGTATTTGAAGATGGTGACAGCAAGCAGTCATGAGGAGCTGGCAGCAAATTGGCACCTGATTGGCATTTGCAACATGTTGTTTCTCCCAATGGTCATTCTTCTTCACCCTATTTGAGTTCAGAGCTGGAGTTTCATTTTAAAGATGATGCAGTATTACATCTGAAAGATGACACCTGACCCATCTTTGTCCCTCTTCAGAAAGTGCAGCCTTCACATTCAGGATAAGTTCAAACTGCAATCAGATTCCCTGGTACGAAACAACAACATTTATAGAATTGAACATTCCACTGATTGTTGGAACTCTATTTCTGGTGCTTTGAAGAAAAAGGGTACTCTGCATGGTTGTTTAGATCCATGGGTGCCTGAACATTTGACAAAAAGATTTATTTTTTTCCTGAAAGAGCTTAAGAGTGGTCAGGTGGTGGGAGTCCATTAGGAAGAGGCCAAGGGGCAGTTTGTAGGGGAGATCCAAACAAGACTTAAAAGAATCAGGGGGATTCTCACTGAAACATATAAAATTATGAAGGAATAGATAAGATAGAGAGCAGGGAGGTGGTTTCCACCGGCAGGTGAGGATGAGGAGGCATAGCCTCAAAATAAGAGAGAGCAGATTTAGGACTGAGCTGAGGAGGAATCTCTTCACCCAAGGAGTTGTGATGTGGAATTCCCTGCCCAGTGAAGTAGTTGAGGCTACCTCTTTGCATGTTTTTAAGGCAAATATAGATTTTGAACAGCAAAGGAACTAAGGATTATGGTGAGTGGGTGGGTAAATGGAGCTGAGTCCATGGTAAAGATCAGCCATGATCTTATTGAAAGGAAGAGCAGGCTCGATAAGGCAGACGGCCTACTCCTGCTCTGAGTTTTTATACTCTTATAAATGTGGCACAAGCCCTCATTAGCTAATGGAAACAGTAAAGAAACACATTTTCAACACCTTTCAGTCTACAGAATATTTGGGTTTTCTTTCATGGTCTACTTTGCTTAGTTTTCCACTACATCTGACCAAACTAAATTATTTCCAAAATTCAGCCTGAATTTCTGTGCTGTTTAAGATTTCCACTTTGTTAGGAGAGGGTTTTGGTTTTGGCTTACATGTTCTGGTCAGTTCACTGGCTCAGTTTGAACTCAGGATTGCTTCCGCAGTCCATTGCCTTGTGATGGTTTCTATCCTCTTCAGAAAGGGCCGAATCAGCTCCTCAGGTCACTTGTCACTCTGCGAAGCAAGGCTGCCATTTGAAGTGAGGGTGTGTTCCTTTCTGACTTTTATTGATGGTGAGGCAGACTCCATGTTTTAGTTTATAAATTGCCTCTCTTGAAGAGGTTGTGCACTATCAATGTGCTTGAGGTAAAGGTTTGGATGGGGATTCTGACATGCCTGCATCCTTTTCGGATCTAAACCCTATCTGCACCCATAGCCTCCTCCAGATTAAAATTCCTTCCATTATATGTTTAGGAATGAAAAGAATTTCAACGATACTGATCCCACTCCACTTGATTGGAGTTGCAAAATGCAGCAACTTAACCTTGCACAGAAAAATCATTAAATCAAAACATTTCTAAAAGTAGTCTTTAAATATTGTGATGCAAGTATTTGTTGTACTGCTCAAAATGCAAAACAAAACAAAGCAAGCCAATGCATTTGCTGAGGCATTTTTGAAGTTGATAACAATATTTAGATAAAGTGGGTCCTTCTCTAGTTTTAGGTTGAAATAGCTCTTGACTCGTTGTCTACATATTGCATAAGTCAAGGATGAGAAAACGCCATTGACCCACTCAAGCTCATTCTTCCATTACCCGAACTCTGTTGCAGCATCTCTATGTGCCCATCTCAATCACCTCACTCAGAACATTCAATTGTGTCGCTTTATTCCAACAATTTGAATATAGGTCCTTTGGTCACATTTCCCTGGTTTAATGTAAGGTATTATTTTATGGCCATCATACCTGTATCACTTTTTATTTTATGAATTCTTTTTGTTTCTGTATGTTACATTATCTATTTTACTTAATATGGAAGCAGATTTAATTGTAATTTTCAAAAACACAATGAATTTACAATGTAGAGGAAAAGCAAGAGTTTGCACACTTATGGAGACACGATAGGAACTTGACAATTTTTGAAAAGAACCAGCAAAGGCAAAATGGACCATATGGTCTCCATCTTGCCATTGCCCCAGAAGGAAAAAAAACTGTAAAATTGTGAACGATGCATGTGAACCCAACTTGTAATTTTTCAATGAACTCGTGAGTTGTTGGTGTTGCTGGCTGGATAGCGTTTGTTGCCCATCCCTAGTTTCCCTTGAAAAGGTGGAAGTGAGCTGCCTTCTTGAACCGCTGTAGTCTATGCGCTGTAGGTTAACTCACAATGCCATTAGGGAGGAAGTTCCAGGATTTTGACCCAGCAACAGTGAAGGAACAATGATATATTTCTAAGTCAGGTTGGTGATTGACTTGGAAGGGAACTTGCAGGTGGTGGGGTTCTCATGTATCTGCTGCCTTTGTTGTTCTCAACAGACGTGACCATGGATTTGGAAGGTGCTGTCTTATGATCTTCCATAAAGTTTTGCAGTGCATCTTGTAGACAGTGTACACCACTGCTACTGAGCATTGGTGGTGGAGGGAATAGATTTTTGTGGATATGATGTCAATCAAGTGAGTTGCTTTGTCCTAGATGGTGTTAAGCTTCCTGAGTGATGTTGGAGCTGAACTCATCCAGGCAAGTGAGAAGTATCCTATCACACTTCTGAATTGTGCCTTGTAGGTGGTGGACAGGCTTTGGGAGTTATTCATTGCAGTTTTCGTCGCCTCTGACCTTTTCTTGTAACTGTTTTGTTTATATGGCATGTCCCCCCCATTTGAGCTTTTGGTCAATGATAATCCCCAGAATGTTGATACTAAGAAATTCAATGATGGTAACAGCATTAAATGTTAAGCGGTGGTGGTTAGATTGTCTCTTATTGGAGATAGTCATTGTCTGGTATTTGTGTGTTATTCACCACTTGTTAGCCCAAGCCTGGATGTTGTCCTGATCCTGTTGCATTTTAACATGGACTGCTTTAGTGTCTAATATGTTGGAAATGGTAGTGGACATTGTGCAATCTTTGGCAAACATCTCCCCATCTAAGCTTATGATGGTGGGAAAGTCGTTGATGAAAGAGCTAAAGATGGTTTGGCCTACGACACTACCCTGAAGAACTCCTCCAGATCCACATCCTGGATCTGAGGTGACTGACTTACAGCAACCACAACCATCTTCATATGTGTCAAGTATGACTCCAACCGGCAGAGAACTTGCCCCCGATACCCATTGAATCCAGTTTTGCTTGGGCTCCTTGATGCCATACTCGGTCGAATGTAGCCTTGATGTCGAGGGCTAGAGACAAAAAAAAACCTGCAGGTGCTGGAATCAAAAGAAGACAGACAGGAGGCTGGAAGAACATAACAAGCCGGGCAGCATCAGGAGGTGGAGAAATCAATGTTTTGGGTGTAACCCTTCTTAGCCTTCATGTCAAGGGCTGCCATTCTTACCTCACCTCTGGAATTCAGCTGTTTTGTCCCTGTTTAAACCAAGGCTATAATGAGGTCAGGAGCTGAGTGCTCCTCGCGAAACTCAAACTGGGCGTCACTGAACAAGTGACTGCTGAGCATGTGCTTCTTGATATTACTTTTGATGGCACCTTCCATCACTTTACTGATGATCAAGAGTAGACCATCTTGTCAGGTGGATGCCAGTGTTGTACTGGCAAAGCTTGGTTAGGGGATTGGAAAGTTCTGGAGCACATGTCTTCAGCATTATTGCCAGAATTTTGTCCAGGCCCATAGCTTTTTCAGTATCCAGTGCCTCCAAATTGAATTGGCTGAAATCATCATGGAGTGATAAAAGATGCATCTAAACTATAAAATGAAGGGTTTGCATCTGCTTTCATGAAGGAAACAGATGACACCCAGGTTACATTGAAAGAGAAGAACGCTATACATAGGCTTGCAATACGTAATAAAAAATGGGTACTGAAGTTATTCTGGAGGTCTAGAGCTTTCCTAATAATACATCATTGTTCAAGAGAGGGATAAACCAGGAAATACAGATCAGTCAGCCTAAAATCAGATGTTAGAACATTCTTTGGAAAGGCTGTCATGGATAAATTGAACTTTCATTTGGAAAAGCATAAGTTGATGAAAGAGCACCAGTATAGATTTGTTAAAGTCAAATTATGTGTGAATAGTTTGATTGAATTCCTTGATGAAATGACATAGAAAGGTTAATCAATGTGGTCTAACAGATGCACATATAGACTTTTGGAACAAAGTGTCACATTCAGAATTTTATGCAGAAAATGGGAGCAGATTGAATAAGGGGAATTGGTTTGAATATAAAATTGACTCTCACAGGAAGCTAAAAGAAATGACGCATGGATGTTTTTCACATTGGCTAACGGTTTGCAGTGGAATTTCCTAAAGATCAGGCTTTTGAGTTTGTTACTCTTCTCTGATATTTATGAACAAACTTAAATCTGGGGTAGGAAGCAATATTTGCATACAATACAAAACTTGCCAAAGTGTTAAATATTGTTGAGGATACTCATAGGCTTCAGATGATTTGGACAAGTCAGTAAAACAAACAGACACCTGGCTCATGGCATAAAATGCAGAAAAAATGTAGAGCATGAAAGGACAGATGGAGATGGTATGATACAAATAGTATAATTATATAGGTGGGTGAATAGGTGTACACATATTCTTGGTAGGACAAATCGAGTGAGGGACAAAACACACATGGGCTTCTTGGGTTCTTGTGTCAACTAATAAAATATAAAAGCAATCAAGTCACCCAAAAGTTCTATTTGTCATGAGTTACATATTATGGATGATTCTAGGCTCACAACTCGGGAAAGATGCAAATTGATTCTAAAAGGTACAGAGGATGTTTCCTAAGATATTAACAGGAATGAAAGGTATTCTCCTTGTAACAATAAAAGGTTAAGAAGTAATCTAATTTATAATATAATTTAATGTATAATATACCATTGAGCTGAGGAGTTGGGACGTTATGTTGTTCCGTGTGTTGGTGAGCCCTCTTCTGGAGCACTGTGTCCAGTTCTAGTTGCCCTATCCTTGGAAGAATACTATCAAGTTGGAGAGGGTTCAGGATAGATTTACCAGCATGTTGCTGGGTATGGAGGGTTTGAATTATAAGGAAAGGTTGGATAGGCTGGGACTTCCTTCACTGGAATGGAAGAAATTGAGGAGTGACCTTATACAGGTTATAAAACAATGAGAGGTATAGTGAATAGCTGGTGTCTTTACCCAAGGGTGGGGGATTTTAAAACAAGGGGGCATATTTTTGAGGTGTGAGGAGAAAGATTAAGAAAAGACATGAGAGGCAATTCTTTTACACAGAGGGTGGTTTGCGTGTGGAATGACATTCCAGAAGAAGTGAGCGGCACGGTGGCATAGTGGTTAGCACTGCTGCCTCACCGTGCCAGAGACCCGGGTTCAATTCCTGCCTCAGGCGACTGACTGTGTGGAGTTTGCACGTTCTCCCTGTGTCTGCGTGGGTTTCCTCTGGGTGCTCCAGTTTCCTCCCACAGTCCAGGTGAATTGGCCATGCTAAATTGCCCATAGTGTTAGGTAAGGGGTAAATGTAGGGGTATGGGTGGGTTGCGGGTTGGTGTAGACTTGTTAGGCCGAAGGGCCTGTTTCTACACTGTAAGTAATCTAAAAGTGGTGGCTGTGGGTAAAACTACAACATTTAGATAAGTTCATGAATAAAACATGTTTGAAGGGGTATGGGCCAAGTGCAGGTGGGTAGGATTAGTTGAGTTTGGAATTATGTTTGGTTGGACTGAAGCGTGTGCTTCCATGCTGTATGACTCTATGACTCTGATACAGTTTATTGAGGTTGTGGGGAAATGGAGGTGTAATGCTAACATCACTAGATTAGTGAAACAGAGTGAATTAGAGGACCCGGCTAGTGCTCTGGATTCAAATCCCATCATGACAGCTGATGGAATTTCATCTCTATTAATAGAGTCTTGATTGTGATGACTATGAGACTATCTTTTGATTTTAAAGGAACCCACATAGTTCATTGATTTCCTTCTCTGCTATCCTTACCTGTCCTGCGTGTGAATCAATTGTCCCACAGCAATGTGGTTGACTCTTGTCTGGCTTATTAAGTGGCCTCACAAGTACCTCAATTCAAGGGTAAGTAGGGATGCACAGTTCATGATAGTGTTGTACAGTGTGGAAACAGACCCTGTGGTCCAACTCATCTGTGCTGACCAGATATCCCAAATTAATCTAGTGCCATTTGGCCCATATCTCTCTAAGCCCTTCCTATTCATGTACCCATCCAGATGCTTTATAAATGTTGTAATTGTATCTGCCTCCACTACCACATCTGGCAGCTCATTCCATACACACACCACAGTCCAAAAAGAAGAGGGAGAAAAAGATTAATGGAGGCTTTAGTTAAGTAGGTACAGGAAAACTATTTCCTTTGATTTGGAATCGGTACCCATAGGCCATCGGCCTCAACTGGGATCTTGGGTTCATGTCATACTACAGGTGACCCCATTGCAATATAACACACACAAACACTCCTACACACACACACACACACACTCACACACATATATATGTTTATGGGGTGAATTTGTACGTCCAGAGTTACATTGTACTTTGCTCAAAAACTGCATGAATCCATTTAAGATTCTGTTAATTCACTTTTTAGATTAGAATCAGTCTAAACAGTATGGCACAGACAGCAGCACACAGGGGGCTAAAACCTTCAACACATGATCTGCGCTGACACCAATTGTTAAAGTTCACCTGAGAATGTAACTTTTAAAAATGTTTTGTGATTTACGTATGAAAGAAGTGAAACCAACATTCTAACAGATGAGAGACTTAACAAACAATCAAGGTATTTTTCAATGTATAATTTCAGTTACATCACACTGTAAACTTTTGCTATAAATTCTGTGTCCTACAACTGTGTACTCCACAAGCACCTGATGAAGGAGCAGCACTCCGAAAGCTAGTGCTTCCAATTAAACCTGTTGGATTAGAATCTGGTGTTGTGTGATTTTAAACTTTGTATTTCCTTTGAACATTGTGCCTATAATCAGAGATTGAAACAACAGCCAACTTATACAGCAACTTCAAGTTAACAAAATATTCTAAGATGCTTCAAAGTACTGTAGTGAACCATGGAAGGAGGTTTTCAGATGACCAAAGGCTCAGTCAAAGAAGTAGGTTTTAAGGTATGCTTTAAAGGCAGAAAGTGAGTTAGAGAGGTGGAGATGGAGAGTGAAGCATTTCCAGAGTTTGCTGCCTCGACATTTGAAGGTAAAACCATCCATGAAGGGGCAACTATTACTGGCAATGCAGAAGAAACTAGAATTATCAGAGTGTAGATCTCACAGCATGTTGTGGAGATGGAATAGATTCCGGAGATGGAGTAGATTCCAGAGATAGGGAAGGGCATGACCATAGAGGAATGTGAAAAGAAGGATGAGGATGTTAAGTAAAAGGTATAACTTGATCAGTGTTTGAAAGCATTGGCTAATGTTCGACAGGAAGGATAAGGAGCCTTTTTTTCATTTAGAGGATTGTCAAGATGTGAAACGTGTGACCTGATAAGGGGTGGAATATGATACCATAAATAACTTTAAAAGGGAGTTGAATAATTACTTGAGATTGGGAAACTGAGAAGGTCACAGACTAAATAAAGGTAAGGGCATGTAGTTAGTATTTCTGGTCTGTCAGAGCCAAAACAAAGAAGTGCCCATTTAGCCAATCATTTGTTCCAGGTCTCTATGGGTCCAGACAAAATGTCTGTTAAGTTTTCAAATACTTGGAAAAAGGTTTCACTGAGCTCATTGAATTTATTCTAAAAGTCTAATATGAAATCCATAAAAACAAATATTATTTTCAATGAGATGTCCTGTGGATAGTCTGATGACAGCACTCAGCGAGCAAAGCTATTTAGAAATGAATGATAGAATTGGCTAAGTAATCTTAATTGACCAAAATATTATAGTTCTGAAACCAGGTTTTAGGTGAGACACCTCATGTTTGTAAATGAAAAAAAAAGAATTATCCACTCCCTGAATCAGTATTAAGAGCTTTGACATGGAACAGAAATTGGACTGTAAATACGACTCTATTAGCTGTTGAGGCATTGAGTACGTGTAAAGCAAGACTGAAACATAAGGGAAGAAAAATGGAAAGCAGTAAAGTCTGTTTGCACTAGCTCATTATTACAGATATTGCATAGGCACCCTACAAAGTCATTTATATAATTTGCTTTAATTATTCTTTCATGTTTGAGTCCCTGGCATTGCCAGTAGTTTTTGTTTATTTGCTTTATTATTGTCACATGGACCTAGGTACAGTGAAAACTTTTGTTTGTGTGCAATACAGACACATCATAGCATACAAAGTGCATAAGGGTAATATAACAGAATGAGGAATACAATGTTATGGCTGAAGAGAAGGTGCACAACGAGCAAGGACAACATTAAATTTAAAATTTGAGCGGTCCATTCAGAAGTCTAATAACAGCAGGGAAGAAGCTGTTCTTGAATCTGTTGGTATTTGAGTTTAAGCTTTTTGATCTTCTGCCTGATGGAAGAGATTATAACCAGGATGGGAGGAGTTATGTTGGTCTGCCTTTCCAAGTCAGTGAGAAGTATACAGAGGAAGTTCAATTATCCAAAGGACACAGGTGGGGAGTATTTTGTTTAGTTAATTGAATGCCGGATAATTGAATGCCAGATAACATTGTTAGCCAAGCATCAGAACCTTACGATCTTATTTGGATAATCCAAAATTCGGGTAATCAAATGCCGAATAATCGAGGTTCCTCTGTGGAGGGAGTCAATGGATAGGAGGTTGGTTTGCATGATGGACTGGGCTGTGTTCATAACTCTCTGTAGTTTTTTATGGCCTTGGGTAGAGCGGTGGCCACACCAAGCTGTGGTACACTCAGATAGAATGCTTTCTACGGTGCATCTATAAAAATTGGTAAGAGTCTTTCCTTAGCCTCCTAAAGCAGTCTAGGATTGTTGTGCATTCTTGACCTTCGCATCAACATGCGTGGACCAGGACAAATTGTTGATGATCGTCACTGTTAGGAATTTGACGTTCTCGACCCATCTCCACTTCAGCTCCATTGATGCAGACAGGGGCATGCCCTCCACTCCACTTCCTGAAGTCAATTACCAGCTCTTCTGTTTTGCTGACACTGAGGGAGAGATTCTTATCCTTATACTAACCGCCAAGCACTCTATCTCTTTGCTATATTCTGTATAGTTGTAGATAAACCCGAATTACCCTTGCAATTAAATGGCTCATTAGTTCATTTCAGAGGATGGTTAAGACTCAGTAATCTTGCTGAAAGTCTGGAGTCACACAAAGACTGGACCAGACAATAACAGCAGATTCCTGATCCTAAATTAGATAGGCATTTGTAACAATTGATGATAGGTTTGAGGTTATCTATTACTGAGACTAATTTTATATTCCAGTCTTATTTATTGAATTTAAAACCACTAGCTGCCCTGGTTGGATTTGAACCTGCCTACCAGAACAGTAGCCTGGCGTTCTGGATTGCTTGCCCAGTGATAGTACCACAACTCCACCATTTGACCATGAATAGGATTTGAAGTGAAGGGTCTGAAACCAGGCGCTAGCTGATTAAGTGGGTTGTAATACAAAAGCAAATATTATAGTTTGTATCCAATTCAGACACAATGAATTAACTTTAGCATCAAAAGACAATTCCTGATTAATCTGACTGAGTACATTGATCCAATGACTATTTTTCCACTTTTATTCAATTTAACAAATCAAGTTGTGGCTACACAACAATCTGTGACATTTTAATTCTGTGTACAAATTTATTGAAAATATTTCCATTATTATTTTATTTTCCATTTTTATTCTCTTCATCTCACACTTCAAACTTCACAGCACGATGAAAATTGCCTTGATGTAACTTGTTCTAGAAAAAAGTAAAACAAAATCTCATTATGAAATGTGTAAATTGGTAAGGAAATCGGATTTCATAAATGTCCTTAAAAACGTGAAGAGGCATTATACATTTTTCATAAACCTTCCAAATTACACAAGAAACCTAAAGATTGATTTGATTTATTGTCACGTGTACCTAAGTACAATGATAAGCTTTGTTTGTGAGCATTACAAGCAGATCATAGTTAGCAAGGATATAAAGATCATAGGGTAAAACAGCTTGAACAGAGTAAGACATGCACGTTATACTACACAGGACATGCACGAGGCAAGAATAACATTAACAAGATCAAGTTAAGCTTTTTGCATGTTTTAACTATAGTGTTTAAATAAATTATGTTTTGCTTAACTTCAAGTAGTTGGACCAGTTGCATTGCATCTGGAACATGACACTTCACATCTACCTTTTAAAATAAGATAAAGTTAGAGCCTAGGCTACCTTCTTAAAAATACTGAGGGGGTCTGCTCCTGTCCATAACAAGACCGCTCAGGATCATAGTCATCTGCTCAACCATATCTTCGGACCCTTCATCTAAGTTACTTACAGAAACTTCTATAAATTGTAAACAGTCAAGGCCCCAGCACTGATCTCTCTGATACATCATTTCATTATAGCTTGCCAATCTGAAAAGACCCTGCAATAGGCAGTAAACTTGTTTTCTTAAGACTTCAAGGATGAAATCAGACATAAAGATGCATTAACTCATCCACTTTATTGACGAACATCTATGATAGCACAATTAACAAGGACCTTGATGATCACAGTAATTGAACACTTCATATGAATCAATGGAAGGTAGATCATCATAGGGGTAACAGTAATTAAAGTATCATATTATCACTAATGGGAATTTGTTTAATATCATATTAGTGTTACTTTCAGTGTCACATTGATGATGAACTAAAATGATCAATTTAATTACGTGAATCTTTTTCCGGTATGCCATTTGATTGTATAGATATGGGGAGTAGATAATTTTGCTTGATTTTTAAAAAATCATTCATGGGATTTGAGTATCACTTTCAATTATAGAATTTAATACCCATTTTTAGTTTTCCTTGAGAGGTTGTTGCTTGGGACAACATTGAACTATTGCTGTTTATGTGGTGCAGGTATAATGGCAGTACCATTTGGGACAGAGTTTGGGATTTTAACATAACAACAATCAAAATGCAGGGATATATAGGAGCAGCAAGGTGGCTCAGTGGCTCAGTGAATAGCACTGTTGCCTTACAGTGCCAGAGACCTGGGTTTGATTCCACCCTTGGGTGACTGTGTGTAGTTTTTCTCCTGTGTCTTTTTCCTCCAGGTGCTCTGGTTTCCCCCTGCACTCCGCAAGTTAAATGAATTGGCCATGCTAAATTCCCTTCGTGTGCAGGCTAGGTGGATTAACTATGGACAATGCAAGGGTGGATCTGGGTGGGCTGCTCTCCAGAGAGTTGGTGTGGACTTGATAGGCCAGATGGCCTGCTTCCATACTGTAGGCATTCTATGAATATTTCCAGATTCATGCACTGTGTGACTTTGAAGGGAATTTTAATTAGTTTTCAATCAATTGCTTAATTTCCATCATACACCAAATGCTTACATCATCATTTGGAAGACACTCTTGATATCAAAGTTCTTCACAAGGTTGGTCATTCACCCATTCAAAAATTACAAGACAATAATCAGTCTGTTGGGGTAATGAGGCCCAGGTCAATTTTCAATAGCATTTTAGGCAATACCAAGGTGTATGAGTCATTTGGGCCTGAGAGACAATGTGATTGGCATATCCTTTGCTCAGAATATCCGAAAATGTTCATTGCAAAATACCTGGAATACCTCATATTCTTCCTTAGCATCATTCATAAGGCACTGGAAGCACCAGAGTGTTAATTAAAAACTCTGTGTATCCATGGGCCTCCAAACAGAACCTCTGTGTCCTCTCCCCTATTCTCAGAACACATTCCCAACCACCTCCCTCAATAAAACATACCTCAGACTTTGGTATGTTGCTTATCCTTCCTGCCAAATGTAGAATCTGCCAGCCTCTGATAGACTGATAGTGCTCTTTGAGTGCGATTTCTACTTTCGGGAACTTGACTTCAAAGGAAGGCCCATTGTTGCCCAACAAACTGCCTGACTGAGGGAAGATACAATGGGACTTGTTGGAAAAAGTTAGGTCAGGTGTATCACTGCCTTTTCAGTAAACCAACGATATACTTGACGATACCAAAAAATCCCATTCCCAAAGTTCATTCCATAATAGATGTATAAAATGGAGTTTTAGATAATGTATGTACATCATAAAACAAACTGGAAAACAAAGACTCTTTGTCAGATTGATGTTTAAAATTTAAAGTGACTGTAAACCTGAATGTTCACAACCCTACACTGCAATCAGAAGGCTGCTGATGTTGAATTGTATTTCAGGAGCATTAGGAATAGGCAACGTCCAGGCACCTCGGCCTGGGGCTCGTCTATCCATCCTAATTTTTCTTTTTCTCTTTTTTTTGTCATTTTTCTCATTCTTCCTCTCTTTTAAAATCAAGATTTTAAGAGTGTTTTTTTCAAACTTACCATTGAGTGACTAAGGCCTAGAGTGGAGTGGGCTAGAGGCGTGGAGTGGAGCAGGATAGTCAGCGAGCTCAGTGTGGAGTGGACACTGTTGTTGGACTGGGGACTAGTGTGAGTGGTCAGTGGCTTACGGGCCCAGTCAGACCATGTGTGGAAGCCTTCTGTATTGATCTACTCCAATGTATTGTTTATCTGTAATCTGTTTATCTGACTGGAAACTTTAGCTTTATTTCTTATTTTCTAACTTATGTTATGAATCACTGTAAGGTAATGTACTTTTTTATTTCTACATTTTGTATCGATGATTTGTACCCAGGTACTTTGTACCTAAGATAGAGCTGTGAGGGACAACATTGTAAATTTTTCACTGTACATTTCTACTTTTGTACTTGAGTACATGTGACAATGAATCAAATTCTGATTTGCTTAAGATTACTGACAATTCAATTGGTGAATTATTATAAATAATTTCTCTTTCCTGCCTGTGCTATTAAGAATATCAGATTGCAGTGATGGTTTTAGCAGAGCTCCCCATCAGTGACTAGATACTAAAAGTTAACATTATTTTCTTATTTCTTGTTTTTTCCACCTCTAAACAGATCTGCAGTTTGCTTTTATGGACGGTTGAGATCCTGCAGATGAAATTGGTCTTTATTGGCAATGCAAAATTCACTCAGGCTTCTCAACAGCTCTGCTCTCTTGTGTACTTTTACATGACTTGAGCAACTTTATACTGGAAATCTTTCAAATAGGGCTATTAGTGATGACATTCTTAATTTCTTTCATTCTTTACACTCATTAGTCTCACCAAAAACCATTTGACTGTGTCCTGGTCAAATTGTCTCAAGGAAATAATGGAGGGACAATAAATGCTGACCTAGCCAGCAATACCCTCATCCTGTGAATGAATGAAAAACAGTTCTGATGTTGTATTGATGAGAAGATTGAGATAGCAGGTGGCCTCCTTGTGCACCATACCAATTCTATTATTCCGTAGAATTCACTCTTTCTTTAAATGTTTGAATTTATTGTTATCATTTTACTTCTCATGAGCACCAGCTAATCAAAGTCAAGCCAAGTAAGGACATGTTGAAAAAACAAAATCAGGCCTGAAGATCAGTTTATTTGTGAGCTTCCTTTCAAAGTGAAATGTGAACTGGGTATATAAATCTATACATCATCAAAATTGGCAACAGGTCAGATGGGATATCTAATACGAATCTCATATCTTGTTGTGCTCAAATTTGAATAGGTGACCTCTGATTTTCTCATTCGACACTTTTCAATTTCTCTTGTTAATTATCTTTTATAAGTCGGATGTGGGTATGTATATGAATAATGTGACTGATGCAGCTCAGCTCAGATCTATAGGCTCTGTAATATGTGGACTGCATTTTCTTACTGTCATGAAAACTTCTGTTTTCTTTTTCATTTTTACTGAAGATGTTCTTCTAAGGTCCAGCATCTCACAGAAACAGAGGCAGGAGAAACAAGGGAAGGCCATTTAATTCCTTGAGCCTGCTTTGTTGCTTGGTTAGATCATGGCTGACCAACTACCTCAACACTCTTTTTTCCCACACTGTTCCCATATCCTCAGATGCCTTCAATACTTAGAAATCTATTGATTTCTGGCTTGAACATGGTCATGATTGAATTTCCACAGCCCCTTGGAGCAGAGCAATCTAAAGATTTGATCTCCAATTCATCCTCATCTCAAACTTGAATGACCTACCCTTTATTTTGAAATGGTGTTCCCTTGTTTTAGACCTGCCAGTCAGAGCAAACATCCTTCCTGTATCTACCATGTTGAGCCCTGTAAGAATTCTGGTTTGGGATTGTGTGTCTACTGACGTAATTATCTCAGTTCGTTGTGGAATTCAGTTTCAGTTTGACACGACAAATAGCTCCCTCTGCCCTAGTCTCGTGCACGATTAATCTTCAGTGGTTGCACTAAATTTGAAGGTTTCATCAATTTTTTTAGTTTTCAACTTTGATGCAATCGACTTAGCAACCACTAGTTCTTTAGCTCCCTCCTTTAGTTTGCAAAGGCAGCTCCCAAGCCCTCTTTAACTTGAGATTTGATACCATTTCCAATTTTGAACTCACCAATACTATCCTTTCAATACAACCCATAATGTATTACCTCAAATTCCTTCTGACTAACTAATAATAACTACTGACTGAATGTAATTCCCTCTCAGTGTTTCAGTATTAGCTCTTTACATTCACTGGCACTGTCAGAATTGTCTTTCAAAATTGTCTTTCTCTTAAGAAAATCTGTCACAGATATCTCTCCTTTACCAAATAACTTCAAATTGGTTTCCTTGCATTATCCATGTTCATGTTAGCAGCAGTTAATTCTGCAGTTGACTATCCAATTGTGCTATTTTTAATTGCTACAGCTTCCAATTACAGTGTTGCTTGATGAAAATCTTTCGCAAAGTAATGTCTGACCTTAATCATAGAGTGTTTTCCTTCCTTATTTTGCTTACTTTCCCCACTCCCACCAATACTGCGCATCTTATTTCCTTCTTAACCTTGGAGACTGAGATCTACACATCTCACAATTTCACACCAATTCCAACATCTTTATAACAAAACAGTTTTAATTATGTCGTGCAGTTGCTTCTCAAGTGGTCTATTTGAAATGAATGTAGGTCACTAAAGACTGATCTATGACCAAAATCTTTCTACCTATTTGTCACTGATGCTTCCTGGAGCACTGCCCACTGATATGCACCTTTTGTCTTCCTTCTTGATTGTTTCTCTATTTCTGTGCCCCCAACCCATCACCCTCTCTTTTCACTGCATTACTTATGAAGTACGGTTTTTGGAAGAGCTCGTGTACAATCCTCTTCCGGACTGATTAGTTGGTACATGATTAGCTGTTGGTTTGTGAGCGTATTCTCAAGTTGTCTTCCATTGAGTTACTTACAAACATAACTCTGCCATATCCTGCTGTGACATTGGTCTGGTTTCAATCAACCTACATGGATTTCAATCATCATGTTGAGCTTAATAGCTGCATTCAGTCTAGGAGTATCTAGTATTCAGGTAATTACTTTCGAAGAAAAGTTGTAAGGAGAAACCAGGGAACCATAGACTGGTGAGCCTGACCTCAGTGGTTGGCAGTTTGTTGGAAGGAATCCTGAGGGACAGGATGTACATGTATTTGGAAAGGCAAGGACTGATTAGGGATAGTCAGCATGGCTTTATGTGTGTGAAATCACGGCTCATGAACTTGATTGAGATTCTTGAAGAAGTAACAAAGAGGATTAATGAGGGCAGAGCGGTGGATGTGATCTTTGTGGACTTCAGTAAGGTGTTCGACAAGGTTTCCCATGGGAGACTGGTAAGCGAGGTTACATCCTATGGAATACAGGAAGAACTAGGCATTTGGATACAGAACTGGCTTGAAGATAGAAGACAGAGGGTGGTAGTGGAGGGTTGTTTTTCAGACTGGAGTCCATTGCCACAAAAATCGGTGCTGGGTCCTCTACTTTTGGCCATTTATATAAATGATTTTGATGTGAGCATAGGAGGTCAAGTTAGTAAGTTTGCAGATGACACTAAAATTGAAGGTGTAGTGGACAGCAAAGAAGGGTACCTCAGAGTACCACAGGATCCTGATCAGATGGGCTAATGCGCTGAGTGACAGATAGAGTTTAATTTAGATAAATGTGAGAAGCTGCACTTTGGAAAAGCAAATCTTAGCAGGACTTATACACTTAATTGTAATGTCCTAGGGAGTGTTAACTTGGAGTGCAGATTTTTAGTTCCTTGAAAGTAGAGTCGCAGATAGACAGGATAG
Organism: Chiloscyllium punctatum; assembly: GCF_047496795.1. Classification (NCBI taxonomy): domain Eukaryota; kingdom Metazoa; phylum Chordata; class Chondrichthyes; order Orectolobiformes; family Hemiscylliidae; genus Chiloscyllium; species Chiloscyllium punctatum. The sequence continues at coordinate 32,445,518 of NC_092786.1, forward strand.
TGAAGAAAACGTTCGATATGTTTTCCTTTACTGGTCAGAGCATTGAGTATAGGAATTGGGAGGTCCTGTTGCAGCTGTACAGGACTTTTGTTTGGCTACTTTAGGAATATTGCATGCAATTCTGGTCTCCTTCCTTTCGGAAGGATGTTGTGAAACTTGGAAGTGTTCAGAAAAGATTGACAAGGATGTTGCCAGGGTTGGAGGATTTGAGCTACAGGGAGAGGCTGAATAGGCTAGGGCTGTTTTCCCTGGAGCGTCAGAGGCTGGGGGGTGACCTTATAGAGGTATATAAAATCATGGGGGGCATGGATAGGATAAATAGACAAGGTCTTTTCCCTGGGGCGGGGGAGCCCAGAACTAGAGGGCATAGGTTTAGGGTAAGAGGAAGGACAAAAAAGGGACCTACGGGGCAACTCATTCACGCAGAGAGTGTTGGGTGTCTGGAATGAGCTGCCAGAGGAAGTGGTGGAGGCTGGTACAATTGCAACATTTAAAAGGCACCTGAGTATATGAATAGGAAGGGTTTAGAGGGATATAGGCTAAGTGCTGGCAAAAGAGACTAGAACATAGAAGATAGAACATAGAACATTACAGCGCAGTCGAGGCCCTTCAGCCCTTGATGTTGCGCTGACCTGTGAAACCAACCTGAAACCCATCTAACCTACACTATTGCATTCTCGTCTATATGCCAATCCATTGACCAGTTAAATGCCTGTAACATTGGCGAGTCTACTATGTTGCAGGCAGTGCGTTCCACACCCTACTACTCCCTAAGTAAAGAAACTACACCTATATATCTACCGCTCAATTTGAAGCTATGTCCCCTCGTGCTAGCCATCACCATCTGAGAATAAAGTCTCTCACTGTCCAACCTCTCAAACTCTCTGATTATCTTCTATGCCTCAATTAAGTCACTTCCCAACATTCTTCTCTCTAATCAAAACAGCCTCATGTCCCTCAACCTTTCCTCGTAAGACCTTCCCTCCATATGAGGCAACATATGAGGCATCTCCTGTGAACCCTTTCCAAAGCTTTTACATCCTTTCTATAATTGAGTGACCAGAACTGCATGCAATACTCCAAGTGTGGCCGCACCAGAGTTTTGTACTGCTGCAGCATGACCTCATGGTTCTGAAACTCGATCTCTCTACTAATAAAAGCTAACACACCATATGCTTTCTTTACAACCCTATCAAACAGGGTGGCAACTTTGAGGGGTCTATGCACATGGAGACTGACATCTCTCTACTCATCTACATTACCAAGAACCTTACCATTCTCCCAGTACTCTGCATTCATGTTACTGCTTCCAAAGAGAATCACATCACACTTTTCAGTATTAAACTCCATTTGCCACCTCTCATCCCAGTTCTGTAGCTTATCTATGTCCCTTTGTAACCTACAACATTCTTCGACACTATCCACAACTGTACCAACCTTAATGTCATCTGCAAATTAGTAACCCATCCTTTTACACCCTCACCTAGGTCATTAATTAAAATGACAAACAGCAGTGGACCCAAAATAGATCCTTGTAGTACACCACTAGTAATTGAACTCCAGGATGAACATTTCCCATCAACCACCATTCTCTGTCTTCTTTCAGCTAGCCAATTTCTGATCCAAATCACTAAATCTCCCTCAATCCCATGCCACTGTATTTTGTGCAGTAGCCTACCGTGGGGAAAGCCTACCTTATCAAACACCTTACTGAAATCTATATAGACCACATCAATGGCTTTACCCTCATCCACCTGTTTGGTCACCTTCTCAAAGAACTCAATAAAGTTTGTGAGACACGACCTACTCTTCACAAATGAGTACCCTTCGTCTTGGATTTTCCCTAAACCTTTCCAGATGATTATAAATCCTATCTCTTATAACCTTTTCCAACACTTTACCCACAACTGAAGTAAGGTTCACTTGTCTATAATTTTCAGGGTTGTCCCTACTCCCCTTCTTGAACAAGGGAACATTTGCTATCCTCCAGTCTTCTGGTACTATTCCTGTAGACAATGAAGCATAAAGACCAAACCCCAAGTCTTGGCAATCTCCTCCCTGGCTTCTGAGAGAATCCTAGGATAAATCCCATCTGGCCCAGGGAACATATCTATTTTCACACTTGCCAGTATTTCTAACACCTCCTCCTTGTGAACCTCAATCCCATCTTATCAAGTAGCTTGTTTCTCAGTATTCTCCTCGAGAACATTGTCTTTTTTCAGTGTGAATACTGATGAAAGGTATTCCTTTAGTGCTTCCCCTATCCCCTCTGACTCCATGCACAACTTTCCATTACTGTCCTTTATTGGCTCTAATCTTACTCTCGTCATTGTTTTATCCCTTATATACCTTTAGAAATCTTTAGGGTGTTCCTTGATCCTAACCACCAAAAACTTCTCATGTCCCCTCCTCACTCATCTAAGATCTCTCTTTAGGTCTTTCCTGGCTACCTTGTAACTGTCAAGCTGAGCCTTCATACCTCATCCTAGCATAAGCCTTCTTCTTCCTCTTGGTACATGATTCAACTTTCTTAGTAAACCACAGCTCCTGCACTTGACAACTTCCTTCCTGCCTGACAGTTACATACTTATCAAGGACACACAGTAGCTGTTCCTTGAATAAACTCCACATTTCAATTATGCCCATCCCCAGCAGTATCCTTCCCCATCCTATGCATCTTAAATCTTGTCTAATCACATCATAATTGCCTTTCCTCCAGCTGTAGCTCTTGCCCTGTGGTGTATGCCTATCCTTTTCCATCACTAAAGTAAACATAACTGAATTGTGGTCACTGTCACCAAAGTGCTCACCTACCTCCAAATCTAACAGCTGGCTGGGTTCATTACTCAGTACAAATCAAATGTGACCTCGCCCCTTGTTGGCCTGTCTACATAATGTGTCAGAAAACCATCCTGCACACATTGGACAAAACTGACCCATCTAAAGTACTTGAACTATAGTATTCCCAGTCAATATTTGGAAAGTTAAAGACCTCATAACAACTACCCTGTCACTCTCGCTCCTATCGAGGGATCATCTTTGCAATCCTTTCCTCTACATCTCTGGAGCTATTTGGAGGCCTATAGAAAACTCCCAACAGGATGACCTCTCCTTTCCTGTTTCTAATCTCAGCCCACCATGCTATCTTAGGTGAGTCCTCAAACATCTGTTCTGCAGCAGTAATACTGTCCTTGACTAACAATGCCACACCCCACCCCACGCCCGTACCATCTTCTCTGTTCTTACTGAAACATTTAAATCCTGGAACTTGCAACAACAATTCCTGTCCCAGCTCTATCCACGTCTCTGAAATGGCCACAATGTAGAAATCCCAGGTATCAACCCATGCTGCAAGTTCACCCACTTTATTCAGGATGCTCCTGGCGTTGAAATAGACACACATCAAACCAATGTTTTGCTTGCCGGTGCCCTTTTGCGACCCTGAAAACTTATTTCGGATCTCCCTACTCGCAACTTCCTCTGTACTTGAACTACAATCTTGGTTCCTATCCTCCTGCCGAATTAGTTTAAACCCACCCAAAGAGCATTAGCAAATATCCCCCCCAGAATATTGGTACCTCTCTAGTTCAGGTGAAGTCCATCTTGTTTTTACAGGCCCCACCTACCCCAGAAAGATCCCTAATTCTCCAGGAATCCAAAACCCTCCCTCCTGCACCATCCCTGTAGCCACATATTCAACTCCTCTCTCTCTATATTGCTCACCTCACTAGCACGTGGCACAGGCAACAAACCAGAGACAATAACGCTGTTTGTTCTAGCTCTAAGCTTCCATCATAGCTCCCTTAATTTCTGCCTTAAATCTCCTTCTCTCTTCTTACCTATGTCGTTGGTGCTTATATCGACCATGACTTGGGGCTGGTCCCCCTTTAGGATCCCGAAAACACGACTCAAGACATCACGGAACCTGGCAGCTGGGAGTCAACACACTGTTTTTCTCTCTTGTTCCCACAGAACCTCCTATCTGTCCCCTAACTATGGAATCCCCAGTTACTAATGCTCTGCTCCTCTTCCCCCTTCCCTTTTGAGCAACAGGGACAGACTCTGTGCCAGAGACCTGTGCCCCATTGCTTACCCCAGTAAGTCATTCCCCCCCCCCCCCAGCAGTATCCAAAATGACATACTTGTTGTTGAGGAGAATGGCCACAGGGGATCCCTCCACTGCCTGTCTGTTCCCTTTCCATCCCCTGACGGTAACCTTCTTCTTTTACCTGAGGTGTGACTACCTCCCTGTATCTCCTCTTAGTACTCCCTCCTCCAGCCGAATGATCTGAAGTTCATTCGGTTTTCTAGGAGCTGAAGTTGGATGCATTTCCTACAGATGCACTGGGCAGGAACACTAGTGGTGAATGTTAGGTTAGCATATCTGGTTAGCATGGATGAGTTGGACCAAAGAGTCTGTTTCCATACTGTATTTCTCTGTGACTCTATGACTCTAATCAGTCCACTATCCCTTGCCCTCAATGAGATTGTCCATCTTCACAGCAACATGCTCCTTATGTTTCACTCATGGCTTTCCAAATGCAGTCTTCAAGCACTTCCTTCTCCTGTACCTGATCATTTGTGATATATGCCAGAGCTCTATCATTTTACAAATTCCTTCACATTCTCACTCCTAGCTCCTTGAGTGATCTCTCCTCCTCTCACTCTGATACTTGTTCTCCATTGAGTCCACTCCAGCGTGGGTGGTCAGTCCATTGTTATGCCTCTGCCTGTTGAAAAACTCGGTCTAAATTTACTCCTCTTTGTCTCTTCTTTTGAAAGCCTCTTAAAAACCTACCTCATTGTACATTCAATCTCTCCACTTAAACTCTCTCCTGCTTACTGCATGTCCCCTTTACTTTCTATATTAAGTGTCTTGAGGCATCCAGCTATTTAAGTGGTACTATTGAAATTAAGGTTACTTTTGTGCTCTCAGAGAATGCCAGTACATTTATTAAACTGTGGCTGAAGTGCGCCATCAAATAAACTGTTGATGAATCTACCTCCATATATGTTCAGTTGATGGCACTCCAGATCTTGAGAAGGTCAGCAATGGCACAGAATTGTTGCTGTCTGTCCAATTGTTGTTTTGAAACTGTGTGGATGAGTAACTCTTCTGGAACAGTACAGTATCATGTCATGAATACAAATAGAATTCATCCTTTGCCTAATACCTGTTAAATCACCACCAGGCATTTGGAATGACCTCATATCAAAAGCCGATGTGCTTAAACCTTCCATTCAATTTGTTCCCCTTTGAAGAGCAGAATGATTGCTGTGACGTCCGCAGCTATTATTACTGAAGGCACGCTCAAGCTATTGGCTACCATTTGACACAATTCAATCATTGCCTCCCTGCAGACCTTTAACCTCTTCAAATAATTCTCTTTAGTCAATGGCACTTTGGTCCTGTACGTCCTGTCCCTCATCCATTTTTATTGTTGTGTTATTTCCTGTAATGTGTACATTGCTGGCAATGATGTCATCTATTGCCCTGCCCAGGATCGTCGAGCCGCAGAAGTTTTACAAGAGAAGAGGCCATTCAGCCCATTTTGTCTGCACCAACTGTTCAAATGAGCATTTTTACTTATTGCCAAACTCCCTTTTCCTCATAGCCTTAACACATTATTTCTATCCAAATTGTAATCGAATATCCTCTGGACTGCCTCAATTAAACTGGATATACGAGGGAAAATGGGAAAGGTTAGATACAGTTTGAGTGGTTGGCTAGACTACCTTCAAGAACAGTAGAGACATAACTGCTGCTGTGAGACTGGAGTCATATTTAGAATAAACAGGATATGGGTAGCAAGCTACCTTCCTGAAAGAAAAACACCAAACTAAAGGCAATTTTACTTGTAATGATTTCTTTCTTCCAGAGTCTCTCAAAACTGAAATTTATTTTTTATCATGTTCAGCTCATGTTCCCCAGAGTACTAGTCCAGTAGCATGACCACAACACTACTGTACCACTGACAGAATTTCCTATCTGTTTTCTGAGTGGTAAAGAGAAGATAAACATATAAAATGTGCAAGTGTTCTTTATGTTGTTAATACCTCCCACTGTTATACTATAATTGGACTCATACCCAATACATACTGTCAATTTTTATTAAGGAGGATTTGCAAGCAAATTTTCAACACTGGAGAATACTGTTCTGAAAGAGTGACATTCGACTCAAAATGTTAACTTTGTTCCTCTCTGTATAGAGCTTCCAGACCTGTTGACTGTCTCTGCCGTTCCTCTCTGTGTTTGTTTCAGACTTCCTGCATCCACAGCATCTTTTTAATTTTAACACTCACCAACCTTTTTCATAAACTGGAGATTGCCCTTCAGAATGGGTGTCAGAGTTGATATGGGACTATAAAAGATATTTCCAGTTCATTGACAATGTTGCTGAGACCTAAAACCTATATCCAATGTGTGCAAAAGGTTTATATATCCAGACTTCTAACCATGTCAAAATACATTCAGTTTTAAGTCGCAGGAGAGAAGTAGTTGCTATGGTTGAAATAAATGTTTTGGTCTCAATTCATCAGTTAGTTAAATGGTTTGGATCCATTGTTTGGCAATAATACTCATCCCATCTGTGTCTGGGATCTAATCTCCATTAACTATGGCCCAGACTTTCAATGGCACCATGTCAAATTTTCAGGTGTAAAGTAGGTACCCAGTTGGCCAGGATGATGCCACTTGTTATAGGCTGGCAGTGTGCCTGCTGCCATATGGGATTAGGTTGTTCTGTAGCTTTCAGGATGCATTCCCAAGTTATTTAACACAATGAATTAAATATCCTAATTGAAGCCTATACTGTTTGAATGATCCTTTTGCGATAGTGAACTACCCAATGTGCCACATGGTGAGCTTAGCTAGCAACTCCTAGTGGCCTATTGAAAGGGTTGAGCTGAAATTTTAGGTTAGTTGTTGTTTGAGGGACCTTGATAACTTCTATCTAATTTTGAAAGCTTCGTCATGACAACTGAGAAGATGGAGTTGGTCTGAATGCTTTATTTTTCTACTACAGCACCTTAGCTGTGCAACTTCAAAGGCCAAGGGGGAACAGTAAGGAAAGAGGAGACAGCAGGGACACATTGCTCACGAAATCTAACCGACTGTGGCTGCTCAAGGCAAACCTATCAGAGAGCCATCGATCAGGTTCCTCTATTATAGAATGATGCTGATGGATAAGCATGCAAACATACACATAAATGATAATATGAACTGCATGATTAGGCCATTCAGTCCCTCGAGCCTGCTTAGTCATATGATATGATCATGGTGATCTGATTGTGGCCTCTGCTTTCCTGTCTTCCAGCCGTATCCTTTCATTCTTTTGTCAGTCAGAAATCTATCGAACTGAGCTTTAAAAACATCCAATGCCCCTGCTTTCACTGCTTTTGCAGGGATCAGAATTCCATGGAGTAACAACCCACAGAGAGAAAAACATTCTTCTTATCTCTTTGTTAAGTGGGTGACTGCTAGTTTTCAGACTGTCTCCAAGGTCTAGTCTGTCTCATAAGGGGAAACATTCTTTCATCATCCACCCTGTCAAGTTCCTGCAGGATTTTGTATGTTTCAGTAAAATCACCTCTCATTCTTTTAAATTCCATGGGTTACAGGTCCATGCTAAACCGTCATACCAGGAATCAGTGGAAATCATCTTCTTTGAGCTGCTTCTAAATAAGGAAACCAAAACTGTACACAATACTCCAAATGTGGTCCCACTAACTCCCTGTCCACCTTTAGCAAAACAATCCAATTCTGTACTCAGTTGTCCTTGCAACAAACAACTACATTTCATTTGTCTTCCATGTCTCTTGCTGAATGAGCATACTAGTCTTTTGTCTTTAATGAATCAGGAAACCTAGATCCCTTCATAGCATTGAGTTCTGTAATCTTTCTCCACTGAAATCAAATGCTGTTGTTCTGTTATTCAACGTAGGCGAGTTCGAATTACCACACATTATACCTCATTTTCTATTTCTTTTCTTGCTCACTTAACCTACTTATACCCCATTTGTAGACTCCTTATGTCTCCTTGGCTGCTTATTCTCTGACCTATCTTTATGTCATCAGCAAACTTAACAACCATACATTTGATCTCTTTATCCATATCATTGATGTAAATTGTTAATATTTGAGGAGACAAAATTGATCCCTGTGGAATCAATCAGGAATCCTAATGAAGGGTTTATGCCCGAAATGTTGAGTCTCCTGCTCCTCGGATGCTGCCTGACCTGTTGTACTTTTCTAGCATCACACTTTTCCACTCTGATATCCAGCATCTGCAGTCCTCACTTTTTCTCAGCATTATGGTTTTACCCGGTTTCTTCATGGCTAAGATGCCATGCTAATTTTCTTTCTGCTCCCTATCATCAACCTCTGACCAATCGGTTCAGTACCTGGCAACAGTCATATTATATTTATCCTTTTCTATTTTTATATTCCACCATTGCTCTGACCAAGCTATCAGCTTATGGGCTTGGCTAGTGAAATATAAGGGCTATCCCTAATCCAGTTGGTATATGGTCCCTGTTGGAAACATGTCATTTGCAGAGCTGCTGTACAATCAGAGTCATGCTGCAATCAGAAATGTCATTTGGAAGACCACTGGCACCCACAAGCAATACCTCCAACACCTCAGAGGAGCTTTGCAATACAGTTTGGAGTGTGTATCTAGTTTCTGATCAGTGTATTGTTCAGTTCATAACTTGGCTATCATGAGGAACCAGCTGTTAACTAGACAGCTATCTTTTGATCTGAGGTGGGTTAAATTTTCCTGGGCTTTATTCAGGGTAAATGGAATTGCCTGGGCACAGAGAATAAAAGGCAATTGGGGAATTGCCCGATTTGTGTCTGTCAACATTAGTGTATGGAGAAAATGTAACGAGTTCCATCCTAGGTTCTTCCTCCTCACTGTCTGTTTTCACTGCCCCAGGCATTTCCGTTCACCCAGGGACTGGACCATGAGTCAGTATCATACTTCCACTTACTTTCTGTAAGTGAGGACAGTCTGTGAAGAAATTCAAATGTACAATCATGATATAAAAGCAACCAGATATCGAACCACATTTTAATAACAATACTGAAGTGAGTGCTATAAGCTGAACCAAATAACTAATGTATGAGAAACCTTCCAGCACATACAGCCAATGTTGTTTCAAGATAAATTTACAGTATGAATCAACTGGGGAAAATAGAGACTTGTGTAGTTGGAGGCTTGTAGAACACCCTCAGAGAACGCATTATTAAGTCTGTCCGGTTTTGTATAAGTCTACTCAATGTTACAGTATTGCAGGAAAAGCATGTTCCTTCCTTTTGTAGAGATTGTTATTCATTAGAAAACAGTCTTTGTATTTGAGATGCTATGCTTTATCATAGCATGCCAATATAATTTTCTAGGCTCGTATTACTTTGTGGAATTACACCTTTTTTGTCAGTAACTAATATTTATGTTTTGCTGTCTATCTGCCAAACTGTAGGATTCAAAGATCATTTAGCAAAAAAATTAATATTGTAATGTTGTTGTACTTAAATCATTGTTGAACATTTGACTCACTGATGTGATTCTTCATAGGCTATAAATGTGTTGTTGTGCACGTGGCTTTATAATTTCTGTTTTTCCCTACTTAGTTGTTCCAAGGTCACTTAATTTGCAAGCAAAATGGCTGCTTATTTAGAGATACCTGCATGAACTATGTACAAATATAGTTTATAAACTAATCTCTCTTTAGCTAAATATGCAGACACTCTTTAAAAAAAAGCATAAATTATTTCTGATCTGGCAAACAAGAATCCACTGTTGAACAGCCACTCAATGGAGAAGGCAGGCAGAAGCAATGAAGCAGGGTAATGAGTAATCTTATTACTCAATGGTCTGTGGTCTGTACTGGGCTCTCGAATGCTAGAAGTGTCAGGGAGATGAATAGCAGAGTGTCCCATTGAAAAAGATGATTAATACCAGCCTCTCACGGACACTGAAGATGTAGTAGCAGCAGCTGGTTGGACAGCAGTTGCATGCTGGGAAAATCCATCGGATGGCATTGGAGCAGAGAGGGCAGAACATCGGACAAGCAATTATTGCAAGAGGGAGTGCAAAGTGGGATGGGGGCAGGCAGAAAAGGCTGCCAGGTCCTTTGACATCTACAGTATGAAATTGGATGTTCCAGATTAGGAATGAGAAAGGGGTGAAAAAAAAACATTTCAAAGCAGTCTAAAGCTCAGGGAGCGCCAGATAAATACTTGAAGTATTGTCTTGCATCTCAGTGTGTAAACATGTCGAAGGATGGGTAGTTATTCATGCTGGAGGGCTCCAGTCTCCTTTGCAGTGAACTTTTTTTGCTAATGGAATGATTGATAAGATGGAAGTATATGCTTTAAGATGGAATTAATCATTCTGCATGGCAATTTATTCATGTGTTTCATCATCCACAGACTGTGGTGATCACCTTCCTGTAAAACAGAGGGTAAGTTTAACATTCCCTGTTGACAATATCCCTCACCAACTTGATTTCTTTGGAAATTCTTTGAGAAGGTAACTTTTTTTAAACATATTACAAAAATAATGCTGCACAGTCATTATGTTTTGTTCCTTTATCAAAGCAAATGCAGAATTTTATGAGCTTAATTACTTTGATGTTAAAAATTTAAACTTACCCCAACCAGCTCACAGCTCATGACCCACAATCCACCATGTGAAAATATAAGCTATTTTATTTCTTACTTTGAGTTTGACGGTCTGAATCATTCAAGAATTAATAAAAGTTATTTAATTGCTAATTATTAAAGAAAAGCAAATTATTTTTGAAAGTTGTCAAGTCTTTCTCTCCTTAATTAACTGTAATTTTCTAGCCTCATAGGATTTGAAATTATGCTGTAGTATACTGGCATCCATGCATGTCAAATATGTGTCCAAAATTCCTCTCCGCTATTTTGTCAGAAGCCAGAAGCCATTTATTTAAAACTGAAGCCACAAAGGGAGGAATTTCTGACTACCACTTCCATCAATTCAAGAACCAGAGATTTGACATAAAGCTTGCTGCTGTTTCCTGGTCAACTTATTGCTTTGAAAATACATTTTTAATTTGTGTGATACTGTGGAGAACGATGCACAGTGGGACATCTGTTGATGTTTCCTTTGCATGAATAGATCCACCTAAACCTCAAGATTTGGGGTTAATTAGCTAAGCTATATAAAGTCTTGCCCACCCAGTGGACTGCCTCTAGAGGTTGCATGCACCTGAGCATTACTTCAACTCTTTAAAGGGCCACAGCATCTGAATCTGTTGTCACATTGATGTATTAATGGAGCTTTGCACAACATATCCTTTGAGTATAGCCTAGCTGCATGACGCATGTTCAATTGCTGACACACAGAGTAAGTTGCAGGTTGTACACATGTCTGTCATTGTATGTGCTCCTTACATGAACAACACTTCAAATTTTCTTTTTTCTCCTGAAGACACTTTGGGATGGAAGCTTTTTTTGTTCTCTCTTCTGTGGCTAATGAAACGTACTAATGGAACAGGAGACATCAAGGAAGTCAAAAAGATGCTAGGGGGATGGGAATGTAGGAGCAGGAGTAGGCCAATCAGCCCCTTGAGCAACTTCCACCATTCAATGAGACCATGATCTAACTCTATTAACCTCCCTCTTGCCCATATCCCTTAATATGTTTGCTTAACAAAAACGTAGCTATTGCCAACTTAAAATTAACAACTCAGAAGACAGGAGAAATAAAGCCGAGCGCTGAGTATGCTTCAAATGCGGAATTATGTCAAAAAGACAAAATTAAGGATGCTTTACCTGAATGGAAACAGCATTCACAACAAGGTAGATGATCTAAGACACAAATAGAGATTCATTGGTATGATCTAATAGATGGCTGCATGATGACCTGAGAACTAAATATTCACGGCAAAGTTTGGAATATTGTCCCGTTCTGGTCGCCTCATTCCCAGAAAAGTATGGAGGGTTTGGAAAGGGCACAGAAACAGTTTATCATGATGTTGTCTGGTTTGGAGGATATTAGCGATATGGTGATTTGGACAAACTTGGTTTGTTTTCACTTGAAGGTTGAAGGAACGTTGATAGAAGTTTACGAAGTTATGAGAGGCCTAGATAGAATGGAAAGTCAGAGTTTTGTTTTTCCCCAAGGTAGAAGTATCAATATTAACGGGACATAGATTTAAAGTAAGTTTAAAGGAGATGTGAGAGGCAAGTCTTTTTTTGTACAGAGAGGGCAGCAAGTGTCTCGAATGCACTGCCAGAGGTCATGGTGGAGGCAGATACAATAGCAATATCTAAGAAGCAATGTTTAATGTTTAATGTTTGACAGGTACAAATAGGCAGGGAACAGAGGGATATGACTGGTCAATAGTAACCTCAGGATATTGATAATGGAGGATTCAGTAATGGTAATGCCATTGAATGTTAAGAGATAATGGTTAGATTGTCTCTAATTTGAGATGGTCAATTCCTGGCATTTATGCAGCATGAATATTACTTGCCACATGTTAGCTCAAGCCTGCGTATTGCCTAGATCTTGGTACAATTGAACATTCCCACTTCTAAACTTATGATTGAGGGAATGTCACTGATTAAGCAGCTAAAGGTGATTGGGGCCTAGGACACTACCCTGAAGAACTCCTGCAGAGGTGTCCTGGAGCTGAGATGGCTCACGTCCAAAATCAGCAATCATCTTCCTATGTGCCGGGTATGCATCCAACTAGTGATACATTTTTCCACAGATTTCTATTGATTTCAGTTTTGTCTTTGATGCCACACTGAGTCAAATGTGACCTTGATGTCAAGGGCTGTCACTCTCACCTTGCCTCTGGAATTCAGCTATTTTGTCCCCGTTTGAACCAAGGCTGTAATGAGGTCAGGAGCTGAGTGGCCCTGGTGGAACCCAAACTGGGTGTCACTGAGTCGGTTATTGCTGAGCAGTGTTACCTGGTAGCAGTATTGGTGACACCTTTCATCACTTTACTAATGATCAAGAGTAGACTGATGGTGGAGAGGGGTAGCAGGATGGGCAATTGGCTGGGTTAGATTTGTGCTGGTTTTTGTGTACAAAGCATACTTAGGCGATTTTGCACATTGTTGGGTAGATGCCAGTGTCATATTTGCACTAGAACAGCTTGGCTAGGGGAGCAGCAACTTCTGGAGCAATTCTTCAGTCCTATTGCCAGAATGTTGTCAGAGCCAATAGGCCTTGCACTATTTAGTGTCTCTAGCTATTTCTTGAAATCACATGGCATATATCAAATTGGCTGAAGATTGGCATCTGTGATGTTGGGGATTACAGGAAGAGGCCAAATGGGATCAGCCTTATATTTTGCAATGATGTGCTGAGCTCTTCCAATACTGAGAATAGGGGTATTTGTGAAACCACCTTCTCCAATGAGTTAATTTTCCACCACCATTCACGCCTGGATGTGGCAAGACTGCAAAGTAGAGATCTGATTGGTTGGTTGTGGGATCACTTGTTATTTATGCTGTTTGACATGTAAGTAGTCCTGCTTGAATTGTTGAATTGAATTAACTTTATTGTCATATGTACTCAAATGAGTACAGTGAAAAGTTTACAGGTCACCACTTATGGCTCCATCTTAGGTACAAAGTATCTGGGTACAGAATCTTCAGTGCATGTTTGGTGGCTTCTCCAGGTTGACACCTCGTCTTCAGGTATGCCTAGTGCTGCTCCTGGCATGCCTTCCTGCACTCTCCCTTAAACCAGGGTCGATCCTCTGGCTTGATGCTAATTGGTGAGTGGGGGGTAAATAAAGGGCCATGAGGTTAAATATTGTGATGAATCCAATTCAGCTGCTGTTGATGACCTGCAGCACTTCATTGATGCTAGATCTGCTAGGTCTTGAGTTGCTAGATCTGTTCAATATCTGTAACACAACGTGATGGGAGGTATTATCAATGTGAACGTGGGATCTGGTCTCTTCAAGAACTGTGTTGTGGTCACTTTTAGCACAATTGTCATGGACAGATACATCTGCAGCTGATAGATTGTAAAGGAGGAGGTCATGTATATTTTTCCCTCTTGTTAGTTCCCTCATCACCTGTTGCCAACCCAGTCTAACAGATGTCTTTAGGACCTGATCAGCTTGATCCATAGTGCTCCTGCCAAGCCACACTTGGTGGTGAACATTAAAGTCTCGCTTCTCCATAGAATCATCAAATCATACATACAGAAGAGACCTTTTGGCTCATCAAATCTGTACTGTAAAAGCTACACTTGTCCCACCTTCCTGCACTAGGCCCACAGCTCTGAATGTTATGATCTTTCAAGTTCTCATCCAAGTAATTGGTAAAGATTGTGAGGTTACCTACTTCAACTATTCTCCCAGGCAGTGCATTACAAACCCCCACTAACCTCCTGGTGAGAAAATATTTCCTTGAATCCCCTCTAAACCTCCTGTCTTTCACTTTAAAATTATTCACCCTTGTTATTGACCCTGAGTTTAGGTTCAAATGTATTTATTTTCTCTCGTTAGAAAACATTGTGCACATTTTCAGCTTTATGGAACTTCTAAGTGTTTGTAAAATGAAAATACAAATAAATAGATTAAATAAATCCTGTCATCTAAGAACTGGATTCAACTTGCTGTAATGTTGGATGTCTTTAACTCAATTGTCTATGTTCTATAATAAATCGTCAAAATAATACGATAAATGAAGTAAACCCAGAAAATGTTCAGTGGGCTTGATGACAACTGTGGAAAGGGAAAAAAAATAGGGTTAACATATCAGGTCAGTGGTCCTTTGTTCGAACTTGGAGTGACTGAGATTTAATGTTTTTGAACTAGGCATGCGAAGGAGAAACGGGAGGAAATCCAAATGGAAAGGTTTGTGCTGACTGGAAGACACACGATTAAGTGACACAAGGGATAACAATGAAAAGTGAGAAGAATTGTAATGGGACAAATAAGGAAACAAGAAATTACATTATGTTATGATTTTCAAAGCCTGGATTAATGAACATGACATTTCCAGAAATGTGATAGCTAACATTTCTCAGTGGCATAAACTCAGTACAATATGTAAACCAGCACTACTACCTCATAATTTTTAGAAGCTATCTTAAAAATGGAATTGTTAACATTGAATTTAAAATTACCATCATGATAGTGACTGAATGTTTAATGTCCCTTTGATTGTCTGCAGGATAGGTGACTACTGCATTAGGCATCCCTAATGTGTCTGACAATAATTATAGCATCTTCAAATTAAATTTTCACTTATTTACAAAATGCAGATAGAAAATAAAAAAAAAGCAAAGGGGGATTTTCTGTTCAAGAAGCTGTTAACTATTATGTCTACTTGTTGAAGAATCCAATTGAAATGTTTATGGATTTCAACAATGTAAGAAGATGATGACTTGTTGGACCGATTAAACCTTCACACGTTGAGGACAGACAGTCTAAGTCTCAACTGTTGCAGCTTTTGTCAGTCTCAGCCCAGTGCCTTTAGCTGTCCCTGCCAGTCTTTTCCTGACTACAGCTCGAAGCCCACCCAACCATCACAGACAGCCTTCACCAAGCTCTAAACTATATAGCCCTTTCTTCCCAAATCTGCCCTCGGTAGATATGAAGATTCAACTGCAACTTGATTCATTTCCGTGCTTGAGAGTCCTTCACAGATTCACATTATTTATAAATTCCATAACTTAACACATTGCAAACAACTATCTACTCTCTATCTGGTTAACATCATGAACTGCCTATGAAATTATCACCTATTCTCACTTTAGAATTATCCATTCTACTTAAAAATGTTTAACATCTCAGATTTGAGTTCATGTCATTTTAATGCAAACATCTTTTGGTTTTGCATTGTGTTTGCGTCTGGAATTTATCAACTAAATGAACAGTTCTCAGGAACAGAAGTTGGTTTCTATACCAATGCTTAATCTTTCCTCTCACTATCATTGTCCTGCTATGCATTAATTCCAGCTAAGAGTATGGTGCTGGAAAAGTATCGCAGGTCAGGCAGCATCGAGGGAGCAGGAGAATCAACGTTTCGGGCAAGAGCCCTTCATCAGGAATGATTTTCTGCTCCTCAAATGCTGCCTGACCTGCTGTGCTTTTCCAGCACCACACTCTTGACTCTGATCTCCAGCATCTGCAGTCCTCACTTTCTCCTATGAATTAACTCCAACTCATCTTGAATTTTAGCTATACTATATACCATTCCAAACCCAACAGATCCATTATTACTGTCTTTCCTGTCTTCCAGCACTTCATCTTAATCCTCAAATTGTCAAGTCCCAGTATCATAAATTTCTCCTGATGTGAAGCTCAAAGTAAGCTCAGACACTGGCCAACAGCAAGTCTCATCCTTTCTCTCCATTATTAGCATCAGACGCAAAATAAGAACTCATGGTATAAGGAAGGGCAGGTCAATGAGGAGGTAAGACCCCAAATGCGGTCATGAGCTGAAACATTGGTGCTTTGCATGCAAAAGCAGTACCAGCCAACATGGAGGTCTGACTGAGTTCTAACTCAGCGCTCTCACTTTAAGCAGACAAGCCCCCACTTTCCCAGACTCCCACGTTGCTCTCAGGGACTCCTCTCCCCAAATTCCCCATCCCAGCTCTTATTGACAGTTCTCATTTAGGAGTCATAACAATTTTAATGCTTTAAAATGGTGGCTTAGAGGGAAAGTTGTGGAAGTTTCTGGTAATATATCAGTATGGATAGAGGATTGTCTAGCTAATTGGAAACAGCGGGTGAGATTAACAGGATCAATTTTGGGTAGGGTAAGTGTGATGATTGGAGCACAACAAGGATCTGCCAGGGGTCTCAATTATTTACAATTTAAATCAATGTTTGAATGAAGGAATCACGTGTATGGTTGTTACAAAAACAGAAATTGCTGGAGAAACTGAACAGATCTGGCAGCATCTGTGGGAAGAAAGTCGTGTTAATGTTTTGAGCCTGGCGCCTTTTAATCAGAACTGGAGAGTCACCAGCTTTGAAACGTCAACTCTGCTTTCTTCCCACAAGTGCTGGCAGACCTGCTGGGTTTTTTAAGCAATTTCTGTTTTCGTTTCAGACCACCACATCTTCATTTTATTTTAGTATATGGTTGTGAAGTTTGCTGATGACACTAACATAGGTAGGAAACTAAATTGTGAAGAGGTCATAAGGAGGCTGCAAGAGGATTACAATAATTTAAGTGAATGGGCAAAAATAATGCATGCAAATATCATGTTGCCTACTATGGCACAATGTTTAGAAACACAGTATGTTATTTAAATGGTAAGAGGTTACAGAACTGTAAGGTACAGTGAGAACTGGATGCCCTGCTGCATGAATAAAAGCAGTCAACAGATAAATCAAGTAATTAGCAAGGCAAATAGAATGTCATCTACAGCAAAGGGGATAGAATATAAAAATCGGGCAGTTTTGCTACAGTTGTAAGGGGTGTTAGTGATACTACATCTAGATTGAGTACTGTTTTGATTTCATTGGGATATAAATACATTCGAGGTGGTCTACTTAAGGTTTACTCGACTTGAATTGGGGATTATCTTATGAGGAAAGGTTAGACAAACTGGCTGTATCTATTGAACATTCAAAGAATAAGAGCTGATTTTATTGAGACATAATACTATGTGAGTACTTGGAAGGGTCAATGCCAAAAGGATGTTTTCCTTTTGTGAGAGAGATATGAACACAATTTGAAAAATAAGGAATCTTCCTTTTTAAGATGGAGGTAAGGAGATTTATTTTCTCTGCCAGAGTGTCATTTCCAGAGAGAAGTGGAGGCAGAGTCATTGAATATTTTTAAAGCAAAGATAGACAGATTCTTATCAACCAAGGGAGTTTTTGCAGAAACAAACATCGTGAAATGTTGTGCCAATAAAAAATATGGTGGCACTCCAATAAGCTCAATAAAGGCCTTCAGATTAGGAGACCCACTCAAATACAAGGAATCCAAGTATGACTTTCTCAGAGCCACGAAGACAGCCAAGGACCAATACCGATCCAAACGACAGACACCTGGCGATTATAGCAAGGACTGAATGACATCACAGGTTACAAAAAGAGACAGTACAAGATAGCAGACAATGACATATCCCTCCCAGATCGTCCCAACGCCTTCTATGCTCGCTTTGAACAGAATTTCGGCGGAGAGGTAACACCTATTCCGACAAGTCCTGATGAACCTATCCCAACAGTCACTGCATCAGAGGTCAGATCAGTTTTCCTTCGTGTGAATCCAAGGAAAGCGATGAGACCAGACTGAGTACCAGGCCATGCACTCAGAACAAGCACAGATCAACTGGCAGACATCTTCTCGGACATCTTCAACCTCTTCCTGCAGCAGGTCGCTGTCCCTGCCTGTTTCAAGAGGGCCAACACCATCCCTGTGCCTAAGAAGGCTCATGCAGCATGTCTCAATGACTACCGCCCAGTGGGCCTAACTTCAGTGGTCATGAAGTGCTTTGAAAGGCTGGTCATGGCACTAATGAACTCCAGCCTGCCAACTACTCTTGACCCACTCCAATTATCCTATCAGACCAACAGATCACGTCAGATGCCATATCACTTGCCCTTCACTCCTTCCTCGAACACCTTGACACCAAGAACAGCTATGTAAGAATCCTACACATTGACTACAGGTCAGCCTTCAAAACTATTATCCCCTCGAGACTGACTTAGTGATCTCAGACTGAGCCCCACTCTCTGCAACTAGATCCTCAGTTTCCTGACCCACAGGCCACAATCAGTGAAGATTGAAGACAATATTTCATCCTCACTAACACTCAACACTGGAGCCCCCCAGAGGTGTGTACTCAGCCCCCTGCTGTACTCACTATATACCCATGACTGCGTTGCCAAATACCGGACTAATGCCATTTACATGTTCACTGATGATACCACCATAGTAGGTCGGATCTCAGATAGCGACAAAACAGACTACAGATGGGAGGTGGAAGACCTGGAAAAATGGTGCACTGAGAACAACCTAGCTCTTAATGCCGGCAAAACCAAGAAACTCAAGACTTTCAGTGGGATTTTACTCATACCCCCCTATACATTAACAGCACAGAGGTGGAATGGGTGGAGAGTGTCAAGTGCCTGGGAGTCATCATCCACAACAAGCTTTCTCGGACTCTTCATGTGGATGCACTGGTTACAAAGGCCCAACAACATCTCATCTTCCTCAGGCAGCTGATGAAATTTGGCATGATGGTGAATAGTGCAGCAGGTCAGGCAGCATCCAAGGAGCAGGAGAATCGACGTTTCGGGCATGATTCCTGAAGAAGGGCTCATGCCCGAAACATCGATTCTCCTGCTCTTTGGATGCTGCCTGACCTGCTGCGCTTTTCCAGCAACACATTTTCAGCTCTGATCTTCAGCATCTCTAGTCCTCACTTTCTCCTCCATGATGGTGAATATCCTTGTCAATTTTTATAGGTGCGCCCTCAAGAGCATTCCGTCTGGATGTATCGCTGGTATGGCAACTGGTACCATTCAAGATCACAGACAGTTGCAGAAGTGATGAACTCGGCCTGGACAATCACAAAAGCCAACTTCCCATCTATAGAATCCATCTACCAGGCCCGCTGTCAAGGAAAGGCTGCCAACATTCTCAAAGATCCATCCCACCCTGGCAATGTTTTTCTACAACCTCTACCATCGGGGAGAAGGTACAGAAGCCTGAATGGACTCACAAACTCTACACCTGTATGTTTGTTTTTGCAGCTGTTTACCTATTATTTACTATCGATGCTACTTAACTCTGTGATCTGTCTGTATTGCTCACAAGACAAAGCTTTTCACTGTGCCTAGGTACATGTGACAATAAATTCAATTCAATAAATGTATATGTTATTCGTTGTTATTTGTAGTACTGGCAGCAATACTGCACACATACATTTTATATTTTACATGTGTGTATTGAGAGGGTCTTGGGGTAGTGAGAAGACATTCTCTAGAATTAAAGGGTATTAGGGGAGTAGGTGGGAATATAGAATTGAGGCCACCGAAAAGATCACATGTCATGATTTAGAAGATGGGCAAATGGGTTCTCTCCCATGTCCTGGATGAAATTTATTCCTTAACCCACATCACTAAAAAATCAAATTGCTTTCTCATTGCCACCTTAACAGGGTTT
The DNA here is from genome assembly GCF_047496795.1 of Chiloscyllium punctatum. Classification (NCBI taxonomy): domain Eukaryota; kingdom Metazoa; phylum Chordata; class Chondrichthyes; order Orectolobiformes; family Hemiscylliidae; genus Chiloscyllium; species Chiloscyllium punctatum. Next base: position 32,465,661 of record NC_092786.1, read on the forward strand.
ACTGTGTGCAAATTGGAATTTTAAATTTTACAATGATAGCAACACTTCAACACTTCAACACTTCATTTGGTCTAAAGTACCTTGGTGCCAGTGTTGGACTGGGTGGACAAAGTCAGAAGTCAAGTGACACCAGGTTATAGTCCAACAGGTTTATTTGAAATCAAACTTTCAGAGCGAAGGTCGGAGTGAAGTCACCTGACAAAGGGGTTACGCTCTGAAAGCTTGTGACTTCAAATAAACCTGTTTGACTATAACCTGGTGTCGTGCGATTTCTGACTAAAGTACCTTGGGACCTCTGGAGATACTGAAAAGGTGCTATATAAAGACAAGTTATTTCCTTTCTGACTCAACCCCCAAGTGAAATGCTATTGACAAGTTACTTTTAGGATGGCCAAGTGATTTATGGCACTAAAATCAAAACAAAACATTCTACTTAGATGAAGGATCTTCATTTGAAACATAAACCTGTTTCATCTGATATGTATTAGAACCATTTTGTAATCCCATTTCATTTTTTCCTCTTCATATCTGCTAATTTATAGATATATTGACCGAAGGAATAAATCTCGCAGAATGATTAAATTCTGAAGTATGTTCATTATGATCTACAGTCCAACAGGATCATTTAACAAGTCCCGCAGGATGGGCGTTCTGCTTTAGTTTGTTCAGCAGGACATCAAACTGCTGCATTAAATATATGGTTTCAATAGATACTGACAGACAAAAACTGGACTGTAATAAAAAGGCATTCATTTTGTTGAAGTGGAAAGTGAATCGTGAAGAGATCAACCCATTGTTCTTTTTAAAAACTGTTACAATCATTTTTCACTCTTATTCTTGGAATATTCAGACTGAAGTGATGAGAACTAATGACTTCATAAGGGGACATCAGCTGGTGACAGTTCCTGGGGGAACTGAATTAGTTAGTCACAGTTGAGGTTGATTTTTACGAACTCTTGCACCCAGCAGGTGAGTTTCCTCACTGGGAGAGCACATTCATAAATTCGGCTGTGATCATTAATCCAAGGCACTTTGGCAGGCTTCTCGTTATAAGGCACAGTAATTCAGTTCCGAGCCAGTCACAGACACTCCTGCAAAGTCTCCTGATTAAACTTTTGACAAATGGCGCTTATAACGCAAGTCAAGAGGGAGGTTAGAAACAAAGTTAAATTAAATCATCATTCTTGCAATGGTATGAGTTTTAAAAGAATGAAAAGAAGATTTGCAAATATATGACATCTCTCATGACCTTTGAACATCCCAAATCACTTTACAGCTAATGCAGGAGCTTTAAAGTGTAGTCACAGTTGAATTGTGAAAACTCAGCAGCTAATTTGCAAAGAGCAGGGGCTCACCCACAGTAATACAATCATATTGAACTATAGATATCAGCTAGAACATCAGGAATGTATCTTTATTTTTAAAAGGATGCTACAAGATGTTTTCGCACCTGCATGGAATGGGAGATAAGGTCTCCGTCTAACAGCTCAAACTGAAAGGTGCTGGTATTGGACTGGGGTAGACAATGTTAAAAATCACACAAGAGCAGGTTAGTGTCCAACTCCTTCATGAAGGAGCAGTGCTCCGAAAGTTAGTGCTTCCAAATAAACCTGTTGGACTATAACCTAGTGTTATGCGATTTTCAGCTAAAAGATGGAAGTTCCAACTGCACTCCCTCAGTACTGTGCTGCAGGGTCAGTCTACAATTTTTGCTTAAATTTTTGAATTGGGACTTGGATTCACAACCTTCCACTTCGAGATGAGGGTTTTGTATTTCTCCAAGGGATATTGATGGCACAGATAAGGCTAGCGGCTGTCAAGAGTCACCACTGCAGGTCTGCAGTCACGTGTAGACCACATCAGGTAAGGACAGCTGATTTCCTTCTCTAAAAGACATTAATGAATCCCACAGGTTTTTACAACAGTCAATATACAGAAAAATGAGACCAGTGTCACTTCTGATTAAAATTGACAAGAAAAAGAGGTCAATTCTCACTTGAGGTAGTATTTTCTTTCCTGCCATTGTCAATGTCTTGACACTATTCTAGAATGCTGTTGTGCATCACGCTATGTTTCTCCATGGTCTGGATTTTAATATTTTGCTAATATGAAATGCATTTGATACAGGCAAGATAAAAGCAGCTGGAAATACAATAGCTGAGTCTTTCAACTAGTTGGGGTTGTTGGCATTGGGTATGGGAGAAGAGATCAGTTGGGTTAGATTGGTGGGAGGTCATGACTTAGTGAGGGTGGATACTGGTTCCAGGATTGCCATTCACCAGTCAATTATCTTACCTACCTGTTACTCATTAATATTACGAAGCATATGAAAGAGAAATCTTCATTTTTTAATTTATTCACTGGAAGAGGGCATCATTGGCTAGGCCAATATTTATTGCCCATTCCAAATTATCTAGAGGGGAGTTAGGAGTCAACCATATTGCTGTGGTCTGGAATCGCACGTGGTCCAGAGTAGGTAGGGATGGCAGTTTCCTTCCCTAAAGTGTCCCAGATGAGTTTGTCCAACAGTTGGCAATAGTTCCATGGTCATCATTAGACTCTTAATTCCAGATATTTATTGAATTCAAATTCCACCATCAAACCCAGGTTCCCCGAACATCACCTGGGTCTCTGGATTAATAGTCCAACGATAATACCACTAGGCCATTGCCTCCCCTATATCATGAAAGATTGCACCAAACAACAAATCAGTGGGGAACAATTTGATAAGGAAAGAGAGTGACCCCTCCTCCAGATTAGAAAATCCCTGGGGTGGAATGTTCCCAGTCTCTCACTCTTAAAAACTGGGGAACCTTAATTCCTGTTTTCTCATGCTGCTGGACTACAGAAATGATGAAGAGAGACAGAATAGGTTAGATCTTTTCTGATTGTGTGAAGTGTGTGATTCGATCATTTTCTGTTCATTGAAATAATGATAGGGAGAGGTGGAAGATAACAGATTGTCACCAGGCAGGAATGTTTCCTTCCCTAAAGGACACAAATGAACTAATTGTGTTTTTAACGCCAATTGGAAAAGGATTCATGGTCATCTTTAGACTCTTAATTCCAGATTTTTGAATTCAAATTCCACTGTCTGCCCTGAATTTGAACCTGGGTTTCCAGTACAATATGGGCAGCACAGTGGCTCAATGGTTAGCACTGCCGCCTCACAGCACCAGGGGTCTGAGTTCAATTCCACTCTTGGGCGACTGTCTGCATGGGTTTCCTCCAGGTGCTCAGTTCCCTCCCACAGTCCAATGATGTGCAGGTTAAGTAGATTAGCTATGCTAAATTGTCCATGGTCTCCAGAGATGGGTAGGCTAGGTGGATTAGTCATGGAAAATGCAGAGTCGTAAGGATAGGATGGGTAGGTCTGGGTGGTATGCTCTTCAGAGGTTTAGTGTCGACTTGATGGACCAAATAGCCTCCTTCCACATTGTAGGGATTCTATAATACAACCAGATCATTGCCTCCCTACTGAGGAGTGTAGTGAAGGAGTGATATATAGATGTAGATAAGGTGTTAACAGTAGGTACACTTGGTCGAAAAACATCTCTGCAAGCAGGACACTATGGGAGCAAGGGTGGAAGTGAATGGGGGAAAAATGTATTCACAATGTAAGGCAGTATTGATTGTCTGAAGTTGTTAAAATTGAAGAAGGCTGTAAAGTGCCTACGTGGAACAAGAGGTGCTGTTCCCCCAGCTTGCATTGTATTTCCCTGGAGCCCCTTAGTATCCCTGGTGTAGCTCACAACTATTTTCAGCCTCTGGGATTTCCAACCTCTTGGGAGAGAGTCCAGTTTAGTTCCACTAACTGTCATTGTGAAGAGTAAAGCACAATTACAGCCTTCAAGCCAGATCAAAAATGCTATAACAGCTGTTTTCTATGTGGTCTGATGAGGTCAGACAGCAGTTTGGTCATATCTCAGGGAAACTAGTCTTTGGCACCAGCTTTCTGCCCAACATAAGCAGAGTTTTTCTTTTCTATTTTTTTGAAAAGAAGTTGCATTCTGGTACTGAAAGGAATATTGAATGGAATTTGTTTTAACTATCAACAGAGGCATAACAGTACCAAATTAGCTACTTAAAAAGTTGTCAAATGTCACTGTAATTATGTTGTCAGAGGGAAGTGAATAACGAACAATGTAAATTGCTACTGAAGTCTCTAATTCTGGTGTGCAGAAAAGAACCTGACATATCCGATATATACCTCCATAGATAAATGCTAAGCGAGTCGAACTGAGTTCCATCATCTCAGTCTATCATTCATTGCAGAGTAAATGAACTACAAAGCTGGCAATTTTGCATCACAAATAAGGCAGTCAAGACATAAACACCACAAGCTGACAGGCCAGAGGCAAAATTAACAACTCGCGCACACAAAAAAAATACATGGATGATTTATTTTTGGCATCCGTCTCATTTGCAGACAAAATTCAGCAGCTTACAGCCCGTCAAAGTCTGACATTGGCAATGATGCAGGTCAAAGATTTTGTATAGAATGGTGAAAGTTGGCAAGGTACTTTGATAAAGAACACCTGGGTTCTAATAAGGAAAATAAGCATGCTGTTCTCTGTCAAGGTTATCTGACAACAGTTGCATCATTAATGGCTGTCCGTTTAGCTAAACTGCCAGGTTATCCATTCTTGGCAGGTGCCTGTCGATTGTACAAACAAGCAATCAGAGGTGTCCATCAGCAAGATCCTGTATTGATGGCGATCAGATATCAGTGGTGTTAAAAAGTATTACGCTTTCCATAATGCACCTTTGAAAGTTTTTGAAAATATTAGACATGACAGTGTTCTGACCACAAATGATCAGAATTTAACACAACTTAGTGCTATTTGAATAATAACTAGCAAAGAAGACTTATTATTCAGAAATGGCCCCGTTTAAACTTATATACAAGCATACATTTAAGCACATGTAAACACCTACACACACACACATTTACATACACTCTTATTTTCAATTGTTAATACACATCTGAACAGTTGTCCTTGTGACATTAGTGCATCTTAAATGTCCATAGCATCTTTGGAGCAGTTCATCATAGTTTTTTTTGTTCTAAATTTCAGTTCTTATTGCTTTTAGATTTCGTTTATTTACCTTATGTATTTGTGGTTTTGTTCACTTTACTGCTTCTCCAGCAGTATTACATTGCTAGAATTTGTAACTTCCATTGCTGATTGCATAGTTATGTTTAGAGCTATCCCTTTTCTCCTGTGGTGACTTTGAATTAGAAGATGAATAGATTATAACACTAAGATGACCATTAAGTTAAGTTATGAGATATAAGTGTATGAGTATTTACTTCCTTCACCTGAAATGCCTCCTCATTATTTTTGCGAGAGTTTTTCTTTTGTATTAGTTTACAAACTGTGGGTGTCGCTGGCTCGGCCAGTATTTATTACCTGCACAGAAGTATTGTTGAGAAGGTGATGGTGAACTACCTTCTTGATTTGATCAGTTCAGGGAGGAGTATGTATACCCACTGTACTACCAGGAAAGGATTTCCAAGATTTGATTGATTAACAGTGAATGAACAGCAATATCATGTTGAGTTACAATGGTGATTGGCTTGGAGAGGAATGTGCAGTAGTGGTTTTGCAACACATTGGCTACCCTTATCCTTCTAGGTAGTACAGGTTGTTGGCTTGGAATACACTGTTAAAGGAGCCTTGGTGTTAAGTTATGCACTAGCCTATTTATTTTAAACTTGATAAAATCACCATTTAAGTAATAGACACTGGATTTCTTTTGATGTAAATATAGTATACTCAAGAACCCAATCGTAAACCTGACTTTCTAACACAAAAGACCAAATGATGCAATACCATTCAGTAAGTAAATGTCTAACTGCTAAGACTTTGTATCACTGACACTGTAGAATAGAGAATTCAGCTTACTAATTTAACAGAAAGTTCAATGTGTTGTCTACGCATTTTTAATTTTAAACAGAATGTTTCTACTGTTACTGGAATGCCTGCACATCCAACTATTATCTCCTAATGTTCGTTTCGACCAATCAACATGGGTTGTATGTGAGCATACATTCACTGTGGAGGAGGAGACATAACTCAGGTAAACTGGCTGCACAGCACATTGCAATGTTTAGCTACTTGCTTGAAGCTCATATCCATCTATAGAAAACATAGGAAAGGGCCATTTAGCCCTTATTGAGTGTTATTAATCTTGCTTTTGAACTACTATCTCAGGATATAAACGATGATCTTATGAAATGATTAGACAAGAATATTCCAAGTATGAAGACTTGTCCATGGGATTGCTCAGTTGGACTGAACATTTGCTCAATTTTCTGATTTGTAATTCAGATAGCTAATACACCATTCAGGAACGCACGTTTTTGAAAATAGCCTTTCACACGAAAAAGAGGAAACTTGCATTCATATAGGTTCTTTTGTGACCACAGGATAGTGATCCAAAAGTACTTTACAGACAACTAAATACTTTTAAAATGAAGGCACCATTGTAATGTAGCCAATTAGTTGCACATAGGTAGGCCCTTTTATTTTCTAATCAAACTGGTCAGAAATGTTATTCCACACCTCTGGGAATTGAAACTAGACCTCCTGGTCCAGAGGTCAGGACACTACCACTTCGCCACAGGAGCAGAAAGATCCTTCAAATAGTAATCTAATACATGTTCAGATCATCTATTTTTAGGTACTAGTTGAAGTTGATGACCCACATGATATTTCACTATTATGAAACGTTGTTGTAATATGGTGCAGGGCCACGTGAGTTAAGGTGAGAAAGCACAATTAAAAACTATTTCAACCAGATCTTGAATGGTTAAGCATACAAAGAATGCTGACATTTGGCAATTGATTATAGTGATATTGGATCATTTTAGTCAAGACGACCCTAAAGATTTAATTGGTAACTTAGGCTAAGTCATTATTAATACTTAATGAAACACAACATTCAATATTCGCAACAATAGACAATAATTTGGATCAAAGTAAATTAACACAGCTGAAACAAGCAGCAAACTAGCAATTTTATTTCCCATGTGATTTTGGCTCTACTGCCACCTTAGGGTGGCACAGTGGCTCGGTGGTTAGCACTGCTGCCTCACAGTGCCAGGAACACAGTTCATTCCCTGCCTCAGGTGACTATCTGTGATGATTTTGCACATTCTCCCTGTGTCTGTGTGGGTTTCCTCGCTGGGTCCGAAGATGTGCAGATTACGTGGATTGGCCATTCTAAATTGTGCGTAGTATCCAGGGATGCACAGGCTAAGTGAAGTAGCTATGCAAAATGCAGGGTTACCGAATGGGGTGGGTCTGGGTGGGATGCTCTTCAAAGGGTCAGTGTGGGTTGAATGGCATTCTTCCACACTATAGAGGTTCTGTGATTTTCACATAAGCAGGACAGTAAACTCATGTTCACATGATCACCTAAGAGTTATTAAAGTATTCTATAGAGTTGAAGACACAACACATTTTAATTTTGTCAAAAGTGAAATCACAAAATCGCAATACATTTGCAGATTCTGATTGTAGAATATGGAATGTAATTTTGATGACCTGGGTTCCAATGGACAAGCGCAAAACAATTACTGACTCTGGAATTACAGTTCAGGTATGTTCAGATTGTTGGGATCAGATTCAGATTTAACTTAAGGGTTCCTTCCAGGAGAAGAACAGCAGGTCTTGTAGATAGATTTGAGTCGAAAAGTATGGTGTTGGAAAAACACAGCATGTCAGGCAGTTTCCAAGGAACAAGAGAACCAATGTTTTGGGCATAAACCCTTCATCATTCCTGACTCTGATTTCTCCAGCATCTGCAGTCATCACTTTCTCCTTGCAAATAGATTCACTGGTCTACTTTCTTGGTATGGCCAATTCTTTACAGGTGAACATGGAAGTTTGGAAACAGGCTGGAAGACTTTTAAAAGACTTTGAGGTCTCTCTGTTCTTTCTTTGTGATGCTATTCTGCGGACTTCCAGCTCTCTTCTGAGTTTTGAGATAAAAGAGTTCAGTATCAGTGAATCACATGAGTATTGATCATTGATAGAAAATAGAAAGTTGATAGTAGTCCTTGCTCAAAGAATCTTTTCAGTTTTTATGATTAAAGGTCATTAATACTTAGTACAAGGTAAATGGTGGTTTTTAACTTGTATACAACTTAAGAAATCTGATTAGGCATGACTATTCAAGGGAGAGAACCTGCCCATTATCATTCATGATGAAATTTTCCAAAGCTTGATACTCTATATTCAAGTTACAAGAGCCACATGATCCTCTAGGTTGCTACTTTAAACTGTTCATCGGTGTACATTTAAAAGAAATAAATACAGTTTTAAAATATGCCTCTACTGACATGATACATTGAATAGTCACTATTCTTTGTTCAAGATCAAGTTACCTTTTCTAAAACATTATACTCAGATGCGTAGGCACATCTCAAGTTTACATTCAGTCCAACCATAGATGAGAATGTTATCATTGATGTTCAACATTCCTTCAAGTCCTTAAAGTGTGAACTGAGTCATGAGCTGAAATAAAAGTGGCATGGTGGCTCAGTGATTAGTCACAGCAGCAGGGACATGGGTTCAATTCCATCCTCTGGTGACTGTTTGTACATATTCTCTCCAGTTATCCTACCTAGCACTTTCATAATTTTAAAGGTCTACATTAGATTACCTACCAGCTTTTCATTTACATTAGGCACCTCACTGTGTCTCAGACCTGAAGTTTATTCTGTTTCGCTCTCCATAGATGCTTCCTGACCTGCTAAGAGTTCCAGGAATTCCTGCATTCATTCTTTTTTTTGTGTGTACTTTCATATAAAAGAAAATTTGTCACGGTGTGTAATGGCAGTGAAATTAAAGTTGTTCCTTCTACATCAATATCAGAAGTTAAACTTGAAGAGTAATGCAATAGTGTTGTGTATGATAATGAAACAGTGACATTAGCAGACGTGTGTTAGAGAAGAGAAGGAACAGTCTGTACCAGAGGGACGTACTCACCTAGAAGAAGAGAATACATTATAATGTAAATAAAGGATGTTGTTAAGATCCTACTAGAGTCAGCCGATCATGACTCTTACGTTGAGAGAAACCTTTCTGATATAGACCACTTCGTGAGTTACTGCAGGAGAAAACAAAACTCGATTCAAAAGTGGGACCAAACCACAAATCTAAAATAATAATCTGGAGCAAAATAGTTGGTGAAAATAATCAAAAAGCATTAATTTATGGATGAGTATGAATGAATGATTGCATTTCTGTAGTACCTTCCTGACCTTGGGATTTTCCAAAGTAATTTACAGCCAATGCAGTTGATTTTAACATATTTAGTCTCCAAAGAATGAAGCACAGATGTGCACATTTGCAGGTGTCAGTTAGTTTCCAGTGATAAGTTAAACAATTCAGTAGAATATGTGGCAAATGTTAGATACATGAATGACAATGAACAATTTATGGAGGTATGAATGAGGTATCTGGATATGGTAAAGTTGACTTATTTTTGCTTTGTGGTAGCAGAAGCAAAGGAATGGTGCTGGCTGAGAGTCATCCTGCAGAAAACCCTCGAGATTCTGAGTAATAATAGTTTTCCACCTTGCACAAAATAACTTTAATGAGAGCTAAGGTTAGAATAGAGTGTAAAACCTCGGTGTCCTGATGGGCAGCTTAGATTAAAGTGGTGCTCAAGATGTCTCATGAGCCTTAGGTATGTCACAGTGGACAATTCCAAATTCTAGTGAAGTCAATAATGATGGAAAAACAGGAAATGTTGCATCAAGTATTATTAATCTACAACAATTCCCTGTAGTCCTGTGTTCTATGAACAACATTATTTATAAGATGTGTATGCCTTTCATTGAGTCTAACATTCACGAATGGGGCCATTAAGTGGTATACAAAATGGCAGCCAGCACCTAACAAACTATTCTTTGCTTGAATCATTGGTTCTGTATTTCATTGGAATTTCTGCACTATCTGATCAGGAGGCAACTCAATGCAAACTTCAAAGAAGTGACCTCAGTGGATGTTTATTTCATTTCTCCACTTGTGCCCACAATCTTCACCGAGACTGAAGGAGGGCTGGGACATTTTCACCGGAGTGTGGGAGGGTGAGGGATGACATTATAAAGATTTACAAAATCATGAGGGATATAGATAAGGTGAATAGCTGAGGTCTTTTCCCCACATTAGGGGATTCCAAAACAAGAGGGCATAGATTTTAAGATTTAAAAATGGACCTAAGGAACAACTTTTTCACACAGAGAGTTGTGCGTGCATGGAATGAGCTGCTAGGGGATGTGGTAGAAGCGAGCACAGTTACAACATTTAAAGGATATTTGGACAGGTACATGGATAGGAAAGGAGACTTGCACCAACCACAGGCAAATTTGACAAGTTCAGTTTAGGAAAACTAGTCAGCATGGATGAGTGGGGTTGAAGGGTCTGTTTCCCTGCTGTATGATTCTTTGACTCAGAATATCTGGACCATTATTTTGAGGAAATACAGAAGGAAAAACTGGTATGCAAGGAAGACAAATGGAATTGGTTAATTAAATAGATTTTGTTTCCTGTTGACTTGGTACAATGTCAATAAAATCAATACTTCAGAAGAGCAGATCCAGTAATTTACCTGAGGAGCTCCAACTGACTTTGTTCACACTGTCCAAAGAGGACATTATCTGCATCAATTTGGGAGGAATCTTTCCACCAAAATATGGAAGAGCTTGACTAGGGAAACTGTTGCTCCATATATATGGGAAAACCTATTGGACTCTTCCAGCAATGAAGCAACTGATTGGATTTCAACTGGAATGAGGGCCTGAGTCAGGGAAGTCCTGATTGCCAAAAGCTACATAGAAACATAGAATGAAAATAGATGCTGTAGATGCTCACGAAGTCCAGCGAGCCTGCTCCGCCATTCAACAATATCATGGCTGATCTTCTGTCTCAATACAATTCTCCTGTGCTCTCCCCAGAGCCTCTGGAAATCTGTTTATTTCTTTTATGAGAGAGGCTGGCAGCTCCAGAGACTGGCTATGCTACACTCTGTATTCCCAAGATGGACAATCGCTCATGAGAAATAAATGTGTTGAGGGGAGTGAATCTTGTGGGCTGGGTGTTTGTGACAGAGGCAGTGGGGTCGGAAGCAAGGGCACTTGGGTGAGGTGGGTGGCTCTCAGTGACAACCCTCTGCCCTATGTTCAGAACCTCAGTTGCGCATGGGTTGATGCAGATCAAGGGTTCCCTCTACCACCAACTTACCCGACCGACAGCCTACTGTCACTGGCTAAGCAGTACGGTTGGCATGTATCTTATCACAGCTAGAACTGAAATAACTGCAGTCCAAGCAAAAGTGGTCAAAAGTGACCAATTAAGAGTCTCATTAGTGGCAGTGTGAGATGGGAAAGCTTGTTTCTTCCCGTCCAAAATCTAATTTGAGTACAATAGTCGGGATCTGCACCACCAGCAGCCACCTAAATACATTCCCTTCCTACCTCCAGGTCTGCTGGTCCTGGGCCTGGAAAATTCTCCCCTCAAAAAGAAATTTTAGCAACATGATAGCAGTCAAGTCCAATCGTGTCAATTTTATATCTGGAATAGTAAAGACAAGCATTTATCAAAGATCTAAAAATACTGTTACTTGGCTGTCCAGTATAGAAAACTCAATATCTTGTTGATGCTTTAGTAAAAGGCAGAAATCAGCGTGACAAAGAGAGAAACACAATTTGTTCCTTGGTGAGAATATTAATTGGGAGCTGACGTTTGGCACAATTATAATCTTTAGGGTTGATTTCTAACTAGCCTCCATCTTGTTTTTTGAAGCTTTAAGTGATGAGTTGAAGCCCAACGCCAAATTGTCATCAGCTCCAAACATTTAATTTATAATTTCATTTCTTGATTTTTAAAAAAATAAACTTCCACTATCTTTGAGTTGCCTCAAATAGCAACATGCCTAAATAATGCTATCAAAGCTTTGTTCTGTAATGTTTCTATTTCTATCCGTGGAATATTCTTGCAATATTTCTTATTATATTTTCCATTTAAAGGTGTAATGGAACTTTTGTTCCTGCCAATACAGTTTATTGCTACTGTGTTTGTGACCCTGCATTAGCAAGGATATCATGATATTATTCTAACCCAAATGTATTCTGTTTGCTTTCATATCTTTCAGACGCAAAACATTATTTTATATTTATTACAATAAACAAAGATGTCAGAAAGCTTCCAGCTTTTAATTCCTGGGGTTTTGTTATAATGATGAATTCCAGACGACAAAAGAATGGGGTAGAATTGATTGAAATCGTAGGTAAAATTGGCAAGATGCAGGTGCAGGAGTGCAATGGAGTATTACAACAAAATTTTCATGATTAAATCTGAGTCAGGCAATTTTTAGACCAAATGCTATAAACTCAAGATGGCCTATGAAAGAGAGCTGGTAAGTTGCTTCGCAATATTTCAATTACTGACAGACACGCAAGCTTTGAGAGCAGTTCATATGTGCAAGCAAACTTGAAAGAAAACAATGAGTATATTGCCCTTTATTATCTGCAGTTTAATCTCTTTGGCCTACCTGCTTCATTGCACCGTTAAAAGACAATTAATCCTAATAACCAGTGATCTCATATCCATTTCTCATCTTGGCAGCTTTACTTATAATGACAAAATGGGAGTGGTTGAGCCCAGCAACTGGGCGTATGCCATCTGCATCTTAAAACATAGAAATGGTCATTGCACATAAGGTCACGAATAAGTTCCTGCTCACAACGTGTAACTTCAAAGAAGTGCCTCTGTATTGAGAAGCTTTACTTTGTATGTTATTCCACAGTCATTAAAATCTAATATGCAGCAAGCCTTTAAAAAGTGAACACTGGAGTTAACCTTTTTACTGTGAATAGTACTATTAACTACAATACAAACATCATTAATGTTGACTTGACTACATTCTTACTAAATCATAATTATGATGATGTACAATGCTTATTTGTAGTTCCTTAAAAGTGACACTCCTTTGATTAATAACTAGATTTAGCTCCAGTATTTGTGCAACAATTTGAATTTATATAAATTTACCGGCGAAATAAATTACAGAGGCACTTCATAGTGATTTGGGGGAAAATCAATCCTAAGACAAAGAACAAGATAATTAAGAATGGTAAGCAAAAACCAGCTGCAGGTGAAAATATCCAGTCATGATTAAAAATGCACATGCAACTAATCTAATTTGAAAAAAACATTCTAAGAATTTATACTTTTTATTGTAAGAAAGAAGAATATCATTCAGAAGAAATTTTTATATTGTATCTTTTTCTTTTGGCAATCTTGGGAGGTTGATTGCAAAACAAAAATGTGTTTAAGCTTTAATTTACAAATATGTGCAAATCAGTCTTCATAAAATGTGCAGATGCTCAAATATGTGGCTAACTCATGGTCTGAATGTTCTCTTTTTCTCAAAATTACTGGAAGTATTTCCTTGCTTCAATGCTTCCAAACTGTTAGCAACAGTGTGGGAAGACATGATTCTATGATGTGCAGCTTCTGAGAAACAGATTTGGTTAGTGGTAACCATAAATGACATCCTATCACCATCCACAAGTAACATAATCCTTCAACACTGCTAGTGCCAAAAAAGAAACATTGATGTGGTTAGGGAGTCTGCAAGGCAAATTGACAGCATTGTTAAATGAGGTTTGGAAGCAAGGTTAGACATCTTGTTCTGTTCATGGTAGCTTCCATTCCAGGAGTGGCTAAAGGAAGGAATTTAATTTAGCATCACAAGCCTAGTAACTTGTGAGGAAACCACAAAAGAAGACAAAACAGATTGGGGGAAAGTTTGGTTATTTAAACAGATGGATTAAGGTAAGATATTAATGTTATGTTTAAAATGGCATCCTGCTGTAGATGCAAACACAATGACTACGGAGTTTTTACTTATAATGAGTTTGCCAGGGTACTTTGTGAGAAGGTGCCTTTAAGTAATGAATAGGAAAGGAAGAAATCAACAGCTAGTTGGCAATTCATGCCAGAGTCAGTTTTATGCCATCATTTGGTGTTAAATGGTGACTTTCTGGCAAGTGACAAATAGTCTATATTTCTTGACTGAAGTTTATCAAGTTCTAAGTATTCTTCAGCTGAACTAAAGATTTTTTTTAAAATGCACATTTGGAATAGTATCGTGAATTGACCAGTGCATTTTATTCACAGTTGATACCCAACTTGATCAAAGATTCTCTTTGGACAACTACACTGAATGGAGTAACCTCTCTTTAAGCACATTATTACAATAATAATTTTAATTATTAAAATTGAAATATTAACAAGTATTTAATTTTCACAGCTATTCACTTTTCTAATTTAATAACTTGAACCTTATGAATTGAGCTTGATATTCAATCGTTAGAGTATGTCAGTTAACAAGAACAACCCAATGATAATTTCATTTTGTAAAGAACAGACTTGAAAAATTAAATTGTTGTACGGTTTTCAAACAGCTGCAAGTGTGTGCCAAATTGTTGTTTGGTTATAAGTTGGAAGATAATTCAGATTCATTCTGTAGATAGAAAGTTATGCAACTTACATCTTCATAAGATTTTAAATTATAGTCAGATGTGTACAGATAGATGTCAATATGAACATGCCAGTTCTGTAGATGTCCATGCCAATTCTTTGCAGACAGAACATGTGCAGACATTGTGTTTGTTTCAACTGACTAAAGTAGATCACAGCCATTTTCTTGTTCATTCCTCAAAGCAATGTCTTAATCAATTAGAATTCTGCCTGGTGTAAATCTAAACAATGCTTGGAAGTTACCTGTCAGTTATCATCTAACTGGTGCATTTTCCACAGCAATGTCTATGGACAAGAATCCATAGCAAGCAATTAACACTCTCGTATCGATGTATGGTGTTGTCCCCCTTCACATTTATATTCTTGTGAAGGTCCTAATGATTGCAAGGTGAAAAACTTTGACAAAATGTGCTGTAAGTCAGCAATATTCAAGCATTGTATACTTTAAAGCTCAAATAATTGGCATAACTGGGACTTCACTAAAGAGGGCAGCAGAGAAGGTCGGGAAGCTGTGTGGTGGATTTGGAGGTTGGTATTGTGTGTACCATTGTCAGTAATGCTTGCAATCTTTTGGGAGCATGTCATGATGCAGTAATATTTATAAATTAGCCTAAATTGGCATTGTTATATCATTTCACTAAATTGAAATGCAGCATTAATAATGTAACATCTGTTCTTGTGATGAAAGACCATTTAATAACGGCAGAAAAAGTCATGCCTTCAAGATCATTGGTCAGACACTTTCCCATGAAGGTCAGCCAACATCAGAGGAGGAGGAAAATCGACATTTCAGGCAAAAGCCCTTCGTCAGGAATGGGGCTGGGATCCTCGCAGGTGGAGAGATAACTGGGAGGAGATAGGGCTGGGGGGAAGGTAGCTGAGAGTGCAATAGGTGGATGGAGTGGATTAATAGGTTGGAGGTGAGGGTAGAGTGGATAGGTGGGAAGGAAGATGGACAGATGGGATAAGTCACGAGAACGGTGATGAGCTGGAGGCTGGAACTGGGGTAAGGTGGGGGAAGGGGAAATGAGGAAGCTGGTGAAATCCACATTGATGCCAGGAGGTTGGAGAGTCCTGGAGTGGAAGATGAGGCATTCCTTCTCCAGGCGTCGGGTTATAAGGGAGTCGCGATGGAGGAGGCCCAGGACATGTATGCCTTCGGCAGAATGAGAGGGGGGGTTAAAGTGTTCAGCCACAGGGCGGTAGGGTTGATTGATGCGGGTGTCCCAGAGATGTTCTCTGAAGCGCTCCATTGTCGAACACTTTAAACACCCCCTCCCACTTTCACAAGCAATTAACACTCATGCAGGTCCAGGTACTGTGGTAGTAGACCAGAGAAATTCTGTCAGACTAAATTACAACTTTGAAATTTAAATGTGACAACTTCTAGGGCAGGCAGATCTTCTAGAGGTCTGTGGAAGGACAGTCATTAAGTAAGTTTGAGATAGCAGTTAATAGATTTCTAGCTACTACTGACATTAAAGGAGGTAGGAGTAGAGTGTAAATATGACATTGAGGTAGATGATCAAACTTGATCTAGAATGATGTGGACGTGCTGGTGTTGGACTGGAATTGACAAAGTTAAAAATCACATGACACGAGGCTATAGTCCAACAGGTTTATTTGGAAGTACTAGCATTTGAAGTGCTGCTCCTTCATCAGATAACTAGCTATAACTGGGTGCTGTGTGTTTTTTTAACTTGATCTAGAATTGGATGTAGGTTTGCTCACTGAGCTGAAAGGTTCATTTCCAGACGTTTTGTTACCTTACTAGGTTACATCCTCAGTGGACCTCACGGGAAGCAATGTTGAAAATTCCTGCTTTCTATTTATATGTTTGAGTTTCTTTGGGTCGGTGATGTCATTTCCTGTGGTAATGTTATTTCCTGTGATGAAGTTACTTCCTGTTCCTTGATCTAGAATGACAGAGCAGGCTCAAGAGGTCTGAATGACTTATTCCAACACCTATGTTCCAATGTCCCTACCCAATCTGATATAAGAATAGTTGGCACATGTTTGTATATTGAATGGGAAATCAGTTCTGAAGAAATATATATCCCCTGCTACTACATTTTTGGTGTTTCTTGTGGCAGCAAGTTGAGGTCTTCGCATGACTGAGCAACAGCTTGGATCAATGTAGAACTGAGCTGGAGCAAAATGTGTGAGAGATCAAGATGAACTCCAAGGAATGCTGGGAGATGAGTTAAGAGATGAGATCAAAAAGGGCTTCAGCCAAGAGAAGTGACCACCTTGCCAACAAAGGGGTGGAATATGGGAGGTGAATGGAAAAGTTGTATTCGTTTCTGAAGGTGACCATAGGTGAAACATTGAAGGTATGAATGAAGAAAGCTTGGAGCAAGCTTCAGGAAGAAGGAGGAGCAAAGTCATGGGAAGATTCTTAAATAATTTCACTTGAGTTAATTCTGCTTGGTAAGAAAAGCAAAGGTGTTCGGCAAGACAGAGGTAATAGACAATTGGGGTGGGAGTCAAGCAGCACAATCATAAAGGAGCTAATGTTACTCACACTTGTCATCTTGTT
Source organism: Chiloscyllium punctatum (assembly GCF_047496795.1). Classification (NCBI taxonomy): domain Eukaryota; kingdom Metazoa; phylum Chordata; class Chondrichthyes; order Orectolobiformes; family Hemiscylliidae; genus Chiloscyllium; species Chiloscyllium punctatum. Next base: position 32,482,761 of record NC_092786.1, read on the forward strand.
TTGCATAAAGTTAAGGTAATAGAGCATCAAGGCAGATGAAAAGTAAAACAAAAAGTTCTTCAAAGAAAAATTACTAAGAGTGGTGATCAATTCATATTCAATGCTGATTTTCAGTCTCCTTTCTGAATTACCTTCTGCTGTGACAGTAATCTTCATAAAGTGAAACATCTACTCAAACTCTTATATAGATTATTAAATACTGCCTGTATGCATGTTCATAATTATTTTATGACTTAAGAATTTTTTTTAATGTGAGGATATCATTATTTTGTTTCATTACAGTTGTGCTCAATGTTTGGAATAAATATTTGGAATAACTGGTTTAGCCTCAATATTTTTTATTTGGTGATGGACTGTGGGCATTTCTGACTAGGACAGTATTTATTCCCCATCCCAAATTGGAATGTTGCATTCTCTTCTGTGCCACACAATGTAGAAAATATGTGAAAACATCAAAGTATCCAAGAAAGATCACTGAGAGTGATCCTAGGGACGAGTAGATACTTTGGAGAAGTTGGGACATTTTTAATGGAGAAGAGAAGGTGAGACAGTTTTTGAGGGAGCTATTCAAAGTCAGCAAGATTCTAGACAGAGTAATAAAAACGATGTTTTAGTCTGAAGGATTGAGAACTAGAGGGTGCAGATTTATGGTAATTTGCAATGAAAGCAATGGCAACATGAGGAGAAATACTTTTATGTAGCGCCTGGTTATGACCTGGAATGGACTGTCCCTGGTGGAAGTAGAGCCAGTTAGGGCATTGAAATGGGAATTGGATTATTTTCTGAAAATAAAGAATGTGCAAGGCTATTGTTAGTTGGGAAAAGATTGGCACAAGGTGAATTGTTCTTTGGAGAGCCAGCAGAGACAGGTCAAATGGTCTTCTTCCATCCTGTAATCATCCAGTGAATCAGTGATTTTGATTGCCAGTCAAGAATACAAGGGCCTGCCATGATGTACTTTCCTCTTGAGTGGGTGAATGATGGAAAGTCATGGACTGTAGGATTTTGTTCTCATGATCATAGTCCCTGCAGTTCTGCTTCTTCCTGAAACGTTTGATATGGGGAATCAGGCCCTGTCAATTATATTAACATGCAGCCACTTAATATATTCCCCCCAAATTCCTATCCCTTTGCTATTTTACTAGTGTCTCAAACAGTGTAACTCCTCATCTTTACGAGAGAGAAGAAAGTATTTGACAGATCTTCATTGTCTGTTCATCATATCCAAGCTGGCATCAACAAAATTAACATTTGTCAAGATTAAATTCAAACACTATTCTAATCACTTTGTAAATTATACCCAAAACAGTTTCATGATAACCTTCATAGTTTATCAGTTTTTGTAAACAATAGGGAAGAAAATATATCCCTGACTTTGGAAAAGACCCGTTGTGCTAAAATAACACTGTGGCATCGAGCTTAATGCAGAATTCTTTGCCATACCTTTGCTCACTGTCATTGAAAAAGCAAGCATATTAATCATAATCACACTGACTAATACTAACAATCAGTCACAACAGGCCGACAAAATGTTCATCTAGTGTGACATAAAATTTGCCCTAATCACGCTGATTTGTCCTGGCACTTTTGCCTGGAGGACAAAATAGACACAAACAACTCCTGCAGAAGACACAGTGCCCACTGAGCGTGAAAGACACACTCACTTAAAAAAAAATCCTTGTAGAATGCTACATGGGTCTTGCAACATGGGTCTACACTATCAATAGCTGGAAGGGGGTCAGTTCAAGTTCTAATTGCAGTAAAGACTGTGCTCAATGAGATGAGTTTCCACATTGTCCGTTTTGATGATTCAATGCCAGTCAAAGACTTCTTGGGTGCTTACGAATTTCTCATGGCATTATTCACAGTAAATGGGAATCTTTTAAAGCATTGTAGACAGTTCACTTCCATGCTTTTGCTTGCAGGTAAAAATTAAGAGAATTTGCAGTTATTCTTGAATGTCAAAGCTTTTTTATTTCACTCTTTCATCAGATATTAGCATTACTGACAAGGCTGGAATTTGTTGCCCATCCCTTGTTGTCCTTAAGGAGTTGTATTGGTGATGATTAATTAAATTGATAAACTAAATTTTGGGATAATGTAAAAGTGAGACATCAGAATCCGGTTAGACAATGTTATTTGGTAGTTGTTGCCTTTAACTGCAAAGCCATGAGAAATTGTTGACACAGGAAATTCTAATAATTAAAAACAACACCATCTTGTATTTCCATCACCTTGTAATATAGAGTTAGAATTTGCTGAAAAGGGAGGCATGTACTGAAACTCTTCACCTTGCACTTATCAGGACAAATGCAAGAAAGCTAAATTTCAAATGTTCACAACAATTAATATGACTGTTGGTTGGTAAGTTGCATTGATTGGCCAAGATATTTCATCATCGGTCTTAACATAGCCTTATGTGGCTCAGTGGAACATTATAGTGCCCTAATGAGTTGCTTTATTACATGAAAGGCACCACCTAAATACCAGTTTATTTAATATTCTTGGAGGACTGCTGCACTCTCAGAAATGCCTTCTTTCAATGACGTCACAAAGACCTCTGCCTAATTTCTGCAATCTCTTCCATCTTGATACATGGGAACAAAATCTCCTGCAAATTCCCCTTCAAGGGACACATCACCCTGACTTGGAAATAGCTTACCGATTCTTCAGTGTTGTTGGGTCCAAATCCTGTGTTTCCATCTCTAACAACAGTGTGGGTCTACCCACAGCAAATAGAGTATAATGGGTCACAAAAACATTTAAACATCTCCTTTCTCAAAGACAATTTGGGACAGGCAGTAAGTGCTGACCCAGCCAGAGACATCCACATCGTTGATTGAGTTTATAAAGTTGAATAGTTCTATCAAGAACTGGCCTAGTTCATAACTCCCCCCATGACAGAACTGTTGCTGTCCTGACACTCCTAGGACTGGAACAGTTCAAGGAGGCAGCTGACCACCACCTTCTCCAGCACAACTAGGGATGACCAATAATTTTTTTGTTCTAGCCAGTGGCACCTACATCTGCTGGACGAGTAACAAAAATATTAAATTAAAGTTCCTCTAGGCATAAATAAAAGCAAAAGCTCCACATTATCCAGTGAAGAACTGGGGAATTACTCTAATGTTCTGGCCAAAATTCATCCCTTAGATAATCTCACTAGAGATAAAAACAATGACTGCCGATGCTGGAAACCAGATTCTGGATTAGTGGTGCTGGAAGAGCACAGCAGTTCAGGCAGCATCCAAGGAACTTCGAAATCGACGTTTCGGGCAAAAGCCCTTCATCAGGAATAAAGGCAGTGAGCCTGAAGCATGGAGAGATAAGCTAGAGGAGGGTGGGGGTGGGGAGAAAGTAGCATAGAGTACAATGGGTGAGTGGGGGAGGGGATGAAGGTGATAGGTCAGGGAGGAGAGGGTGGTTTGGATAGGTGGAAAAGGAGATAGGCAGGTAGGACAAGTCCGGACAAGTCATGGGGACAGTGCTGAGCTGGAAGTTTGGAACTAGGGTGAGGTGGGGGAAGGGGAAATGAGAAAACTGTTGAAGTCCACATTGATGCCCTGGGGTTGAAGTGTTCCGAGGCGGAAGATGAGGCGTTCTTCCTCCAGGCGTCTGGTGGTGAGGGAGCGGCGGTGAAGGAGGCCCAGGACCTCCATGTCCTCGGCAGAGTGGGAGGGGGAGTTGAAATGTTGGGCCACGGGGTGGTGTGGTTGATTGGTGCCGGTGTCCCGGAGATGCTCCCTAAAGCGCTCTGCTAGGAGGCGCCCAGTCTCTCCAATGTAGAGGAGACCGCATCGGGAGCAACGGATACAATAAATGATATTAGTGGATGTGCAAATAAAACTTTGATGGATGTGGAAGGCTCCTTTAGGGCCTTGGATAGAGGTGAGGGAGGAGGTGTGGGCGCAGGTTTTACAGTTCCTATGGGGGCAGGGGAAAGTGCCAGGATGGGAGTGTGGGTTGTAGGGGGGCGTGGACCTGACCAGGTAGTCACGGAGGGAACGGTCTTTGTGGAAGGCGGAGAGGGGTGGGGAGGATTAACCTGCCATTTTTCTGATTGATGCACGTGAGATTTCCCAGTACTTGAAGAAGCTGTTAGTTTTCTCTCCATTGGGACAGTGGCTGCATTTCAGAAGCTCTGAGTTAAAGTTCTTTTGGATATTTGGAAATCATGAGAAGTAGCATTTCCTTTCACCATTTCTTTCTCTGTCTGCTCTGATGTTTTAGATGATTTAGATGTGCTTGAAAGTTCAGATACTGACAATAAATCCTGCTTTGCACAAGTTTGCTTATATTGGTGGCTTCGATGACAATGTTGGTGTGTTTGTGATCTTTCTGTTGATAAATGTGACCTGTAGTTTCTCGTTAAGCTACTGAATGCGATTTTCATCTCTCACCAGTACAAGTTGCTGAAAGCTAATCACTACACTTAACCCTGCTCCTAGTGTCAGTGAATGGCAGCTGTTACACTTCTTTCGACTTCCAGGGTCACTGAAAGTTGCTTATGGGAGTTTTCTTGGCTGTGTTTCTACTCCCTGTTCTTTCCTGCATTCAAAGTGAAAGCTTCTCTTATAAAAATGTAATCATTACCATTCATATTCCCTCAGTATTTCATTTCTTACCTGGAGGAGCAATGAGCATTGAAGTGAAGTCCAATAATTTTTTTTTCACATTATCGCTGTTTACTCCAGAAAACACCTTGCCACTTTTCTAATAGAGACTGTGATACGAGTTTGTCCTTTATGCAAGTTAACTTGATTTTGTGGATAGTCACTAGTCGCATATTTGGGACTATAAAATGCAATCTGGTCTTTTGATTTTGAAGCAGCACTTTTGTTCGAACTCAAACGATATCTTAGAATACTTTGTGGTTGTGTGAATTCTTTCCATCTGTGACACATCTGCCTTTTTTTTGTTTTCAATCAACCTGTTTGAATATGTTGTCAGTAGTCACATGTCACCAGGTCTGTTTGAAGTCACATGCCTTTGGAGTGCTGCTCCTTCATCAGGTGAATATGTTGGGACACACGTATGGGGTAGGTGGGTCTCAAACTTAGGGGTAGAGACACAGCTACTGCATAGGGGCATGGATAAGGTAAATAGGCAAAGTCTTTTCCCTGGGGTCGGGGAGTCCAGAACTAGAGGGCGTGGTTTAGGGTGAGAGGGGGAAGACATAAAAGAGACCGAAGGGGCAATTTTTTCATGCAGAAGGTGGAATGTGTATGGAATGAGCTGCCAGAGGAAGTGGTGGAGACTGATACAATTGCAACATTTAAGAGGCATTTGAATAGGTATTTGAATAGGAAGGGTTTGGAGGGATATGGGACGGGTGCTGGCAGATGGGACTAGATTGGGTTCGGATATCTGGTCGGCATGGATGGGTTGGACCAAAAGGTCTGTTTCCATGCTGTACATCTCTATGACTCTATATAAAGAGCCCCTTGCAACAATTTGCTTATATTCCGTTCATGACCACAAGATTTTGTGAAGTGTTATTTGCAATCAGGTAAATCGTTTTGAAATGTAGGCTGTCTTGTAAGAAATGTGGAAGACAATGTGTGCACAGAAAAATCTCTTGAACAATGGGGGGATAAGGATCAGATCATTTGTTTGGGGGTGTCGATTGAGAAAAAAAACTATGAAGCAGAACATAGCCGAGAATTCCCTGCCTGTCTTCAAAGTAATACTGTGCAAAGTTATACATCCACTTGTGATAGCAGACAGGGCCTTTATACCCAAGTCCAGGTCGAGTGTTGATTATTATTTCAAAAAGAACAATAATCTTAATGAAGAACTTTGGGGTAGATCACTTAAATCTTCCTTCCACTAGGAGAAGGAACTTCTCTCTACCATCCTCCATGTTTCATCTCTTTGACAGTTTCATGTCATGCAGCTATGTCCCTTTAATTCCATTGGCGTTAATTTCTTCAACAAGTCTGTCCAGTACACGGACCCAAAACTGGAAACTTGCTGCACAAAAAGCCAATAATTAGTTAACATGCCTGCACTAATTCAGCACCTAGTCAAACAAGCTAGTGAGTAAATTTCCTCAGTTAATGACATTTATGTCTGGTAGCTTCAAATAAAATCTAGTTTTCAGACACTGCCAGTTTTCAGAAAGCTGTATTTGAGGTGTTGCATTGGTATGGACTACTTTGTCAAATGTCTTTCGAATGTCCATAAACATGACAGCAACTGCACTCCTATGTTCACCCACTTCGTTACTCCATCAGAGAACTCAATCGTGCGCATCAAACGTGACTTGCCTTTAACAAAATCATGGTGTCTTTTCTGCATTAACCCATATTTTTCCAAGTGCCAATTAATACTAAACATGTACAGGAGGATTTAGATTTTTTTTCAGAAATGTCAGAAATCTGAAAACTCAGGAAGTACACAACAGGTCTATCAGCATCTGAACAAATGCTTGGAGTGGAGATCTGTCAAAGAATTTGTGCTCAAAGCATTCACTTATTGTCTTTCTTTTCAGGGGCTGACAGATTGACTACAGAAGAAGCTTGACATTTCTAAATAGCAGGAAAAAAATCTGAATTAATACTTGTCAAAGTTGTCAGCACGGCAAATATAATTACTCTGGGAATAAAAGCTGTTCACTTCATCCTTTAAATTGTACACAAAAAATGAAATAATTGTGTTATCTTCACACACATAAAATAATGCCTTCTGTCATAAAAAATGTAACAAAGTAAAATAGCTAACTTTTCTATCATGTGGAAGTATCAGACTTTGCTTTTGAATGCAGCCTGCCACTCGTCGGAATTTGGGAAAAGTCAGTTGGTATGCCACTTTCAGGAAGGGAATGCTTTTATAGGGCAGCCTCAAGCTGTAACCAAATTTATATCCTCACCAGACACTGATTATGCCAATAGCCTTTGGCCTAATTGTTACTTTAATAATCTTACCTAACACAAGTCCCCTATGCTCTGAAAACCTGAATGCACAGTGATATTTCACAATCTTTCGAAATGTAGGCATTTTCTGATGAGCTTTTTTTAAAATGTATAAAATTAGGCCTTGAATTAGTTTTTAAACTGTTAAGTTTAGCATTTGTACAAGTTGAAAGTAGTTTCCTATTAATACCAGATCTCTGATGTAACTGGGGACTTAGATGCAGATGTATGGGTTGGTGGGGATGGACGTTGACACACAAAATTAGTCAGGAGAAAGTGAGGACTGCAGATGCTGGAGATCAGAGCTGAAAATGTGTTGCTGGAAAAGTGCAGCAGGTCAGGCAGCATCCAAGGAGCAGGAGCAGACTAATCTCCTGCTCCTTGGATGCTGCCTGACCTGCTGCACTTTTCCAGCAACATAGTTTCAACACGAAATTATCCAACTAGTTGGGGCAAGAATTTCCATGGGATTCCCCTGGAATCTGGTCTCTGCTAAAGTTGAAAATGTTGATAGGCTGAAGCTAAGACCTTCTCACTCACTTATTCATTCATTGTTCCCTCGATCAGAACCATAAAGTATCATGGCATGTAAAACAGTTGCTGCAAACTCAGGTTTTTTTCTGCCAGCACTTTTCTTCATGAGCCACCCAATATATTCCCTCCTTTTACTTTTTTTTCAACAGGATACTGTACTCCCTTTCAGTGAAGATGATAAGATATCATTTGAACAATATTTTCGGATCCAATATCAATTATTTTCATCCCTTATAATGCTGTTGGAAAATCTGCAGCTTTTTTTCTTTACCCAAAACATGTACAAAACCAGAATAGCTGCATTACCAGTTTGAAGGTACAGTCTAAATTTGATTTGACCCTCATTTGTAAACAAAACATCATTGATTGAAGAGTGCTTTGCAGATGTTATGCAATTGTTATACAAAATTCTTCCTTTCTATTTACCTTGGAGATTAAATTTGACCTCAACTTGTGGTAGTACTATCCCCATTTTGGAAATACATGCAAAAGAAATAGACTTCAACCTCCATTAGGGTGGCACGGTGGCACAGTGCCAGAGACCCGGGTTCAATTCCCGCCTCAGACGACTCTCTGTGTGGAGTTTGCACATTCTCCCCGTGTCTGCGTGGGTTTCCTCCGGGTGCTCCGGTTTCCTCCCACACTCCAAAGATGTGCAGGTCAGGTGAATTGGCTATGCTAAATTGCCTGTAGTGTTAGGTAAGGGGTAGATGCAGGGGTATGGGTGGGTTGCGCTTCGGCGGGGCGGTGTGGACTTGTTGGGTCGAAGGGCCTGTTTCCACACTGTAAGTAATCTAATTATAAATATCCCTCCTTTCCAAACAAAATCAGAGCATCACAAAAATGTTATGGCACACAAGTAGGCCATTTGGCCTATTATTCCCACACTGGCACTTCAAATGAGCATTCTCACTTAGTACCTTTTCTTGCACATTGTTTCTATTCAAATAATCATCTATTTCTCTGTTGAATGCCTCAATTGATTCTGTCTCTGCCGCAGTTCCAGGTAGTATATTTCAGTCTTAAATCACTCACTGAGTGAAAAAGTCTTCCTCACATCACTTATGCTATTTTTGCAAATCACTTTAAATCTGTGCTCGCATGTTCTCTAGCCTTTTATGCAGAATAGAACAGAATAGAAATTTATCGTAACGTGTACGTTTATATGAAAAATACAATGAAATGTTTGCTACATCGCCTTACCACAGTGCCTGTATTAATGACAGAAGTCACACATAACAATTAAAAAAAGGTAAATTAAGACAAAGTTCATCACAGTTCAGTTAACAGCTCCCGGCCTTGGGGAAAGATGATTAAGGAACGATGGAATACCCTGAAGATGCAGCCTGGGTGAAACTGCCACACTGGGCTGCTGGAATGCTGGACTGGAAGCCTCTGTTGAAGAAGAACACCTTGCCAGGCCGAGACTGCCATCCCTAGATAAGACCATCACGACCTCCACACTGAGACAAGACCATCATAGAGTTACAGAGATGTATAGCATGGAAACAGACCCTTCGGTCCAACCCATTCATGCCGACTAGATATTCATTTCATTTACCAGCACTTGGCCCATGTCCCTCTAAATTCTTCCTTCTCATTTGCCCATACAGATGCCCTTTAAATGTTGTAATTGTAACAGGTTCCACCACTTCGTCCAACAGTTCATTCCATACATGTGCCACTCCCTGTGTTAAAAGGTTGTTCCTCAGGTCCCTTTTAAATTTTTCCTCTCTAACCCTAAACCTATGCCCTGTAGTTCTAGACTGCCCCACCCCAGGGAAAATACCTTGTCTATTTACACTATCCATGCCCCTCATGATTTTATAAACATCTACAAGGTCACCTCTCAGCCTCTGACTCTCCAAGGAAAACAGTCCCAGCCTATTCAGCCTCTCCCTGTAGCTCAAAACCTCCAACCCCGGCAACATCTTTGTAAATCTTTTCTGAACCCTTTCCCAACATCATTCCGATAGGAGGGAGACCAGAATTTTCCACAATATTTCAAAAGTGGCCTAATAAATGTCCTGTACAGCTGCAACATGACCTTCAAACCCCTATACTCAATGCTCTGATCAAAAAAGGAAAGCAGACCGAACGCCTTCTTCACTGTCTTATCTACCTACGATTCCACTTTCAAGGAACTATGCACCTGCACTCCAAGGTCTCTTTGTTCAGCAACACTCCCCAGGACCATCAGGACAAGGCCACACCAGGACACCTTCACCTGGGCTTGGACCGCCACACCAGGTCGCTGGAAGTCATCTTTTCACTGGGCCAGGAGAGGCCTCCTATTTCCCATCTGACGCTCCACCAGATGCTGCTGCCAATCCATCAACTGCCTTTCGCTAGTGCTTCTGCTCCTTCAGGCACTCGGGCCTAGCTGCGGATCTGGAGCCTCGCTCCAACAAAGGGAACGTAGTCTCCCTACCAACTCTATCTAGAACACTCATGGTATTGAAAACTTCTGTTTAATCTCCACCTAGCTTTTTTCTCCAAGGACAACAGTCCCAGCCTCTCCAATCTATTCTCAGAAATCAAGTTTCTCATCCTTGGAATCTTCCTGGTAAATCTCTTCCGCACTCTCTCCAATTGTTCACATCCTTCTTATAGTGTGGCACTCAGAACTATGTATAAACATATATAAATAAATAAAGCAATAATAACTAAGCGTATAAAACTGGTGGATCATTGACTCCACTTCCCAACCAATAGATGTCAGTTCAAGTACCTGAGTTGACTAAAGATATAGTTACCATAGGATCTGACCATAGGATCACTCCCTCATTAGACAGACAATAGGTGGTGGTTTAACCTGAGGATCACCATGTCTCAGGTGAGGAGAAAATTTCAAAAGGAGAGTCCTTCTTAGTAGCCTCAGTAGTACTGGAATTGTATCCATGCTGTTGCCGTCACTCTATACTATAAACCAGACATCCAGCCAATTGAGCCAACCATACTCTGAAATAACAGCTACCTCAGCAATGCAAATGAAACATAACTCACAGTTGAACTGAGACTAGCTATTAAAATCAACTCCTTAATAACTGTACTGGGGGTATTTCTGTGGTTTTCAAACACAGTCTGGAGTAATTGTCAGTGTTCTAAATGGACCTGGTCTAGCACTGCTTCTGAATCTGAACTATATTAACTTGACAGAGGATTGCAAAGGACATATGTCAGAGAAACAGATAATTTGGACCAACCTGACGGTTATATTTCACACAAACCCTCTTACATCTGTCTTCATCCAAATCTATAATTGTAGTCCTTCCCTTTTCTGTCAGATGTTTGATTAGCATCTCCTTCAATGTGTCTGTGCTTTTTGTTATAACCACTGCTTGTGGTAGAGAGTTCTATATTCTCACCCCACCCTGGGTAAAGAAATTTCTCCTAAATTCCTTTCTCTTTCTATTTAATCCTGGTCCTGGAAAAATAAAACTAACCACTGATAGTTCCAGACTATTGAACAGGCTCAGACAATTTAGCAGCAAACAACTATAATTATAGTTCACTTCATCAGATAAATATGATTAAACTACAAAATTATTTTAATATGATTAATCAGGTGAACATTATGCAAATTGTTACATCATTGAAAAAAAACTGCTCGCAAAATTCATGCAAGAGATCTTAATATATCAGGATGCTCTTCCCTAACATCATACAATAAGAATGTGCAATGCCTTTGTAAAATATTTAAGTAGTTGAATATATATATTTCCAAAAGACCATTATATGCCACAACCATTCATGCCATATATCAGACATCAAGAATTTGATTTTCACTCCCAGACTGGGAACCTAACACCAATATAATTTCTAGGACATGATCCCACAACATTGCGTGTGCAACACTGTCCTCCAATGCAGATGTTTTAATTGGGCAAGCAGGGAGTCTGGAAGCAGGAACTGCCTGCTGAACACAAGGAGTTTAATTTGGATAAGTACAAGATATTGCATTTTGATAAAAGAAACAATGACAAAACTTACACAATTAAAAGTAGGACCTTGGATAGTGTTGTAGAACAGAGAGACCAAGGGGTTCAGATACATAATATATAGATAGTGTGGTTAAGAAGGCATTTAGCACGCTTGCCTTCATTGCTCAGACCTTTAAGTATAGGAGTTGGGATGTTATATTGAGGTTCGACAGGAAGTTGGTAAGACCTCTTCTGGAGTACTGTGTCCAGTTCTGGGCGGTTTACCTTGTAATAGGAATAATATCATTAAGTTGGAGAGGGTTCAGGAGAGACTTACCATGATTTTGCCAAGAATGGAGGGTTCAAGTTATAAGATGGGACCTTTTTCAATGGAGGCTGAGAAGTGACCTTACAGAGATTCATAAAATCATGAAGGGTATAGATAAGGTGAATGGCAAATGTCTGTTCTCTAGGGTGGGGAATTTCAAGAGTAGGGAGAATATTTTTAAGGTGAGAGGAAAAAGATTTTAAAGAGACATGATGGGCAGCTCTTTTATGCAGTGAGTGGTTCATGTGTGGAATGAAATTCCAGAGGAAGTGGTGGATGCAGGTACAGTTATAGCATTTAAAAGACATTTAGGTAAGTTCATGAATAAGAAATGTTTGGAGGCATATGGGCCAAGCACAGGCAGATGGGACTAGATCAGTTTGGGAACATAGTGGCATGGACTGGTTGTTTCCGTGCTGTATGACTCTATGACTCTATGGCTGATGGCAGCCATGATGGGGCCTGCCACTGCCTTACTTAGCAAAAGCCATAGGATATCAAAGGACAGGATAGGTACACCGTCCCACCAGCTGATACAATTACATTTAATATGTTACTTGAAAATTATCATGACTTGATTGTACCCAGCTCTGTACTCCACAGGTGTGGTGTCAACATGCACTAGACCAGTTTCTTTTGCCAAACTGGACTGGAAAATCACGGTCTGATTTTCTCTGACTCACTAACCAGCTCCTAAGGAACACAACAGGCCAGTTATTAGGGCCTGAGCGCATTGGTTGCACCTCCGGCATTTAGAAATCCCAACATCTCCTAGATATATGTGCCAGGCCATCTGACAGCATGAATTACAATGCATGACTATACTTGATTTCACTCCACATGTTAAAAATCAAGCACCTCATATCGAATGCAAAAAAGCTCCTGATAAGAAAGACAGACAACTTTCATTGATTTGCAATACAAGGATGAAACATCTCCCTATGATCTGCCTCTTTAGCTTAAAGTAATCTCAATGGAAAACATTTTTTATTTAAAGTATGGTCCTTACAGAGTCAAATCAGGCAAAGTGTTCAACATCTCAATCATGCTCCTAATCACCTGACCCCAGGTCATTGCAGTGTAATTGGGAGATCCAGTGGATGTCAATCAGATAAGCAAAGCAATGGCAAAGCAGATAATTAAGTCTTCAAATGCCAATTTCTTACTTTGTAACACAGCTTGCCTTCACTCTTGTCTTGGCTAACTGCAGTCGAAACCCTCATCAAAACCCTCATTTTTCCTAGCTGGGAGCAGCAGGAGACAGAGCGGAGGTGACGTGAAGACCAGGAGAATGCTGGAAAGGTAAAGAAACTGTTAAAATTCTTACCTTTGAAGCCTATAGCCTTTTTCTGTCTGGGAGCAGTGGGAGACAGAACGGAGGTGACGTGGAGACCAGGAGGATGCCGGGAAGGTAAGGACTTGGTATATATTTTGGCAGTGGCTAAACCCGAGATACTAGACATGTACTATTTCCCTCCTGCACCCCCCCACCCCCTCCCCCCCCCAACCAGAAGAAAAAGACTCTGTAAGATAAGGTTTTTATTTTTTCTTTCTCTTTCATACGTTAAGTATACTGTTTGGTTTTAGGTGGTTGATATAAAGCTAAGCTTACAATGGCAGGGGACCTCAGACCCGTCGCATGTGCCTCTTGCTTGATGTGGGAGCACAGGAACGTGACTGATGTTCCTGACTCTTACACTTGCAAGAAGTGTGTCCAGCTGTGGCTCTTGTTTGATCGCATGACGGCTCTAGAGCTGCGGATGGACTCACTGTGGAGCATCCGCGATGCTGAGGAGGTCGTGGATAGCACGTTTAGTGAACTGGTCACACCGCAGATTAGAGTTGCTGAGGGAGACAGTGAATGTGTGACCAAAAGGCAGAGAAAGAGTAGGAGGGCAGTGCAGGTGTCCCCTGCGGTCATCTCCCTCTAAAACAGGTATACCATTTTGGATACTGCTGGGGGAGATGGCTCACCAGGGGAGGGCAGCAGCTGCCAAGATCATGGCACCATGGCGGGCACTGCTGTTCGGAAGGTTGGGAAAAAGACTCGTAGGGCCATAGTCATAGAGGATTCTATTGTAAGGGGGTAGATAGGTGGTTCTGTGGCCGAAAATGGGACTCCCGGATGGTATGTTGCCTCCCAGGTGCTCGGGTCAGGGATGTCACCAATCAGCTTCAGATCATTCTAAAAGGGGAGGGTGAACAGCCAGTTGTTGTGGTGAACGTTGGCACCAATGACATAAGTAAAAAATGAGATGAGGTTCTGAAAGCAGAATTCAGGGAGCTGGGAGAGAAGTTAAAAAGGAGGACCTCAAAGGTAGTGATCTCGGGATTACTACCAGTGCCACATGCTAGCCAGCGTAGAAATGAATAAAATAGGCAGGATGAACATGTGGCTTGAGGGATGGTTTATTAGGGAGGTGATGGAGATTTGTTGGACATTGGGACTATTACAAAATGGACGGTCTACATCTGATTTTTGCTGCTCGTTGGATGCTGCCTGAACTGCTGTGCTCTTCCAGCACCACTAATCCAGTATTTGGTTTTCAGCATCTGCAGTCATTGTTTTTACCTTGGTCTACATCTGAACCAGACTGGAACTAATATCCTTGGGTGAGTTTTTGCTACCGCTGTTGGGGAGGTTTTAAACTAATGTAGCAGGGGGCTGGGAACCAGAAGAGAAGACAAGTGGACAGCATGGTGGAAACTGGAGTTTGGAAGAATCATGAAGATAGCATTAATAAAGGGAAGAGTAGGTAGAAAACAGGTGAATGCAAAAGAACTGGTGGCCTGAAGTGCATATAGTTTAATGCAAGGATTATAGTGGGTAAGACAGATGAACTTAGGACTTAGATTGATGCCTGGGAGTATGATGTTATTGCAATCACAAAGACCTGGTTGAAAGAAGGGCATGATTGGCAACTAAATGTTCCAGGATATAGACGCTTCAGACTGGACAGGGACAGAAGTAAAAGTCAGGGGGGGGGGGGTGGGAGCAGAGTTGCATTGCTGGTCAGGGATGATATCATGGCTGTGCTAAAGGAGGACACTATGGAGGGCTTGAGCAGTGAGGCATTATGGTTGGAGCTGAGAAATACGAAGGGTGCAGTTACATTGCTGGGGCTGTATTACAGGCCTCCCAACAGTGAGGTAGAAGAACAAATAGATAAACAGATTATGGAAAGATGTAGAGGCAACAGGGTAGAGGTGATGGGAGATTTTAATTTTCCCAACATTGACTGGGATGCACTTAGTGTCAGAGGTCTGGATGGGGCAGAATTTGTAAGAAGCGTCCAGGAATGTTTTCTAGAGCAGTATGTCAATAGTCCGACGAGGGAAGGGGCCATATTGGACCTGGTGTTGGGGAATGAGCCAGGCCAGGTGTTAGAAGTTGCAGTGGGGGATTTCTTTGATAATAGTGGCCACAATTCTGTAAGTTTTAGAATACCCATAGACAAAGATGAGAGGGGTCCTAAGGGAAGAGTACTAAACTGGGCCAATGCCAATTATATCAAAATTAGGCAGGAGTGGGAAATGTGGATTGGACATAGCTATTTAAAGGGAAGTCCATAGTTGATATGTGGGAGGCTCTCAAAGATAGGTTGAAGATAGTGCAGGATAAGCATGTCCCATTGAAAGCAAAAGATAGGAAAGGGAAAATTGATGAACTGTGGATGACAGTAGAAATCATATGACTAGCCAAGAGGAAATGGGATGCGTACATAATGTCCAGGCAGCTAAACGAAACAGGCCCTGCAGGAATATCGGAAGAGTAGGACCAGTCTTAAACGAGGAATCAAGCAGATTAAAAGGGGTCATGAAATAAGACCATAAGACCATAAGACATAGGATTGGAAGTAAGGCCATTCGGCCCATCGAGTCCACTCCACCATTCAATCATGGCTGATGGGCACTTCAACTCCACTTACCTGCATTCTCCCCGTAGCCCTTAATTCCCCTAAATAGCTTTAGTGAGTAGAATTAAGGAGAATCTCAAAAAGCAGGTAACTAGAGAAAGGGTTGGTCCACTAAAGGATAACGAAGAAAGGCTGTGTGTCGAACCTGAGAGAATGAGTGAGATTCTGAATGATTACTTTGCATCAGTGTTCACTGAGGAGAGGAACATGATGAATGTTGAGATTAGAGATCGAAGGTTGATAATTCTGGATCACGTTGACATAAGTAGGGGAGATATGTTGGATAGGCTAGAGGTTATTAAGGTGGAAAAATCCCCAGGACCAGATGGGAGCTATCCCAGGTTGCTGAGTGAGGCAAGAGATGAAATAGCTGGGGCCCTGACAGATGTCTTTGTAGCATTCATAAAAACAGGTGAGGTGCCGGAGGACTGTTGACCCCTGTACAAGTAGGGTAGTAGGGATATTCCAGGTAACTACAGACCGGTGAGCCTGACGTCAATATGGGAAAATTGCTGGAGATGGTACTGAGGGATGAAATTCATTTATGTTTAGAAAAGAATGGGCTTATCAGTGATAGGCAACATGGTTGTGTGTGGGGAAGATTGTGCTGTACCAACTTAATAGAGTTCTTTGAGGAAGTGACCAAGTTGATAGATGAAGGAAGGGCTATAGATGTCATATACTTGGACTTTAGTAAGGCGTTTGATAAGTTTCCCCGTAGTAAACCAATAGATAAAGTGAAGTCACATGGTGCACAGGGTGTTCTAGCTAGCTGGATAAAGAACTGGTTGAGCAATAGGAGACAGAGAGTAGTAGTTGAAGGGAATTTTTTGAAATGGAGAAAGTTGACCAGTGGTGTTCCACAGGGGTCAGTGTTGGGGCCACTGTTGTTTGTGATATACATAAATGATCTGGAAGAGGGCACTGTTGGTATGATCAGCAAGTTTGCAGATGACACGAAGATTGGTGGAGTAGCAGAAAGCATAGGGGACTGTCAGAGAGTATAGGAGAATTAGATAGACTGAAGAGTTGGGCGGAGAAATGGCAGATGGAGTTCAATCCAGGCAAATGTGAGGTGATGCATTTAGGTAAGTCTAATTCTAGAGCGAATTATACAGTAAATGGAAGAGCCTTGGGAAAAGTCGATGAGCAGAGAGATCTGGGAGTTGAGGTCCATTGTACCCTGAACGTTGCTGCACGGATAGAGTGGTCAAGAAGACATATGGTATGCTTGCCTTCATCGGATGGGGTATTGAGTATAAGACCTGGCAGGTCATGTTAAAATTGTACATAACGTTGGTTTGGCCGCATTTAGAATACTGTGTACTGTTCTGGTCGCCACATTACCAAAAGGATGTGGACACTTTGGAAAGGGTGCAGAGAAGGTTTATGAGGGTGTTGCCTGGTATGGAAGGTGCTAGCTATGAAGAGACGTTGAGTAGTTTAGGTTTGTTTTCATTAGAAAAAAGGAGATTGAGGGAGGGACCTGATTGAGGTCTACAAAATCGTGAAGGATATAAACAGGGTACATAGAAATAAGCTTTTTTCCAGGGTGAAGGATTCAATAATGAGAGTCACGCTTTCAAGGTGAGAGGTGAAAAGTTCAAGGGGGATACACGCGGCAAGTACTTTACATGGAGCTTGGTAAGTACCTGGAACGCATTGTCAGCAGAGGCAGTAGAAACAGGCACATAAGATTCATTTAAGATGCGTCTGAACAGATGCATGAGTAGGTGGGGTGCAACGGATGCAGATGCTTAGGAATTGGGCAACATGTTTAGACAGTAGATTTAAATCAGCTCAGGCATGAAGGGCTGAAGGGCCTGTTCCTGGGCTGTAAATTTTCTTTGTTCTTTGTTCTTTTAATCTCTTTAATATTTGACTCAACAATTCCAGTGCCCTTCTCCATCTCTCACATTCTACCATTGAGGAATTCCAAAAATATGCTTTCATATCTTAACTGACAACAAGTCTTGTTCCCTTATGACAATTGTACTCTCTGATCTACATTGACTGTCAATAAAGAACAAGTTGATTTTAAAATTCTCCTCAATGGCTTTGCCCTTCATTTTTCTGTAATCTCTCTCAATACCGCAACTTCTGTAAACTCTGTGCTCCACTAATTCTGGCCTCTTATACATTCTCAATTGTGATTGTGCCACCCTTGGTGGTTGTTCCATCACTTTGAACCTAAGCTCTGAAAGTCATTCCTTTTACCCATACCTCTAATCTGAGGGATAGAATTAATCTGCACTTGGAGAGGTAAGGATTAATCAACAAAGTCAGAAAGATTTTGTTAAGGACAGACCATGACTGAAAAACTTACTGGAATTTTTTGGAGAGGTGATTAGGTAAGGGCAATGCATTTGATGTAGACTACTTGGACTTCAGCAAGGCTTTTGATAAGCTCCTCCATGAGAGAGTGATAACGAAGGTATGAGCCAATGGGATCCAAGGAAATTTTACTAATTGGTTCCAGAATCGGTTGGGTGGTGGGATGCAGAGGATAATGGTTGAGAGGTATTTTTGTACTCAATGGGATTCTGCAGGGATCAGTGTTGGGACCCTGGCTGTTTATGGTGTGCATGAATGGCTTAAACTTAGATGTCGGAGGCTTGATCAGTAAGTTTGCAGTTGATATGAAAATTAATCTTGTAAATAATGAAGAGGATGGCTTTGAAGACAATATAGATGGGCTGGTCAGATTGGCCAATCAGTGGCAAACGGAATTCAGTCGCAATAAATGCACTTGGGCAGGACAAACAAGGCAAGGGAATACATGGTAAATGAAAGAGTGCTGGGAAGCACTGAGGCTCCGAGGATTACATGTCCCCTGGTCCCTTAAGATAGCAGGACAGATAGAAAATGTGGTCAAGGAGGCACATGGGATACTTGCCTTCATTAGCTGAGATGTAGATTTTAAGAGCAGGGAGATTCAATTGGAACTGTGTGAGACATTGGTTAGGCCAAAACAAGAGTACTGTGCACAGTTCTGGAATTCACGTTATAGGAAGGATGTGATAGCACTGGAGAGGGTGCAGAGAGATTTATCAGTGGTCTTGCCGGGGCTGGAGAGTTTTAGCTATGAGGAGAGATTGGACAGATTGGGGTTGTTTTCCTTAGAGCAGAGGAGACTGAGGGATGACATAATTGAGATGAAATTATGAGGGGAATAGACAGGAGAAAGCAGTTCCTTTGGTGGAGAGGTCAATAACTGATGGGAGTAGATTTAATGCAAGGGGCAGGAGGCTTAGTGTGGATGTGAGGAAATGTTTTCTCACCCAGAGGCCATTGGGAATCCACTGCCTGTAAGGGTGGTGGGGGAAGAAACTTTCATAATCACGAAGAAGTTTTAGGTCTGCACTTGTGATGCCAAGGGTATACCAGCTAATGGGCCAAGTACTGGAAAATTGAATTAGAATAGTTTGATGGTTAATTTTGACCAGCACAGACTCAATGGGCTAAAGGGCCTTTTTCTGTATTGTAGACCTCAATGACTCAATAGCGAGAGCCTCTCTACCTTGTCTTTTACTGCCTGCTATTTTACATAATAGTACCCTGTAGCTCAGCAATGAAAGTACAGTTGAGTAGCTGTAAGTCTCAGCATGGGGCTCAAGTTTGTGTGAATCTCACAGCACTTAAAGCTAGTTTTTACTGCTTAAAGGTCAGTGCTTTCTGGTTACCATAGCTATTAGACATTATTGCAGCATTGGAATTTTTGAGAGAACTTACCTTCCCTGAGCAATTTGAGGCAGACTTGACATATTTCAAGCCTGTATATGCCTCATACACAGTAAGCAATGATGTGAGTGGGGAAACCAATTGATTGCAGGAAATTTCAGCAACAGACGAGGTTAGACATTTGCTAAATCATGAGGAATCTGAAAGGGAGAGATCGGGAGAACTGTTTCCCCTCATAAAAAGATTGAGAACAGAAGGACACAGGTTAAAAGTAATTCTGTACAAAAACCAAATATGATGTAAGAAAAACCCCTCTCACTCAGCAAGTAGCTAGGGTTTGGAATGCTTTGCCTGGAAGTGTGGAGGAGGCAGTTTCAATTGAAGTATTCAAGAGGGTAGTAGATTTTTTAAAAGATAACAATAATGCTTAAGGGGAAAAGGCTCAAGAATGGAGCTCAGTCATAATGCTGGCTTGTAGACAAACAGGCTAGAATCTCATAAGCTCTGCACAATGTGGGGCTGACGTGATATGGGGCAGAATCAGGTGACAATTGCAGCCAAGTTCATTTTGTCGTTGAGCTTCTCTCACTCCAACTTTTATGTATTTCACAAACATTGTGGTGAAATTCTCACTTGGCAGTGGCAAGATGTCAACTGACACTCATTATTGTTTGGTAAATGCTTTATTTATGCCACAACTCACCTCATTAATATTCATGGTCCCGTCATAACAAACTTGCCAATAAGCTAGATGTTGGGAAAACTCAACAAGGAGACCAGAGTGTGTACCTGATGGATTCAGCACGCTGCTTGTTCTGAACCATTTCTATGTTGCCTGCGACCAAACCACAGGCTGGGGCATGAGACATGTGCACCAGCCGTGTTCACTGCTCCCTCATGGACATTGGCATTTGACATCTGTCAACCAACCATCAAGATCATCCTGACACATTTACTATGCACTGACAGTCCAATCTGGAAGCACATAGTTGCATTGCAGGATGCACCAACAGCTTGCATTGAAAAGCTGCGGTACAAAAGGATAGTCAACAGCTTGCACATTGTATCAGGCTGTGTCTCAGGAATATTATTTGCTCTCTTAGCACTTGCCCATTTAATTCCTACCTGCTTGCTTGCACTATCCTTCCCTTGTCTTCCATTGCCCCATTAGTACAGTCATGCATACAGGTAGCTTGCCTTGCTGCAAAGCCATCCTAAGTCTGTGGGGCATACATCATACTGTGCAGCATTGTGCTGCATTGATCTCACACCTACATGTAACAAAGCTTATGTGGCAAACACACTGCATCTTTAGCAAACAAGACGCCATGCCTCAAAATCGATTAGTCTTCAAAGAAGGTCAAGGAGGCACTTGTGAGTCAGGGTATCCCTACACAGTAAGTCAAATCCAGCACCCTGCAATAATCCAATGATTGGCCACTGTCAAGTATCTGCTCACAGGAGTTTGATCAGAGAGTCTGTGGTTCAGCATCCAAGGAATGGGCCACAGTCAGTCTGGCAATTCCGGGTATTAGGACTAATGCAATCAGGAGATATATGAGCACCAGTAAAAGGGCCAAGATCACCATGCCCAGGGCTGTCCAGACATACAGTTGAACAGAATGGGGCAGCACAGTGGCTTAGTGGTTAACATTGCTGCCTCACAGCGCTAAGGACCCAGGTTTGATTCCAGCCTCGGGCAACTGTCAGTGTGGAGTTTGCCCATTCTCCCCTTGTCTATGTGGGTTTCCTCTGGGTGCTTTGGTTTCCTCCCATATTCCAAAAATGTGCAGGTTAGGTGAATTGGTAATGCTAAATGCCCATTGTGTGTGTTCAGGGATGTGTAGGTTAGGTGCATTAGTCGGGATAAATGTAGGATAATAGGGGAATGGATCTGGGTGGGTTACTCTTCGGAGAGTCAGGGTGGACTTGTTGGGCCGAAGGGCCTGTTTCCACAGTATAGGAGTTCTGTGATTCTAAGAAGGGGACATGGTCTGTCCTCCATCGAGTCTGTCCTCAGAGATTGAGGGAGAAGGGGAAGCATCAGGGGTGAAATGAGGGTGAATCTTAGCCTTTGGGACTTGGGGCTGGTAAAGACTCAGGTAATTGTGAAGAGAGGCAGCAAAGGTTTGAAGGAGGGACATTGCATGACATGACTGGGAAGGATGAGAGGTCATTGTCCATGGTCAGGAGGACTGTGGCCTCAAAATGGGGTTTGAAAGTGGACATGAATGACCACACCAGCATGGATGCCTCAGTTACCCACCAGGGTCTGGGCAGGAAAGGTATTCAGATGTAAACCCGTGTAGATGGACTGAGTGGGGACTTGTGGAAATGTGAATTTTATAGAGCTGTGGATATCTGGAGGCTCACAGGCATGGTCAGCTAACGCTGTGAGTGTCTGATAGTGGAGCAGTGAAGGGAGTCATCTTCCATTGTGTTGGAATTCAGAAGTGTATAAAGGAACGTGTGTGACCATACTGGGATTGGACGGGGTTTGTGACTTGAAAGGGGCTGCAGCATAAACCATTCATCGGGTTTTTAAAGGACAACAACATAGTTCCCTGAAAGGTCTTGCATATAGGCTGCAGACTCATTGGCCATTCTACAACAGTGACCTTATTAGCACAGTTGCTGTTGGACAATTCTTCGGCAGCTACACCTTTTAATACAGAAGGTTCGAAACATTAGGGATCTTCACCCAGGAGTCCCAAAGGTATCAACAGCACTCAGTGCCTTGAGTATGCATGTTGCTCTAGCTGCAGCTGAGTACAAACCTCAATGCATGAAAGCCCTTGTGGGATCATGAGATGCTATTGGCCCATGTGGCATTGCATTGAGAACTATTCAGACAGATTCTGAAGCAGATGCTTAAGTGTTAAAATCTACAACATTTATGTGCAAAGTTCAATGAACAATACAGTCTTCTTCACCACTGCCACCAAAAAAGCCCTCAATATGTTTTCTGCTTTCTCCTCCACCCATTATGTCTTGGTGTATTCCCTGCTTTCACAGCTGGGGTGGACAGACCCTGCTCTGATAGAGAAGCCATTGACCCTGGATGTTTGAAGGGGCAACACCCTGGGAGCGGGAGGGGGTGTGGAATGTACCAGACATGATGAGGTCAGATTGACCCTCCTCGGTTTGAACTTCCAGGAGGTGGAGTGGGCAGGCAGGGTGGAGGCGGAGGGCCTGGCCTCCTCTATGGTGTCCTGAATGGAAACTGTTGAAGGGTCTGTGCATCGATCCTTCTCCAACTTGATACCTCCTGGCACTGCCATGTCTCCTTGTGAAATGGGGGCATCCAATCTGGGATTATGGATCCTTATCCCCCTGTTGCCATGCTTTCAGTCCTGAAGGCCAGCATGGGTGTGCAGTTTTGAGCCCGTATCTAAGGAAGAATGTGCTGATATTGAAAGGTGTTTACAAGAATAATCCAGGGGATGAAGAGTTTGTCATAAGGGGATCAGTTGAGGACTCTGGGTCTGATGGAGTTTAGAAGGATGAGGGGGAGATTTCATTGAAACTTTTAAAATATTGAGCCACCCAGACAGAGTGGACAGGGAGAAGGTGTTTCCACTTGTGAGAGAGACTAGGACCTGAGCACACAGCCTCACAATGAAGGGATGATACTTTAGAACTGAGATGAGGAGGGATTTCTCCAAGCAGACAATAGTGACTCTGTGGAATTCATTGCTGCAAAAGGTTGTGGAGGCCAAGTCATTGAATGTCTTTAGGGGCTGAATGGACTAATTCTGCTCTTACAAAGGAGAGAGAGAAGGCCTCACAGCTGGTAATTAGAAATGGTGGACATTGATTGAGAAGGCTTCATGTGAGAGTTCCATAGAATGGAACTATGGAGGCCAATTCACTCTTGGTCTCAGTCATCACCTGTCAGGGCCAAATATTTCCACATGTAGGGGTAAGGTTGGGCATAGCTCCACTGTACAGTATCTCTATGGCCTGTTATGGCTTGTTTTCTGCTGTAATGAGGGCCACAGGGGTGAGTAAGATTACAGTGGGTGGCATGGTCCTAGTATTGATGCATGTAGAGTGTTTTGAAGTACTGAGGAGGCACAAAGAGAACAAGCAGTGTTAGGGGTGTGGGAGAGCAAGGGATGAGGGGGGCAATGGGAGATTAGATTAGATTAGATTACTTAGATTACTTACAGTGTGGAAACAGGCCCTTCGGCCCAACAAGTCCACACCGCCCCGCCGAAGCGCAACCCACCCATACCCCTACCTTTACCCCTTACCTAACACTATGGGCAATTTAGCATGGCCAATTCACCTGACCTGCACATCTTTGGACTGTGGGAGGAAACCGGAGCACCCGGAGGAAACCCACGCAGACACGGGGAGAACGTGCAAACTCCACACAGTTAGTCGCCTGAGGCGGGAATTGAACCCGGATCTCTGGCGCTGTGAAGCAGCAGTGCTAACCACTGTGCCACCGTGCCGCCCACGGCGGCAGTTAGTAGTGACAATGGTACAGCGAGAGTTTTGGTGGGAGGTGGGCGCAGTGGCAGAAATAGAGTGCTTGTGAGGTGGCAAACAGAGAGTGTGGTACTTATTCTGGCAGAGTGCAGAAGATTATTGATCTTCCTGTGGTCCTCTTGGCTGTTCCTTCACAGCCAGTTCTGTTGTTGTCTGGCAGACTGACCTCTACATTGAATAGGCTGAGCGCCAGCTCTTAGATACCTCCTCCTATCTCCCTCTGGATCATTAGCCACCATAAAACATCAGCAATTCTGAGGAAGGGTCACTGGACCCAAAACATTTGCTTCTGATTTCTCTCCACAGATGCTGTCAGACCTGCTGAGCTTTACCAGCAATTTCTGTTTTGGTTTATTATTTCCAGCATCTGCAGTTCTTTTGGTTTTTACACAGATGAGTGATGCAGTGCCAGACACATAAGTCCTGTATCTCAATGAACAATAAGTTATATCAAAATGCATAACTCTTTGGCCATTCACAATAGACAAAGTACTGTCCATGTTTGTAAAACTCAGAAAATAATGGCTAAAGTTAGACATGATCCCGCAATTGGATAGTCCCAAATGTGCTAAGAATTATACATAACAACCAATTTAAAATCATTAGTTAGATTCACAATGTTTCTGAATTGTGCTTGCTGGAAGCTATATAGACTCAGATGCAGGAACCTCTTCTCTGAAAGACAACAGAAGATGTCACTTCAAAATTAAGCACGCTGTGTCTAACTTGTTGAGTGCAAGATGAAAAGCTTTGAAACCATGTCACTTTTTTTTTCAGCAAGTCCTCCTTGATATTAATTACCAAATTCCAAAAAAAAACTGGAATCATCATCTTACATGCTAGCAAACTCTTAAATAATCTTATTCTAAAGTAGGATTCAAAGAGAATCTAAAATGTATATTTAAAATATACTGTCCCTTTGAATACTTTTGATAACAAGTGTTCTCTTCATCTCTGTTGTAAATCATCATTTTCATTGCCTATGTGAGTTAGAGGGTTTGTTTTAGAAGTCAAATTAATCTTGCAGTTAGATGCCTTTATAGTAGTTCTCAACGTTTGATGTAATTTTTCTTTCCGAAAATTACTTTTACAGTTACAGAATACTGCAATGAAAATGATCTGATATATCATTGATTACTTAGGCCATACATACCACATCTTAAGTTTCAATGCATTGAATACACTGTTTTGTGGAGCATTGTTAGAATTCTATCAATGAACTAAATTCACCCATCTGTGAAAGAAATGCCAAGGTCTTCTATTTCTATCAAAGAATTTCTTTAAACTCTTTTTGTGCAATGATAGGAATGTGTTTCATGTAGAGCCATACTGCACAGTATTTTTAAAAGCCAAACCCAATACAATTGATTTTACTTGGATCCTAAAACCTGGAATAATTCTAAACTTTGATCTAAAGATCAATAAAAACAATGTGGTGGTTGAACTTACCCACGTTTTAAATGAAATTCACTCAATATTTAGTCTCAGAAAGTGAAACCACTGGCATCATCTTTTCTCACATTTACCTATGGAATATTACAATAGCTATCAACCCTTCAAAAATCGATTGGAAAAGAACTTTGTTAAATCTTCTTTTGGGTTACATTTCATTTTTTCTTCAATCATTTGATGTCATTTGAGGCTTTGTAAATACCACATTTTCAAGTTGGGTGGTTGGAAGTTGTTCTTAATTGAAGTAGCTGGTTTTTGTTGACATTTTCTAGAGCTTACCTCTAATCAGTGTCTTAAGAATTCCTCTGTATTTGAATATACACAATTTCTAGCCGGCAGAAATAGGAAACATTGTGAGTCTGACAAATGATTTTAAATTGTTTCTTAGTATAATTCTTGGCATATTTGGGATTGTTCAGCAAGTCCTATCAAATTATAAGATCATCTCCAATGTTAGACCTTATTGTCTGAATTTTACAAGCATGGCTGGTTGTGTACAGGCAGCACTGCTCATTGTGAATGGCCAAAGAATTACATTTTGATATAATCCACCATTCATTGAGATGTAGGATGTGTAGGTGGCTAAGCGGGTTAGCCATGGGAAAATGGAGAGTTACAGGAATAGGGTAGGGGGTTGGGTCTGGGTGGGTTGATGCAGACTAAAAGGGCCAAATGGCATTTTTCTGTACTGTAAGGATTCTGTGGTTCTATGATTCTATGACTGCAGCAGGAACAGGGACATTTTATGCAAGGACAATCACTCAGCTTGTGGATTGGACTGGGCTGCATCTCAGGCTGTTCTCTAATCACCTGCTTACTTAGCACCTACCTGCATGTTCACAGCTTTCATGCCTTGCCCTGCTCTCAGTGTATTGCCAAAGGCTGCTTGTTTGCAGGAATCTGTCCGGGGCGGAAGGCCTCTTGCTATACGGCACATTGGACATCAATAAAACACCAACAACTTGTGCCAGCTGCCTTCAATCCAAGAACATCTTTCAGTCCTTGTGTTCCCAATGTGGGTCATTCCCACAGAGAATCCCGTGCCTAGCCACTCTTTGGTTGCTGTGGCTGCCTCGCTCAGAAGGTGAACGCAGTTGCAGGAGGAGCAAGGCTGATGGCCAGCCCAAGAGGGGCAGAGCGCCACACTGGAGGATGAGGAGCACCCAGCTCAGCGAGAGGCCACTGCCACAAGTTCCCCTCAGCACATGCAGGGTCTGTAGGAGGACCAGAGCTTTTTCATGCTGACTCCACTCCCTGGGGGTGAGTGGCATGCAGTGTTGGTGCAAGCTGGGATCATGCTGCTGGAGCTGGACCTGAGGGGCTGCAGCAGTGAGGAGCCATCCTCCCTTAGTAACTTTGAAGGTGACAGCTACTTTGAACCTCAATGTGACTGGCTCCATCCAGGGAGCAACAGGTGACCCTGCAGGGGATCTCTCAGTCATGCATCCCCAAGGGCATCAGGACCGTGACCAGTACCATCTGGGTAAGATCACACCAGTTCATTTCATCCCTCCATGGCGAGGTCAGTGCTGCAGCCCGGGCAGCAGGGTTCAGGAGTACAGCTGGCCTTCCCTTGATGTAGGGAGCCATGAACTGTCCACATGTAGTATTGAGAGTGCCGGAGTCCAACACTGGAATTCATCAACAGGAAAGAGTTGCATTCAATATGATCACCGTAACCACTTCCTGCAGACATGTGCCCACTTTCCTGGCAGCTGCCAAAACTCCTATAACCTGTTGGAACTCACTCATGTACCTGGTGGTTTTAAGTGTCCAGGTACCTCATGAGGCTGGTGACAGGGCCAAGAGGGCTACCCATTACAGCCATGGCTCATGACACTGTTGCACAACCCCACTGATGCTGACCACAGATAGAACATAGAACATAGAACAATACAGCACAGAACAGGCCCTTCAGCCCACGATGTTGTGCCGAACTTCTAACCTAGATTAAGCACCCATCCATGTACCTATCCAAATGCCGCTTAAAGGTCGCCAATGATTCTGACTCTACCACTCCCACGGGCAGCGCATTCCATGCCCCCACCACTCTCTGGGTAAAGAACCCACCCCTGACATCTCCCCTATACCTTCCACCCTTCACCTTAAATTTATGTCCCCTTGTAACACTCTGTTGTACCAGGGGAAAAAGTTTCTGACTGTCTACTCTATCTATTCCCCTGATCATCTTATAAACCTCTATCAAGTCACCCCTCATCCTTCGCTGTTCCAACGAGAAAAGGCCGAGAACTCTCAACCTATCCTCGTACGACCTACTCTCCATTCCAGGCAACATCCTGGTAAATCTTCTCTGCACCCTCTCCAAAGCTTCCACATCTTTCCTAAAGTGAGGCGACCAGAACTGCACACAGTACTCTAACTGTGGCCTAACCAAAGTCCTGTACAGCTGCAACATCACTTCACGACTCTTGAATTCAATCCCTCTGCTAATGAACGATAATACTCCATAGGCCTTCTTACAAACTCTATCCACCTGAGTGGCAACCTTCAAAGATCTATGTACATAGACCCCAAGATCCCTCTGTTCCTCCACCTGACTAAGAACCCTACCATTAACCCTGTATTCCGCATTCTTATTTGTTCTTCCGAAATGGACAACCTCACACTTGGCAGGGTTGAACTCCATCTGCCACTCCTCAGCCCAGCTCTGCATCATATCTAAGTCCCTCTGCATCCGACAACAGCCCTCCTCACTGTCCACAACTCCACCTACCTTCGCATCATCTGCAAATTTACTGACCCACCCTTCGACTCCCTCATCTAAGTCATTAATAAAAATTACAAACAGCAGAGGACCCAGAACTGAACCCTGCGGAACTCCACTTGTAACTGGGCTCCAGGCTGAATATTTACCATCTACCACCACTCTCTGCCTACAATACAATACTAGCCACACTGCCATTGTAGTGAATCACACAATAGAGCTACCAAAAATGCATTTCCTCAGCTTTGACAAGTTGGAGGGGCCCTCCTGTGTGGTCAGGAAGGCATAGTAACATTATCACTAGACTAGTAATCCAGCAACCCAATGTGTTATGAGGACTTGGGTTCAAATCTTCTTGTGGGAAATCATGAAATTTGAATTCAATAAAAATCTGGAGTTAAGATTCTAATCTGTTGTTGATTGCAAGCACAGAAGTCACTTCAAGACATTGTGTTTGAATGCAGTGTGTCCACTCTAGCTAATCTATACACTCCATTCCAGCTCAGCTGGGAGTCATAAAGACATATAGCATAGAAACAGACCCTTGAATTTAGCCGGTCCATGCCAACCACAATCCCAAACTAAACTAGTCTCAACTGCCTGCTCCTGGTCTATATCACTGCAAACCTTTCCTATTCATGTAATTATACAAATATCTTTTAAATGTTGTTACTGTGCCCACATCCACCACTTCCTCAGGAAGTTCATTCCACATGTGAACCAACCTCTGTGTAAAAAAAAATTGCCCCTTTTTTTATGTTTTTCTCCTCTCACCTTAAAAACGTGCCCACTAGACTTGAAATTCCCCATCCCAGATAAAAGACAACTACCATTAACCCTATCTTTACCCCTCATGATTTTATCAATCTCGACATGATCACCTCTCAACCTCCTATGCTCCAGTGAAAAACATCCCAGTATATCCAGCCTTTCTTTATAACTCAAACCTTCAATATGTGGTAAATGTCTTCTGAACCCTCTCCAGCTTTAATAATGTCCTTCCTATACCAGGGGCCACCAGAACTGGATACAGTACTCCAGAAGGAGAGAGAGTAAATCATTTCGGAATGTTTTATGGAGTTAAGTTTTGCCAGAACTTTTTTTGTGAGTTCTGCATATAGATGTTAATCCAACCATTGCTTCAAGCTGCAGTGTAAATGTTTGCCCCGGAATTTCCTGGAACCCCCATAGTCAATGAGCTCTCAGGTGCAAGTGCAAAGAGTTCAGTCTTGCCTTGCAGACATGTTGAATCTGACTCCAGGAGAATATTTGTAGCAAGTATTATTGATCTTGGTTCTCAGTTTGTCAGACTAGAAAACACACCTGAAAAATCTCCTTGACCAGTTGGCTGAATCATTAACTTAACATTCTGATATTCTTGTGAGACAAACTGGCATGGTGGCTCAGTGGTTAGCACTGCTACCTCATAGGACCAGGGACCTGGGCTAAATTCTAGCCTTGGGCAACTGTCTGTGTGGAGATTGCACATTCTCCCTATGTCTGTACGGTTTTCCTCCGGGTGCTCAAGTTTCCTCCCATAGTCCAAAGATGATTTGGATGTAAGCAATAAAAGGTACAGTTAGTAAGTTTGCAGATGACACCAAAATTGGAGGTGTAGTGGACAGCGAAGAGGGTTACCTCAGATTACAACAGGATCTTGACCAGATGGGCCAATGGGCTGAGAAGTGGCAGATGGAGTTTAATTCAGATAAATGCAAGGTCCTGCATTTTGGGAAAGCAAATCTTAGCAGGATTTATACACTTAATGGTAAGATCCTAGGAAGTGTTGCAAAACAAAGAGACCTTGGAGTGGAGGTTCATAGCTCCTTGAAAGTGGAGTCGCAGGTAGATAGGATAATGAAGAAGGCGTTTGATATGCTTTCCTTTATTAGTCAGAGTATTGAGTACAGGAATTCGGAGGTCATGTTGCGGCTGTACAGGAAATTGGTTAGGCCACTGTTGGAATATTGCATGCAATTCTGGTCTCCTTCCTATCAGAAAGATATTGTGAAACATGAAAGGGTTCAGAAAAGATTTACATGGATGTTGCCAGGGTTGGAGGATTTGAGCTATAGGGAGAGGCTGAACAGCCTGGGGCTGTTTTCCCTGGAGCATCAGAGGCTGAGGGGTGACCTTACAGAGGTTTACAAAATTATGAGGGGCATGGATAGTGTAAATAGGCAAAGTCTTTTCCCTGGAGTGGGTGAGTCCAGAACCAGAGGGTATAGATTTAGGGTGAGAGGCGAAAAATATAAAAGGGACCTAAGGGGCAACTTTTTCACACAGAGGGTGGTACGTGTATGGAATGAGCTGCCAGAGAAAGTGGTGGAGGCTGGTACAATTGCAACATTTAAGAGGCATTTGGATGGGTATATGAATAGGAAGGGTTTGGAGGGATATGGGCTGGGTGCTGGCAGGTGGGACTAGATTGGGTTGGGATATCTGGTCGGCATGGACGGGTTGGACTGAAGGGTCAGTTTCCATGCTGTACATCTCTATGACTCCATGACTCTATGTGTAGTTTAGGTGAATTGGTCACGCTAAATTGCCTATAGTGTTCAGGGATGTGTAGGTTAGGTGCATTAGTCAGAGGTAAATGGAGAGTAGTAGGTGAATGGATCTGGAATAGGACACTCTTTAGAGGGTCGGGTGTAGATTTGTTGAGCCGAAGGATCAGTTTCCCCACTGTAGGGATTCTGAAAACACCCCTCTCTTGCCAAGTAAGATAGACAGTTGGATCTGGTAAGGGTTGAAAGGTCATTAAAAAAGAAAAAGCTTTACAAACCGATTTTGTTTGGTCTGTTCTAAATATACTCTTCTGTGACACCGTCCTGCTTATACAAACAAATAAGTTGTTTCCAGACTGAATCTATCCAAATGGGCTTTGTTTCCCTGTTCACTTTATGGAATTGAACCATTCCTGGTGCCATTTTTACACTTGGACAATGCACATAAATCCTTCCTTTTCTGAAGCAAAGCAGCACCAACTTTAAATTCTTGTTTATTCTCATTACAAAATGCACTTGTGACTGAAAGCCTCTGTTGACATCCAATGGGCTCATGTGTGAGTCGTTACAGCTGTGTATGCTATGGTGCTGAGGCTCAACAATTAGCAGCTGTTGAAAAAAATTACTGTGCTGCCACACAACAGATTACTAGAACGAATATGTCCAATTTATCTCTACACAGTGCTGCAAACTTTATTCCTGTTGTGATGTGCCGTGACATTCCTGCCACAATTAAACTTGTCATGATAACATTTCAGTGACAACCCTTTCCAATATCTCTCATAATTAAGCATCCTGCATTGCAATGAATGAATCACAAAAAACTATAATATTCTTGGTCTTGTGCTACCAAAGAATATTTGGAGAATCTTCTGAGGTAAGGTAAACATTAACTTTATTTAAGAAACATCTTTCTGTGCTTTCATCTTGCCACAAGGCTGCAAGAAAGGGCAAGATCATGTGACATTGCATCACTTTCAGTGCTTTTCACTTTATACTGTCTCATTGACTTATCACACAGTCAGACTTAACCCTTAGAGAAAGCAGTGGCTTAGAGCTAATTTAATGCTACTGCCATATGTTCTTGTGGATGCAGAAGGAACACAATGTTCCTTTCGAGAGCTTCTGTTTTTGCCATAACATTGGAATGGAAGCTATACCTGCATTTAGAAACAATGACAAGGCAGCTTTAACTTCAAGACAAATGAGAAAGACTAGCACTTATACAGCACATCTCCTCAACACTTTAAAGACAATGAAATATTTTGAGGTATAATCATGTTGTAATGTAAATATTATGAAAGCCAATTTGCACACAGCAAGGTATTACAAACAGCAAAGTGAAAATACACATATAATCTGTTTTAAGAATGAAATTGGGAGCAAATGTTGGCTCGAACATACTTGCCTTTCTGTAAATTGTGCCAGAGGATCTCTTATTCCCATCTGAGAGGAAAGTTGGGGGCTTGGTTAAATATCTCACCCAATAAGGAATAAGAAGCAGGAGTAGGCCATTCAACCTCTTGAGCCTTCTCCGTCATTCAATAACTTCATGGCTGATCTGACTGAAACCTAAAATCCATACTTCCATCTATCCCCACTAAGCTCTCAGCCATTGCTGAACAAGAATCTACCTACCTCTGACTTAAAAATATGCAATTTACCATCGCAGGGCAGTACAGTGGCTAGAACTGCTGCCTCACAGTGACAGGGATCATAGAATCCCTACAGTGTAGAAGCAGGTTTTTATGTCCATTGACGCCAGACCAGACCCACTCTTTACCCCATCACTGCCTTCCCTAGACACTACCAACAATTTTAGCATGGCCAATCCACCTAACCAGCACATAGAACATAGAACAGAGAACATAGAAGAATACAGCGCAGTACAGGCCCTTCGGCCCTCGATGTTGCGCCGATCAAAGCCCACCTAACCTACACTAGCCCACTATCCTCCATATACCTATCCAATGCCCGCTTAAATACCCATAAAGAGGTCCACTACTGCTACTGGCAGGGCATTCCATGAACTTACGACTCGCTGAGTGAAGAACCTACCCCTAACATCAGTCCTATATCTACCCCCCCTTAATTTAAAGCTATGCCCCCTTGTAATAGCTGACTCCATACGTGGAAAAAGGTTCTCACTGTCAACCCTATCTAACCCCCTAATCATCTTGTACACCTCTATCAAATCACCCCTAAACCTTCTTTTCTCCAATGAAAACAACCCCAAGTGCCTCAGCCTTTCCTCATAGGATCTTCCTACCATACCAGGCAACATCCTGGTAAACATCTTTGGACTGTGGGAGGAAACCAGAGCATCTGGAGAAAACCCACACAGGCACTGGGAGAGTGTACACATTCCACACAGACAGTCTCTTGTGTCTGGAATTGAACCCACAAGGCTGGAGCTGTGAGGTAGCAGTGCTAACCAATGAACCACCATGCTGCTCACCATGCCAACTGAGATTTGATTCCACTCTCAGGCAACTGTCTGTGTGGAGTCTGCACATTCTCCCTGTGTCTGTGTGGGTTTCCTCCAGGTACTCCAGTTTCCTCCCACAGTCCAAAGATGTGCAGGCTAGGTGGATTGGGCACATTAAATTGCTCATAGTGTCCAGGGATGTGCGGGCTGGGTGGGTTAGCCATGGAAAATGCAGGGTTATAGGGTAGAATGATGGCTGGGATGCTCTGGTTTGGGCTGAATGACCTGCTTCCACACTGTAAGCATTCTATGATTTTACAGGAAGGGAGTTCCAAAATCTAATGACCCTCTGAGAGAAAAGTATTTGTTTAATCTCTGATTTAAACTGGTGACCCCTGATATTTAAGAGTGCTGCACTTCCTCGGTACTACTAGGAAATATCAGCCGTCAGTATTTGAGATTAAGGCGAGAAGCACTTCATATCCTGCTGATGCACTGGTGCTTCTCCTGAGTCTCAGCTACCACTGCAAGATGATTGTGTATATGTACCCCATTGGTTCCTGAAAAGTATGAAGAGGCCCTAGAACCGATGGAGGATGCCTTTTAAATAATGGCATAAGTCATCTCAAATGCCACCAATGCCTCGGTGATTAGCACTGATATTTCACAGTGCCTGGTACCTGGGTTTGATTCCACCCTTGGGCCAGTACCAGTGTGGAGTTTGCACAATCTCCCTGTGTCCGTGTGGGTTTCTTCCCAGTGCTCCAATTTCTTCCCACAGTCCAAAGATGTATAGGCTAGGTGGATTGGCCATACTAAATAGTCTGTTGTTATCCAGGGACAGGTGGATTAGCAATGGGAAACAATGGCCGTCGGGGGGTGGGTCTGGATGGGATGCTGTTTGGAGAGTTGGTGTGGACTCAATGGGCCAAATGGCCAGCTTCCACACTGTAGAGCTTCTAAAAATACGTCAGTTACCTTACCACGGTGGCACAGTGGTTAGCACTGCTGCCTCAGAGACCCGGGTTCAATTCCCATCCCAGGCGACTGACTGTGTGGAGTTTGCACGTTCTCCCTGTGTCTGCGTGGGTTTCTTCCGAGTGCTCCAGTTTCCTCCCACAGTCCAAAAATGTGCAGGTTAGGTGAATTGGCCATGCTAAATTACCCATAGTGTTAGGTGAAGGGGTAAATGTAGGGGAATGAGTCTGGGTGGGTTGCACTTCGGTGGGTCGGTGTGGACTTGTTGGGCTGAAGGGCCTGTTTCCACACTGTAAGTAATCTAACCTAATCTCATCTCAGGAATTGAATAAAATGAGTCCTGGCATCACCTTTTGAATGAAATTTTGAACCACTTTCACCCCATTTATGCCAAAGGTTTAGTCACTAGACACACAAAAAGTAACCGCCTGATCAGTTCAGTAGTCAATGTGTTCAACTCAACCTTATTTTTTGGAATAGTCAGGCAGAGCATGCCATCAGCTTTCAGATTGCTGACAGAGTGTCTAAATGAATTTCAATGACAAACATACCTTTATTCATCACTTTGTTGACAAGCCTGGAAGGCAGATTCACAATTCGCTTTGCTGGTAGCACAGCTATAACTTAGTCCAAGTTTTCAAAGGAAACTATTACTTATTGAAGAATTCAGTAGAAGTACAGCTTTATTTTAACAGCTCCGTGCAGTGTGAACGACTGCTAGTGTGTTAATATCCATTACTCGGCTGAGTAAACAGATTCAGTACAGCTGGTACAACAAATGTTGGAGGCTGAATTGCACTGTCTGCTTTTTAGAGTGAACTTCTAACCAACTCAGGAAGACGTCCTCTGTTCTGTCTTTGCTAGGAAGTCTTATGGGATTATAAAGAATGTGTTTATGATTCTTTTACTGAAGGCATAGAATTTTCAACAAAGAAACAAGCCATTTGACCCCACCATTCTATGTCAGTGTTTATACTCTAAGAAGCCTCCACCCATCCTACTTCATCTAATCCTATTCCCTCATGTATGCATCCATCTTCCCCTGAAATTAATCTAGCCTCACCATCTCTACAATACCACATGGTCACAAGTTATTGATTGTCAATACTGTCTGGGTAAAGAAGTAGTTGTGTCCGACTCCCCACCACAACCTTTCCCCCAAGCTTCTTTTCTCCATAATAAATGTATTCTACAATCATTATGTGCAACTATAATATACTTACCATTACTCCATCACTCTCCAAGTCCCTATCTTCACAAGTGCATGCAGTCTGGACA
The DNA here is from genome assembly GCF_047496795.1 of Chiloscyllium punctatum. Lineage (NCBI taxonomy): Eukaryota > Metazoa > Chordata > Chondrichthyes > Orectolobiformes > Hemiscylliidae > Chiloscyllium > Chiloscyllium punctatum. Next base: position 32,517,923 of record NC_092786.1, read on the forward strand.
TTTCAGATTTTGTCTCAGAACAGAACTCTAAAACTAAATTAGACAACATTTATTTTATAAAAGTTGAATGTTTATGAACAAGGCCTTCAAAAGCCACCTTTTAAAGGATGTTCTTACCTTTTTTAACAATCAAAATGGTGGCTACCCACTCGTTCTTGAGTTTTTCTTGCTTTCTGCAGTCAGGTGGAGCTTTCCCACTTTTCACTGCTAAAACCACCAAGTACTTTCATCTACACAATTTAAAGAAAAAGAAGTACTCTGGCTACAGCTTTTACAACTCTTCCTGGTGTAATTGTGGCTTAATTACTGAATCCAGGTCTTTTTGAATCTTCTATTTTTCTTACCTTTAAATGTGCTTGTTTCCAATCGAAAATACTTCTGATGCTTTACCAATTCTTTATGCCTGCTTAACATCATTTTATGACTCTTTCTCTTTCTGATCTTTGTTACATTTTCATAAAGTTATTTCTTTTTCCCTTGGGAAGCTCTAACTTTACCTCCTGGTGCCTTCAATCGCTCCTTACTTTGCTCTCAGGCTTCTGGATTTTTGAAGTATAGCTGGCTTTTGTCTCTTCTCCTCGCCCACATTCTTGTCAATGCTTCTTACCAGCTTCTGAATGAAGTTTTGCCTTTGTAATTTTGAACTTGCTGATTTACTGCTGTCCCTTTCTGTTGGTAACTGTGTTTCAGCTGCTGACTGACTATCTATATCTTCTTTCATTGGTAATGCTCTTAAAGTGGTAACCTTACATGCTTGAATGTTTATCTTGCTTCTGACTCTACTGAATTTCTTCACTTCATGGTGGGGACGGATCCTGGCCCACATTCTCATACCATTACAACAATATGATATTTTACCAGATGACCATTCCTGGTACTTTGTGGCATCTGTCACCTCTATGAGCATGTGGTACAGGATAAGGGCGGTTTGAGATAGTTTGCTGCAACAAACATTTTTTGTGTTATGTCTTAGATGTGCTTAGTGTTTAAAGGTAAAGGATCAACAGAAGAGGCATTAGCCATTCTTAGAAAACAAGAAGGTTTATTTCATGATAGTAATCAATACAACTACATTTTGTCAGGTATACATAATTTCTGGTCCCTCGAAAACTAGTACTGATACATTTGCTCCCTTTGAAAGCTGAAATGGAACTATATGACTCCACTCTGTGTGACATTAGTAGAATACAGAGTCAAGGTAAATGAACATTAACCCTTTCAAAACCATCACTTCTGAAAATAGATTTTAAAACATTTCTTATTCAGTTTATTAGCACCAGTTTTATACTCATAGCTTTTCACTTTGAACTTACTCAGCAGAATTCAGTCACTTGATACTGCAGGAATGCAGATTCATTTAATGTTTCTTCAGAAATATAGTGTGTGCTGTGGAATAAATTTGAACCACTAAATATTTTAGAATTTAGGATGTTGACATTTTGTGCAGGCATTTATACAAAATTAAATGATGAGATGTACAGTTCTACAAAGGATCAAGGCAAAGGAAGTAACCTTTGTAAACACATTGGCAGTATTGCCATGGATAGTGAAAAGATGAAAGCTTTCTGTATCTTGATTGACATTACAGGAATAAAATATTTAACCCAATAATTTCATGTTGGGCTATTGGGAGCCAGCAGTAATGTGATCTTCCTGGATATAGGATTCTTGACCTCAAAGAGCTGGTTAAGAACATATGGTCATGGAGTACATTTTTAGTCCTGTGTGTTTAAGTGCTACCCCTCTGATTTTGACAATTCCAGAGGATAGAATATTTGTGTCCTGGGACATTGAGACGAAAAACAAGTGGGTAGAAAGCATGTGATATTGTAATATAACAAGAACAAATAACTTACAGGAAAAGAAAACATTTTTAATATTAAACGGCAAAGTTTCATGATAATAGGTAGTCTAAGGCAACCTTGATATCTTCTTGATTATTCAGGTAGTAGCTGAGCCATTTCCAACAGCATTTCTTAGGGTTGATTCCTGGCCTGTGTTGAGTTTGATGTTCAGAGACAGGATACCAGTTAAGGATGCTATATTTTAACACCCAAATACACTGGCTTAGGACAGAGAAAATCAGCTATCTAGTGGCTTCTCATGAATATGCAGATGGGTGAGGCAGTGATACTCTTTGTAATCAAACAGCTTTTTCACTGTCAGGTCTCTCCCATGCATAGTGGACATTGGAACAAGGTACCAGAAGGTGACTCATACCACTGGAAGTAGATCCAAAAAATGAGGCACCAGCTTTGTGATTTGCAATGTTACTTAATTGCTTCCATACCTTTTTCATTTAAAACTAATTCTTTAATTTAAATATTTTGTTACATCTGACACATATTTCACAAAATCAATTCTTTTTTTTTGAGATTCCAAGAATATTTCCAATCCTGGGGAAAAAACGTCACAGGAAAAGTAAAGAATCCTTCAACATGTATGCATCAGTGAAACTTTTAACAAACATTACTGCATTATTCCCATGCTCAAAATATGTGTTGCGCCCTCAAAGGGTTAATGTCCTTTATACCTCTTGGCACGGCATTTTTATTCATTTGGTCCTTAAACTTCTTTTCCGGGCCTCCGGAAAAATGAAGAAAAAGTATAGGTAAAAAGAGATTTCAACAAAATAAAATATAGCTTTCAGATAATTAGCATTCAAACTCAAATGGTGCTTATTTGTTGCTGGCGCAGAAAAAGTTCTAATCATTATTCCCCCAATGCCTGTTTCCCGCAAGGCATTGATAAATCACTACAACTGATAAACTTGTGAACTGCAATCCTGTGAAGGAGGTGTAATAATAGAATATGTATCATACCTTACTAAAACCCATTTATTGAGGGTCAGGATAAAAGTGTTGGCAAATAGAACTTTTTTGTTTAATATATGTTACATCTAATCAGGATAGTGCAGTGACTGTAGGTGCAGGTCAGCAGCTGCCATGAGCTCTTCTTACATTGCTCCAACAATACAGTCTCCAGCTTGCTTCAGAGAAATGCCCTTTACTAGCAAGGGCTGAATTTTGAAATGAATCCAGGATCATTTTTTTCATCATAATTACTCATTCAAGTCATTAGTGAGAGTGTTTTGCCTGTGACTTCATCCTAAAGGCTGATCTTTAACTTAATCATCGATAATAAGGCAGTTTCCTGACTGATGATAAATAGCAATCACGGTAAATGAAAAATTACAAAGAATTCGACTTATTTTTCACCGGAACAGATATAGTACACTGGATATAAAAAAATCCAGCTCTTATTTAATGCAAAATAAAACAACTAAAACTCAATTATAAGAAAAAAATGCTTATGACTAAATGTTACATCAGATTCTCAGTGACGTCAACCCACATGAATCTTAGCTGAGACTACAAGATGGATAATTTGGTGCCAAAATATTCATCTTCTGGTAGCATTGTAAAATTATAGCAATGTCTTACTTTGCCATCCCGTCTCACCTATCTTTAAGCTTAACTACAGTCATTACTTAGGATCCACCAGTGTTTAGTTTACAATAATAAATTGTCACCATTTATGATTTAAATCCACAGTAAAACCAGCCATGGATTTGACCAGGCAAATCTAAGATGATAAAGTGCCCAATTTTTATCTTTGAAATTTTCCAGAAACCCAGGGCGAGAGCAGGGAAACCTGTTTTGTATTTTGATTAATGTGAGCCAGCAGGTATTTTGGAGATGACTGATGCAGACAGCTTGACACAGTGAAAATTATTTCAAAGTTTTTTTTCTGCCTGGTCCTCAAGTCAAAGATATTTCATTGCCACTTAAATTTGACCTGGCCTATATCTATCCATTTTCAAGCCAACTGTCATCTAAGCATTCATTTCATAGGAAGAGAAAAAAAATGGTGTAACCTAATAGTTCACCAGAGATTTATTTACCATTGACCGTTGACTATGAACTTCCTCTTTTCACATATGTGCCGTGTCAGGTAAGGTCAAGGTGCATGTGCCAAAAAAAAGGGGGTAAAGCTGTAGTTGAGTACATTGAAACAAGATGCTCAAGGGTAGATTTATAGTTATGCGATCTGAGCCTGGAGGGACCCTTGCTCTAATGCTCTGTGACCGTGAAAACACACTCACTGATAATGGCTTCTAATGGCACAGAGATGTGGCTACAGCAGGCAGGTGGAGAAGGCAGTGTAGACAAAAGCTTATGAGAGGGTGAAAATGGGGGAGGGGCAGGTCATGCTCAAGATGATAGTCTTTCGCTCCTAATTATTGTCTTCTTAGGCATTCAGGACTACTGCACGCGGGACGCTAAGGTTTCATAGACAACTGAGAGAAAACATCACATGCTTTGCACTGTGTTTAGTGAATTGGGTTCATCTGCAAATGTGCTTTTGCAAATATTTTAATCTGTTACTGTTATGGAACTGTGTTGTTCTGAGGAAACTGATACCTAAGTGAAAAAATAACAGACGTTCCATTAAAACAATGTCTACACCTACTGTAATTAAGACTCTATTTTAGTGATTCATTTTGGAATCAAGTCTACTTTAAGCAATGCGGTGGATTTTCTATTTGTATCATTCTCTGAGCACAATGCAAGAATTAGCAATAATAGAACTTCACCTGAAATGGTTTGGATGTATGAGACAAAAAAAAATCAAGGTGAATGTTGGTAATAAACTTCACATGAAATACATCTTTTACAAAGTGTGATACTGCAATGTTGTATAGAATATCATTATGTTTCATTAGAGACAACTTGCAGGCTTCTCTACCTGAATGGTGGGAATATTTTTTTCTCTAAAATGCACTCTGCATGAAACTCACAAAGAAACAAGTGACAGGTCACAACTGAGAGGAAAGTGACCAGCTTTGAAAACAAGTATTGTCACTTTTAAAAATAAAAGCAAGCGTAACAATGTGTTTTGCAGAAAGATCAAAACTGACTCAAAACCTTACCTGTGCTTTTCTCTGCACAGATATTGCTTAACCTACTGAGTTTCTCCAGTACTTGCTGCTTTTATTTCCAATATTCAGCATCCACAATATTTTGTTTTGATTAGAACAACTTATACTAGCTGGAATCTGTTGTGTACTCTTTTACTGTGCTCTGTCACCTCATGCTGGAAAGTACCAATGCAATTGGCAGACAATGTAACCCAAATGTGATAGTAGTCTCCAACATATGCTGCATCATTGTCATAAGCTTCTAAAGCTTCTCTTGCTACAACCTGTTCACTGGCATTTAAGTCAGAGGAAAATAAATTAAAAGCCAAGCCTTTTGCAATCTGTTTCTTTAATAAGTAAGATTAAAATAACAATTGCAACACAGGTGTGATTCTGTGCTGTTCATGAAAATACTGAGGGAGATGTCGGTAAGCAGCAGATCTTACCTCCACTGATTTTATTTTTGGCGGTTTCATTTTTTTAATGGGGCTGAGATTAGAGAAGAGATGTTATTCTATAGAAGATGAGCTCACATTTCCACTGTGACCTTTCTGGCTATTTCTGAGATGAGATTGGGTTTTTAAAGTCACTAACACTGATTTGTTGGCCAGATCAAGTAATGCAGAATAATAGAGTTGTTGATCATGAAGTGTACATAAGATCATTCTGCTTTTATAGTTTAATTAGGTAAAGAGAGAGATGCTCCTAAATGAAGACTTCTCACTCCCATTATCTGCATACTACTCTAAGCCCTTTTGGATGATCTATTTACACAAGTGAGCAATTTCTTTTTATCATAGACGTAGCCATTCAGTGTGAAAGGAATTACAGGGGAAGTGAAGGTCACTGCCGTTGACATCAAGACAACAATATACTGAGTATTGCATCAAGGAACTTGAGCAAAACTCAAGTCAATGGTAATCATGGGACTATTGTAGCAGTCATGCCTAACAGAAAGAAATATGATTTAGTTGTTGGAGGTCAATCAATTCTGTCCTGGGAGATCTCTGCAGGAGTTTCTCAATGTAGCATCCTGCTCCCAACTATCCTCAGTTACTTTGTCAATGACCTTCCTTCAATCAAACAGTCAGAATGGGAATGTATGCTGATGATTGAACAATAGTTGGCATCAATTCTAATTCCTGAGGTAGTCAACTAGTCCACGTCTAAACACAGCAAGACCTGGACAATATCCAGATTTGTGCTGACAAGTAGTAAGTAATATTCATGCCACACAGCCATTCAGGCAATAACCATCTCTAATGAAAGAGAATTCGACCATCATCCCTTTACATCTTGTTGTTTTATCATGGTTGAACTTGTCAAATCCTTAGGAGTTTAAACTAGGGCGTTGTTCACAACAAAAACAGACCAGCCATATAAATACTGGGGAGCTGTGTTGTTAAGACCGAGTCAGAATTCTGTGATGAGTAACTCACCTACTTAGTCCTTCAAGTGTGTCCACCATCCACAAGTCAGGAGTGTGATAGAAAGATGTGCAGGTCAGGTGAATTGGCCATGCTAAATTGCCCGTAGTGTTAGGTAAGGGGTAAATGTAGGGGTATGGGTGAGTTGCGCTTCGGCGGGGTGGTGTGGACTTGTTGGGCCGAAGGGCCTGTTTCCACACTGGAAGTAATCTAATCTAATCTAATAATCTCCCCTTGTCTGGATGAATGCAGCTGGGACGATACTCAAGGAGCTTTACACTATTCAGGATAAAGCTAACCTGCTTGACTAATAGCCCATCTAGCATCTTCTATAGAACACATTGTAGCAGCAATTCACCAGGACACCTTCCAGACCCTTGCCCCTGCCACCTTAAAGGAAAAGGGCAGCACATTTATCAGAACACCACCACCAGCAAGCTCCCCATCAAGCCATACTCCATCTGGACATAGAACCATATTATTGTTCTTTTACAATCACTGTGAAAAGAAAACCTGGAATAGCTAAAAATACTGTGCTGGCACCTCAAGGAGAGCAACAGTCCCAGAAATCAACTCACCACCGCCTTCTCAAGGGCAATTAAGAATGAATAATAAATGCTAACCTAACCAATAATGCTGGGTCACATGACTGAACAAAAAAACAATACCATAGTTACAAAGCTAATAATTGCTGCATCTCTTCCATAAATCATTCAGAAGATAAGTGTAAGATGGTCTATAATTCTGGAATTAGGAAAGCAGTGAGATGAATGGTTGTTTTCATTACCTGGATGGTAACTTGGAGCTATATTGCCATTCTTTTGCCATGGATAGATCAGAATTAAGGAGCTCCCTTCCTCCCAGCACTGTAACTACACCTATGGATCCTGTGGTTCAAGAAAGTGACACAATGCCACTCAAGACCAATTAGTGACGGACAAAAATGTTGATGTAGCCAGTGATGCCCACTTCTTGCGAGTGAATCAAAAAAATGTTGGTGATGTATAATCTGCCTAATTTACATTGTGCTGAATGAATGTGTCTGAGAACGTTCTATTAAGATGTTCTACTCCATCACGGAGGTGAGGCTGAGAATCCAACCCTTGATGATTGACTGGGTCTGATGAAGGTATTAGCAATCTGTCATGCCTGTTGCTTCCAATAATATTACAAGTATCAGTTTTGGTTCTGTACTTAGCATCACAGGGATAGTTTCCCAATAAGGCTGAACTGAGAGGAACACAAGAAATATATGGAAATCAGTTGTTAAACTTGGACAATGACAAACTTCAAGCAAAATCTTGAGATTAGAAGGATTTCCGCATCACCACCTGCGGGGGCAAATATATATAATACACAGCTAATTAGTAATACCATGATGATTAGAACCTTAGCAAAGAACTGTCAAATATCTGATTAGGAATAGGATGCAAGGTTATAAGATTTAAGCCACATAGGGATGATCAAATGATGCACAGAGTATAATATTCCCTTAGTTACTATGTCCAATGAAATGTGATATTGATCAAGGCAAACAGTGAATTACTATAAATATTCCTGTGGCATTTTACCTGTTATATCTTTCAAAGAAAGCATTAAGACATTTACAGTATTTGCTTCAAAACTGACTGAATTTGATGGAGTTCATGTTGGAATGGAAAGTTCAAGGACTGGAAGGAAAGGGTTTTATTTGTCACTAGCCTTTTTGCTCTTTCATTTCAATATTCTTATTTTTAATGCAACCATATGATTTAATTTGGCAAATTTGATCAATAAACTGCTTTAACAATGATGGTATAAAAGATTTCTGGTCAGCATCACTGACTCAAATGATATTTTTTAATATGTTGTTGTCAGAACTTCTGTGAAGCTGTATTGTCGGTGAATTGTCCTGTTTGTATGTTATCAAATAGACATGAACAGATTATAACTGTTTCTTTTCAAAAATTTAGGGCAATGGAAGTGATAAATCAATGTGAAAATGTAACTAATGATACCACTTACAATGTCACACTGTAAAAGAACCACAAGTCTGCAATAGAACACACTGCAGTTGGATTTCATTATCATCTTCAATCGAAAAAAAATTCAATTAAAAGGATGTATGGTGTTGTAAATGATTTGAGATTCTGGCTCATTTATTGAGGCTGACCTTATATATACTTCCTCCAGAATGACGTCAGCTATCGACTTTACAGCATATACAGGCTGCAAATGGCAGGCTCAAGGTGTCAAAGTGCAGTCATCCTTAAAAGTCACCTCTGCAGATGGAAACACCTTTCAGGGCAACTTGAAAAGCTCCCAAGTGTCAATATGATCTCATACTATGGGTTCTCAGTGGAACCTAACTGAAGACGGAAAGAGAACACAAAATAAATCAAGAGCAGCTTTCATTGTAACATCGAGATCATACAGCCTAGAGTGGAAAAATAGGATCTAATGACATCAATTAGAGTAAATCCTCCATGGAAAAGCAGATATACTATGCCCATTCCATGTACCTAAGACCATATGTGTAGGGTCATCAAATGATGTAGAGTTCAAAGTCTTATGAATTTGAGCTTTGCTTACAGATTTTTAATAATGATATTATCTTATACTAATCAGGTTCTTTGTAAACATTTTTCACAAACATTGGATATGGATCAGTTCTTGAACCCCTGGGAACCACGATATGCCAGAAATATGACAAGGCTTTTAGATCATTTAAGCAAGTGCAGCTAAAAAATAAATGCCTTTCTCTTTTCTTTTTAGAATGAATTGTTTTTGGAGGGATAGAGTGGTGCAATGGACTGTATATTGGTCTTTCACTTCTGGGAGTTGAGTGTCAATGCAGTTTGGACTATGTGGAAAATGAAAATCTCTGCAATCTGCAGGTTTTGTGGATCACACAAAATTGTGTAACCTATAGTCTGAAGCCAACTTTAAGTAGATAATTGATGTTAACCAGTAAACTAAACAGAGAGGCCACAGTAGTTGGTGTATATAACAGAGGGTTCACTTGTAAATGTCATATTGTTGGAGTGAAAATGAGAGTTTTCTACGATGCATCTAAACACGCTATACCTAATACCCTTGCTACATCCTTCACTGTTCTGAGCAGATTTATAATGTTTTAGCTTCTCAGATTCAGGCTCTCTTCCTCAGTCAGGTATCCAATAAAGAAGAAAGATAATGGGTATTTCAATGAGCATTTCCCAGCCACTGCTTTGTTGATCCCTTCATGGTCAGTTTCCCCTTGGTTCTCTCATCTGATACAACAATCAAAGTATTGTGTTCCACGTTTATGTGATAAAAGTTCAAAATTAAGTATTTCAATGATAGGAAATAAAAATTGTCTACCTTCCCTCTGTTTTTTCTTCTGGAACTCAAGAAGAAAAAAATACACCTTAGAATTGAGACGGTTGCCTGAAGCAGAATACCTTTCTGAGTGGATTCATAACGCCTTGTCAAGTGTGAATTTGGATTCCATTCTTGAGATCAAAAGCACCACACTGAACACTTTAATTCCTCTTTTGGGATTGCATCGGTATATGCTAAGCATGAGCTTTATCTGTCACCATTTTACTTGGTAGTTTTCTTTCTCATTATTGTAATTTGATAGAAGTTAAGCTGTCAGATTTACAACCTTGGCTGTGCAGCCTTGTTTCCACATGTCTGTCATTAAGTCTGTAGATTTCAGCCTTTATAGTGAAATGGTTCTGAAATTCAATGTTATTACAAGAGGACATATCATTTTGATTTATTCATACTTGGAAAGCTACAGGTTCTTACAAATATTATTCAGCGTGCTTCTTTAGATTAGTTGTGACGAAACTTGTGGATTTTTAAAGGAGACATTAAAACAGCCAAAATGCATTTGAGGACATTGTAGTTTTCTTCACAGGAAATTCACACAAGGACATAAGAACATTCTGAGTTTCGTCCCTTGAGCCTGTTCTGCCATTTGATAAGGGCTGCAGCTGATCTTCACTTTCCTGTCCACCGATGATATCCTCATGGATGTACGAGGTCCTGAACCAGGTATGTATTGTGAAGTCTTTGACTCAATGCCAAGCTTTCATCTTAAAATATATGCATGGACAAAATAATGTAACATGTTGGTTTCACTTTACGAATAGGTCAACTTCCTTTCGTGTATTCCCACATTACAATATTGACAGTACCCCAAAAGTATTTTGGAACATCCTAAGGTAATGAACACTATTGAGATACAAGTTCTTTTTTTTCCCATTTTCCCATTTCATTTTAAGACAAGAAAGACAAAGATTTTTCAAAACCACAAATTCCATCACTTAGCAAGAAAAGAAGAATAGTTGCAAGGGAACATCATCCAACCTTTCCTCCAAGTGACAGATTATTCTGATTTGGACATTTTCACTGATTCTTTGGGGTCAGTCTGTCGAAAATCATGTCCTACATAACAGCAAAGTTGAAGTCCCTCCATAAACATAGAGGGAATGGTGGCGTGGTCAAGTCTTCAAAGTCTACTTTAAAAATATTACGAGGAGGGAGCACTCAGTATACAGAGACAATAATTTAAACATAAAAGGGATGCAGGCATCGCTGGCGAGCAAATATTTATTACCTAGTTGAGTGTCAACCACATTGCTGAGTCTGGGGTCACATGTAGGCCAGACCAGGTAAGGATGGCAGATTTCCTTCCCTAAAGAACATTCATGAACCAAATAGGTTTTTCTGACAATGGTTTTATACTCACCATTAAACTCCTAATTTCTGATATTTATTGATGCTCAGATTTGCAATCCAAATGTGATTGTCCCCCTTCAGAAAATCCAGACTAATGATCTTTCATCAGAACAATTTCTTGCCTGATGTTCAACAGACTTTGATCAGATGTTCCATGATATTAGCTTCTCTAGTCCTCAGTGACCTATGACCTAATCATGCATGAGGTGGATCCTCCAATCTCACAGGAATTCCACTTTGAATATACTTGTCTGTATAATTGCATATTGTCTGCTGCTGTTCAATGATTCTCTCTTCTGCATCACTGATCCCCAAGGTGCAGCGCCTGAGTCCAGCTGAACAGAGTGGGAGAGGCTGCATCCTTAGATACAAATTCGCCATTACCATCCTTGTCTTTGCCATCATTTTCACGGGAACTTTTCAAACTCACACCCTCTTCTACCAAGTCAAAAATGGGCAGTAATGTATAGGAACAGAATAGTGTGAATTCCTCTCAAGCCACTCACTATCTGAACTTGGAAATATATCACTCCTTCAATGTGACTTAGTCAAAATCTTGGAACTCTTTAAGGCAATGCGAATGTGTTTATGCCCCAAGGACTGCAGCTGTTCAAGGGAATAACTCACCACTAGCTTCTCAGGAGCAATTAATTTTTGACGATAAATCTTGGTCAAATGAACAAATAAAAGAAACAATCTGCTCTTTCTCACTTTTGACGTGCGAGTCACCAGATGAAAACTCAACAGTCGTAGTGATCGTAGTGCAAGTCCCTGATCTGGTACTTGGGTTGCATGGTGTATTCTCAGAAGGTCTCAGCTCCTAAGAATCATCAATGAGCTCCAGTGACTGTTGCTTTAAACATGAAATCCATGCAGGTAACAAAAGACATGAATTAGTCCTGGCAATGCAAACAAATGTTACATTAACCTTACGAAATTTGCCAGAGTTCACTCACTGCTAAAATCAAGGCAACGTGACTGGGTGCACATGACCTATGGGTGGTTTTGGTTCAATGGTGTCACTAGGAAGCTGGGAGCTCCCTATCTCTCCATCTCTCATGATCTGACGGCCTGAAGCTCTACTGATCTCCATTGCCTCCTCCTTGTTCCATGTTGACTGAGAAATAACTGGTGGAGCCTTTCCAGTTTTCTGATATCTCCCTGTTTTCCATCTGTAGGGTAGGAAAGAAGAGCCCCTTGAATGAATGCAATGACTGGGGTGCACTTGGTCAGGTGGAAGTGAGAGAGAGGCCTGGCATTATATAAGTGAGGGTGAATGGGAGTGGTGGGTGGACATATGGTGTTACATCCAAGGCTGGAAGATTGTACTGTCATTTCACTTGGAACCACTAACATAACCACTACTTACCATGGATCGCAATGTTAAAAAAAAAACTTTTCTATGTTGTGGTTCTGTTTGCCGAACTGGGAATTTGTGTTGCAGACGTTTCATCCCCTGTCTAGGTGACATCCTCAGTGTTTGGGAGCGCTTCTGTGATGTTCGCCAGCTCGGCGAACAGAACCACAACAACAAGCACCCGAGCTACAAATCTTCTCACAAACTTTGAACACCTACGGGTAAGACACGCTAAGACAAGCCAGAAAACATCACAGAAGTGCTTCACAGGATGCTCCCAAGCACTGAGGATGTCATCTAGACAAGGGACGAAACGTCTGAAACAAATTCCCAGCTCGGCGAACAGAACCACAATAACGAGCACCCGAGCTACAAATCTTCTCACAAACTTTGAATAACTTTTCTATTTCCAAGATAACCATTTTAGACAAAATGTTCTATAAAGCACATTTCTCAATAAACATTATTGAAACAAAACTTATTCAGTAAAGATGCAGTAATTGGTTAACACAGTCAGAATTAAAGAAATATAAAGGCTTATCCATATAAATATCTCCAAATACACGTGCATGTAGACTACACACTCTTCAAGAAAAGGAAAATGCAAAAACTTTGTCTTAAGAGATTAGCTTCATGAAAAAAAATCATTTTTATAAATGTTTTGGATGTGAACACAGGAGGCTGGTGAATAGGTTTACTGATGCACCAAAATTGGATGTGTAGTAGATAGCCAAGGTTAGCTCAGTGGACAATGGGGTCTTGATCAAATGAGCCAATGGGCCAAGAAGTGGCAGATGGAGTTTAATTTAGATAAATGTGGGGGCAAGATTTATATACTTAATGGTAAGGTCCTGGGGAGTGTTGAGTGCAGGTTCATAATTCCTTGAACATTGTGTCACAGGTAGATAGAATAGTGAAGAAGGTGTTTATTAGTATGCTTGCCTTTATTGGTCAGTGCATTGAGTATAGGAGTTAGGAAGTCAAGTTGCAGCTGTACGAACATTGCTTAGGCCACTGTTGGAATACTGTGTACAATTCTGCTCTCCCTGCTGTAGAAAGGATGCTGTGAAACTTGAAAGGGTTCAGATGAGATTTAAAAAGATGCTGGATTTCTCTGCTCGTTGGATGCTGCCTGAACTGCTGTGCTCTTCCAGCACCACTAATCCAGTATTTGGTTTTCAGCATCTGCAGTCATTGTTTTTACCTTTAAAAAGATGCTGCCAGGGTTGGAAGATTTGAGCTAAAGGGAGAGGCTGAATTGACTGTGGCTATTTTCCCTGGAGCATCGGAGGATGAGGGGTGATCTTATAGAGGTTAATAGAATCATGAGGGGCGTGGATAGGGTAAACAGACAAGGTCTTTTCCCTGGGGTAGTGGAGCCAAAAACTAGAGGGCATAAGTTTAAGGTGAGAGGAGAAAGATTTAAATGGGACCTAAGGGTCAATGTTTCCACTCAGAGGGTGGTGTGTGTATGGAATAAGTTGCCAGAGGAAGTGGTGGAGACTGATTCAATTTCAATATTTAAAAGCCATCTGGAAGGGTATATGAATAAAAAGGATTTAAAGGGATTTAGGCCAAATGCTGGCAAATGGCACTAGATTTATCTAGGATATCTGGTTTGCATGGACAAGTTAGACCAAAGAGTTTGTTTCACTGCTGTATGACTGGATGACTCTTAAACACTTGACCACGGATTATTTTAGATTAGATTAGATTAGATTACTTACAGTGTGGAAACAGGCCCTTCGGCCCAACAAGTCCACACCGCCCCGCCGAAGCGTAACCCACCCATACCCCTACATCTACATCTACCCCTTACCTAACACTACGGGCAATTTAGCATAGCCAATTCACCTGACCTGCACATTTTTGGACTGTGGGAGGATAAAGCAAAGAATATTCCAGAGTCTGTTGCTCTGATGTTGTGACTGGCATGGTGAAGTCACCAATCATGCACGGTTAACATTGGTTCTCAAAGTAACAAATAGGCCTCACCCTGAACTGCTGTAGAGTACTTTCTTTTCAGGAATGGGAGAAATCAACTGGGCAGCTTGTCCATAGCAGGCGTTTTTTTCAACTCAGCAAGTTCTTAGTAGGCTTCTTTCCAATTGAAACAGATAAAACAAGAGCATCCCCAAGCCAGCCACAATTCAAAACAACCCAAGCTGAGTCTGAGGAGGAGAATTCTTCATGGCAACCACAGCCAATGCAGGAATTGAACCCAATTAGAAGTGGTATCAAAAGTTGGCCATCCAGTCAACTGAGCTAATCTCAAACCATGAAGGTAATGTAGCTACCATTGAGTTTGACTTTATTAGACCTCAATCATCACAAAGGCGGAGTCTATGATCAGAGGGCACAATCTCAAAATGACGGGTTGCACATTTAAGAAGGAAATGAGGAGGATTTTCTTCTTCAAGAGCCTTGTGAATCTCTGGAATTCTTTACCACAGCGGGCTGGTGAGTCTGGATCATTAAGTTTCTTCAGGGCTGAGGTCGACAGATTTTTAATCAGTAAAGGAATTAAGGGTTATGGAGAAAAAGCAGGAAAATGGGGACTGAGGTAGGATGCAGCACAATGATGTTTTATATTTAAAAAGGCTTGGAGCTCTTATGTTTTGAAGGATTGTGGAAAAAAGAATTTATTTCAAAGTTTGTGGATATACCTGGAGTGTTTTCTCTAAAAGTGCTCATTGAATGTTCACTGTGGACACTGAAGATTTCTTTTAATAAAGCTGCCTAGATGGCATATAAGATCCGAAGACGTGGGAGCAGAAGTAGACCATTCAGCTCATTAAAGCTGCTAAGTCATTCAGTGAGACCACGCTGACCTGATAGCAAGCCTTTGAGTTCAAGGGCAGCTGGAGATAGGCAACAAATCTCAGTCTTGCCAGCGATACCTCCAACCCCTTAAAGAATGATGAGAAAATGAAGAAGTAACTATATGGCAGCATGGTGGCTCAGAAGTTAGCATTGCTGCCTCGTAGCACTGGGCCCCAGGTTCAATTCCAGCATCGGGTAACTGTGTGGAGTTTGCACATTTTCCTCGTGTCTGTGCGGGTTTCCTCCCACAATCCAAAGATGTGCACGTCAGGTGAATTGGCCATGCAAAATTGCCCATAGTGTTATTTGCATTAGTCAGGGGTTAATATGGGTCTGGGTGGGTTACTCTTCAGAGGATTTGGTGTGGACTTGTTGGGCCGAAGGGCTTGTTTCCATACTATAGGGAATCTAATCTAATCTGATGAGGAGGCTGAGTTCAAAAGCTACTGACACACATGTTGTAACCTCCTTCTGGGTTTTGCATGTACTAATGGACCCCATTCCACTTACAGCCACTATAACCTGGAATTAAAATCCAGGCCAAACATTTTGCATTTTTAAAACAATTCCCCTAGATCAGTTCAAGTCATTTTTACTGTTTGCAAGAAATGAGGGATTAAGTAAGAAAGATCAGCTGTGATCACTGAGTTTTAACCAGGAATATTTATGTCTTTTTAAATTGGATATACACACAAACATGTTACAGGCTGCATTTTTGACATCTAAACTGAAGAGTTTCTCCTCCCTGAAACAAGCTGAAGTGAGAAAGAGTATTGAAGCTAAATTTATAATGGCAAGAAACTAAAAATTCTCACAAATTAAGGCAAATTGTGAATTTTAAAGTATTGATTTACAATCTAGTCCAGAAGTTGCAATAGTAACACCCAGTGCACGCATCATCACAAATCATTATTTTCACACAAACAACACTGTAATAATTAGCTGTAGGTTAGTATGTAACTTTGTTCAGTACTAATCTCACTGGTTATGAACACAATCATTTTACATTATGCACCCATCAAGTTATAATTTAATTTTCAAGTGAGAACATAATTTGTTGAATGCAAAATATAATTAATATGCACGCATACAAGAGTGTTAATTTTAGAGGATTGAAATTTACATGTGGATTAGTTAGTGAAATTGGGAAAGATTTCAGTACAATAACACTATTTCCATCTCAAAGGACACATTGGTATTGTAATCCCTGAATCACTGGCTTCTAACTACTTGACCATTCATTATAGTACGTTTCAGTTCTGTATGTTTTTCATGTCTCTTGGATTTTGCTTGTGCAGGTGACCACTTGCATCTGAATAACTGCAGTTGCTTCATTGTAAGAGGCAGTCGTCACAGGGCTACTTGCTCATGAGGGAGAGATGACAGGTTGCAGTTTAACCTGAGGGTCATCATGTCTCAGGCAAGGGGAGAATCCTTCATGGTAACCTCTGCCAGTGATGCCAATTAAAGGTGGCATCACCAGCCACCTATCCAACCATGTGGGATCCTCCAACCATGGAGGTAATGTGACTACCATTGACTTTGACCTCACAAGACCACCAGGCATACCCCAGTATGGCACACAGTGATGGAGTGAAAAACCAGATTGATTTCTTCCTGTTGCCCTTCTCTCAGGCTTCACATTATCTCTTGGGTATTACTCAACAATAACTACTGTCTTTGTATGCATCACTTATGGCCCAGTTCTTTAAACTGGAAGATAGTCATTATGGCATCCTATCTTGAAAGAGTTATGTTCTGAACCTGTGGAGGTCCTGACACATTAATTGTCAGGAATTGCCTCAAAGTTTTAAACTTCCGATTGGCAAGTACTTGGCATCTGGACCTCTGTGAAAAGGTTTCTATTTGTGAGTTATGCTCACAGACTTTGGAGTTGGTGACTGCTTTACCCTGAATAGTTACTCAAAATGTTTCAACAACACACCACTGACCCCAAAACATCCCTCCTGGCCTGGTAGCCTGACCTGACCTCCCTTTATCACTCCCACTCCCAAGCTCAATCTGATCCAACCTCACCATCCAACACATGGCAGTAATGCTCTTACCTGTTTGGCAAAGAACCAAATGCTGAAGAACCCCTCCCTGGTGCACACTACACCAGCATCTGTTCCCCTCAAGCCCATCCCAACTCCTACCCCAAAACCCCATGCCCTGCCTTACTCCTGCCAGCCCACAGCCTCATCGTCCTATCATCCCACACCCTTACCTGCCTGTTACCCTCACACCCTCACCCGCCTGCCACCCTCACACCCTTACCTGCCTGTAACCCTCACACTCTCACTTGCCTGTTACGCCCACGCCCTCAGTTGCCTATCACCTCACATCCTCATCTATCTGTCACCCTCACACCCTCACCCACCTGTCACCCTCACCTGCCTGTCACCCCACACCCTCACTGAACTGTCACCCTCATGCCCTCACACGCCTGTCACCGTACCTTCTCATTTACTTCCCTGCCAGCACTAACACTCTGATAGTTACCTTACTGCTTCCAATTGCTTTTCAATAAGGTTTTGGGACTCTTAAGCTCAAATAGAATACAACAGGTAGTGCTCAAAAAATGGGCATGGCTTGGTCTCCCTTGGTGATCCTACACTATGGGATTCAGCTGGATTGAATCAACACTGCACTTGTCTGAAGCCTCCAATATTAGAACCATAGTCCAGAAATGTAGAGTGTGGACAAAGGGTAAGAACCAATCTGCTGGTGACTACTGCTCGCAGAAGATTCACACCAATGTTGTGAAGCATTTCTCGGTGTTTCACAGATATACAACCAGACACTTTCTGACAGCCAGCCAATGAAGGGGACATTAATACAGGAAAGAGTTAGATTGTGAGTCACACCCTAAAGGAAGAGAGTGAGAGAGAGTTGAAGAACCAAAAACGCTTATGGAGGGAATTACAAAGTGTTTAGATTAGATTAGATTCCCTACAGTGTGTAAACAGGCCCTTCAGCCCAACAAGCCCACACCGACCCTCCGAAGAGTAATCCACCCAGTCCCATTTCCCTCTGCCTAGTGCACCTAACACTATGGGCAATTTAGCATAGCCAATTCACCTGATCTGCACAATCTTGGACTGTGGGAGGAAACCGGAGCACCTAGAGGTGCAGACACATGCAGACACGGGGAGAATGTACAAACTCCCCACAGACAGTCACCCAAGGCTGGAATCGAACCTGGGACCCTGAGGCAGCAGTGCTAACCACTGAGCCACCATGTCACCCCTCAGTTTAGATAGTTGAAGATTCACCAGTGTAGGACAAAGAACATCAGGGATGCAGAAGTAGGCAAATTGGAGATATAAAGAGCTCCTGTAAAACTGGAGGAGGTTAGAGAGATAGAGAAGGGGTGAGTCCATGAAAGACTTTGAACATAAGGATGAGAATTTCAAAATAAAGCAAAATTCAATGTGTGTGTCCTCACTGCTCCCTGAAAGAAACCAACTAAATGATCAAGTAAAGGCATCTGTCACTTTTCTGGCATGTTGTACCTCAATGCAGTACTACACAATCCAATACAGTACTATACAATCCAATGTGCCTTCGCAATATGTAAATCTGAAGTGAATGTCAATCACCCTAAATCACATCCACTTCAGATTTGCATATTTACACTAAGCAATGATTTTCAAAAGATTCTGCATTTGGTTAATTCATTACTATTAGGAAGGTAACTGCTTTGTATGAACTATTTTTGGATCATAACGTAATGCGTGCATTCGACATGCAGCTCAAACACCCTTTGACTTTGACAGAGGGCTGGACATTGTGACAAAAGTAAAGAGAAACAGATTAGGCATTTTGCGGAAGTAGAGACCTACAGAACAGTTTGTTTTAGTAATATTGACGTTAACATTAGCTGAACAGCAGATGCAGATATTTCACAGCTTACATCAGAAAATACAATGTAAAAAATCAGTAAAACTTTGTTTGAATCTTTAGATATTGACATTAATTTGAAAAAATAACAAATGAATGCACCCTTTTGGAAATAAAACTTTCATTCCTGTAACCAAAATCATTTGTCTATCTCTACAAAAATAAGGTAAACCAAAACTCACGAGGGTTTTTAAAATAGGCACTGATCAAAGCACAAATTTTCAGAAAAAAATACGTATGATTGCAATTAATATGAAACTGTTTTTGTTCTCAAGCAGAAATAGAAAATGTGTTAAAACACTTGGTAGGTTAAGTAGTGTCCATGAAGAGCAAAGCAACATGAGAGCAACATTCAATAATATGAGAGCTGGAAGTTGTTAAAGATGAACAGTATTTGAACAAGTTCAGATCAATGGATAGGCAACCAACAAAGGTGAAAGGTAACAAGGTGGAAGGCTGGAATGATTAAGGAGCAAAGGAGATATTAATGATGCAAGGCAAAAAAGAGGTGCTAATGGAACAAGTGAAGAACTAGAATGGTTACAGAGTTTCCAAGAGAAAATGGTAGCATTGGCTGGGACTCAAATGTTTTGTTTTTGTTCAACTTAGAAACATTCAAAGGGAAGAAAGTGAAGCATACCATACAATAAAATATTTCAGATAAACTTGGTTTTCAAAATTAATTCAGTACCTATAGAAATCCACATGTATAAAAATATGCAAATCTTAAGGAAGCAACGTTGCATGGTATATTGCTCTAGAGAGGACAGCTGAACTCATTGTCCAAAGGAGACTGAAACCAATCAGAAGACGAGAATGCACATTTTAATTACTGTGACAAAAATGTGTCTTCATATTTTAAAGTCCTTTGATTTTCCATTTTTTTCTTCATAAGCTTGTTTTATCATTAAAAAATAAGAGGTTAAGACGAAAAATTATTTTACAAGAAAAGGCAGAGCACAATTAAATCATTAACTTTTTTCTGATTCCTGCATGAAGTTCTGAATTTAGGTCAGATTTTCAGGCAGTGGATTTCCTTTTGAAGTACTTAAACAGAGGTCACAACCAGTTATACTTCAAAGACTTGTGTATTACACAGCTTCATATGAAACAGAAAAAGAAATAGCCTGCAGTTACGTCTCATTGCAGGCCTCCATGGAAGGTCTTTTAAACGCAACAAATTGTGCAATAAGGAAATCAATAAAGCACTGTTATTTATCATGTAATTTAACCTTCAAAATTCTAAGCAAGGTTCACATTTTAAGTCAGGTGGAGCAATTTTTTCTGGCAACTTCAACCTTTAAACTGATTTAATTTTGTTTCAGTACTTCATGCCAAATGAACTGGCAATATTTTTGCTGCTGCATTTAATCTACATTACTGTTTCAAATTGTTGTACAATGTACTATTTGAACGGTCTGCCATTTTTAGAACAGAAGGAGACAGCATTGACAAAACAGGACGTTTGCAACCAAATGTGTGTCATTCTCTGGCAAGATAAATAGCGTCACTATACCTAAAAGTTCATTCATAATGTATAAGTGCACAAATTTTTATATTTTATAAAAGTAGCAATGGAGTTTCTTTCACATTTGCAAAATATTTCTACAACAGTAGGGCTACTTGAATTTTAAATATGCAGCTGATTTTTGCATTTGGTACAATTTCCTATGTCAGCCCAGTAACAGTTGCATTTCACTGCATTTAACCATAGCAACATCTCTTTTCAGTATCATACTAACCAGCATAACTATGGTAATTAATTTGTTATCATCTCCCTCAAGTATGTCAGAATTGTGCCATTTCACACTCCAGTCGGAAATCAAACCTAGACAAGATGTGTAATGATGAAAGCATCTCCTCTCTCTTCTCCTCCTTCTCTCTCCACTAGTTATAAAGGTCACAAGTGGAGTGACTTTCACCCGTCTCTTGCCTGTTGGGCCCATACCCCGCAACACCGCCTAATTCAATACAAACTTGCACAAAGTTTATGAGTTTGACCAAAGAGCTGAAAATGTGTTGCTGGAATCATTCCTGAAGAAGGGCTTATGCCCGAAATGTCGATTCTCCTGCTCCTTGGATGCTGCCTGACCTGCTGCGCTTTTCCAGCAACACATTTTCAGCTCTAATCTCCAGCATCTGCAGTCCTCACTTTCTCCTCCAGTTTGACCAAAGACCCTGGAACCTTGAAGCAACTGTCCTGCAATGAACTGTGTTCTTGTAAATTGGATACAATCATGTTAACAACCTTGACAGTCTAGCTGGGATTTTTTCCTCATACTGAGAACATGAGCTAAAATTATGATGTTAAATGAAACATACCGAAAGAATGGTTTTATGTTTAGAGCCATAGAGGCCAACTTTCAGAAAAACCTTTGAACAAAACGGGACTTGCTATATTTAACTTACAGAGAGGTCAGCAGAATAAAATGGCAATTATAAACCAGACTACAGCATTGGATTAAGAAGTTAGTTTGAATGTTACTCTGCATCTAGGCTTTACAGTATCTGCCTGTGGAATATTTGGTGTCAAAAGTAGCTCAGAAAAAGTAAAGCTAGCTGTCATGCCATCAACATCTTCCCTTTAATCAACACAAAATCTCTCGGAATAAAACGCAAATGTGGAAATAAAGCATAGTGCTCAGGATTGAAACTTCACTGTGATACCAGAAGTCATTGAATTTTCTAAAATTATTCATTTGTGGGATGTTAGTGTCGCTGGCTGGGCCAGCATTTAATGCCCACCCTAGTTGCCCCTTGAGAAGGTGGTGGTGAGCTGCCTTTTTGCACCTTTGCAGTCCACCTGCTGTGGGTTGTGCCACAATGTCTTTAAGGAGGGATTTCCAGGACTTTGACCCAGTGACAGTGAAGAAACAGGGATATATTTTCAAGTCAGGATGGTGAGTGGCTTGGAGAGGAATTTCAAGGTGGTTGCCTATTATTTTATCAAAGACACTGATTTTTTTTCATTGACTGATCAGGAATGTGTAAGGCTATATTTGCTGCTGAAATAACCAACAGCTTTGCTCTTATTAACTCCTGAATCAGTTTTATAAAAATTAATGTACAGCAACTTAATTATTGCAACAAATTTATCTAGACTTTAATTACCATTTGCCAGATAACATGCCTTTTCTTATCAGAAACAAAAACAGAAATTGCTGGAAAAACTCAGCAGATCTGGCAGTATCTATGGAAATCAGAGTTAACGTTTGGAGTCAAGCGGCTCTTCCTCAGAAATGTTAACATTGATTTCTCTTCACAGTTCATGCCAGACCTGCTGAGCTTTTCCAGCAATTTCTGATTTACAGCATCCACAGTTCTTTCGGTTTATATTATGTATTTTCTTATAGTACTTTCTTTACTCCAATAGAAATCATGTAACAGTTAATGAATGGACCTATTCGTATTTTTGGTTAACAATTAACTTCCGTAATGTAGCTAGAAAATAAATGCTATATGATTGTGTATTCAGCCTGAGTGCTCCTAAGCAGAAAAACTCAGCTGGCACTCCACCACATAATAGTGGAAGAGCCATACTGTCAGAGATGCCGTCTTTTGGAACAGGCATTATCCAAGGCTTTTGTCTTCCCTCTCAGATGGTTATGGAAGAGTCTATAACCCTGTTTCCAAGAAAAGCTTGGAGCTATCTCTATCGCCCTGATCAATACTATCTCTCAACCAACACCACCATAAAACAGATTATTCAGTTATGAGTGCATTTCAGTTTGCGGGATCTTGATGTGTACAAATTGACTGTTGTGTTTCCACATTACAGCAGTGATTACACTTCAAAATGCACTTTCTTGGGTTTAAATCATTTTGTAATGATCTTAGGTTGTGAAAGACTGCCTATAAATACAAGTCTCTCTTTTCCTTTTACTGGAGTAATAAAAGAAATAGACTTTCTCATTTGTTCCCTTTGATAGCTCCAATGCCTGCATGTAAGAAGCTGATTCTGCCCAGCAGTCGACAGACAGGAATGGGGGGGGGAAGCAAGTCTAGGACTATTCTTTCTGATAGTTACAAATGCTACTTTTCTTGAAATAGATTGAATAGCTTCTGGTGTCCTGGAAGAGCAGTGCTCCTGTCTATTTTCCTTTTCAGATTCCAAAGCCTTGACAAATTTCATTCAATGTACCTTCAGAACTCTCCAGTCAATTTGTGTTTAAATGTGGAAATTAAACATCCAAATGCTTTTTTCTCTGTAGCTTACAAAACATTCGTAATCTCAGTTCAAAAATATATTGCATTTCACAGCACTATTATGAAAGGAACTATGAATCAACTTATATTCATGAAAACGGAACTTTCAAACTAGCCCAGTTTCAAGTTTATTTCTAGCATTATTTTATCTCCTGTTTATGCATTTAACAGTTCTTGGTGACATTTTCAATTTAAGAATAAATTTCTTAATAATGTGTTATTCAGCAATATAACTAAAAAGGTTTTTATCCCCATTAAATCTACAGTTATAATCTGAAACAAGATAAAAAGGGTGTGAATTTGTTGAGAAATGTATTTTCTTTGGAGTTATTTGCTGTATTTTGAATAGAATCATTAATGTTAGTGTGTCTATAACATTTGCTATTGAAATAAAACATTCAAATAATCTCAATTTGAAACAGTTTTCATAGTGTTAACTGCCAGAGCATAGATAAACAGCAACTTTGTCAAAACTAACACAGTGTACATGTCTTAGAATGTTAACCAGGACTCCTAGACTTCAGATCCAATGAGTGATAATCCCTGCGGATTAAAGGAATTTAGTCAGCACTGCACGAGGCATACTTAATAATAGTGTGAAAGGCAGGCACACACTGTTTTCTACCACTAGGAGGCATTGCAGCCTGTTTTATCCAAGTGGGAGGTCTATTGTCTCTCTGACACCACTGCAATGCTGGTGTCACTCCCTATTTAATGGCTGTCAGTAAAAGGGAAACAGAATGCATCGGGTAATTAAAAACAAATAGCAGCCAGAAGCCAACTGCAGTAAATGATATTGCCATTAATACCAATTTAGCACACACCTGGACAAGGTAAGATTAACAGCACAAAGCCTCTGAATAGCTGCTGCATTTTCCCATTGCTGAATGTGCCCAAACTCATCAGTAATATTGTGGGGTGTCGGTGAGGAAAGCAGTTTTATAATTGATCACACCACTTGCATCTTAATATGTGGCTGAATGAACTGAAGAAGACATTCTTAAGCAGTCTAGAGAGAAGTGCAAACGATTTGAAGAGATTGGCAAGGATTCAGAGCTTGGCCCTTACTGCATTTTTTTTAACCATTTCAGAACTTAATTGTAGTTTAACTAACCATTAAATTGAGAGGGAGATGTGGAGAATGTCTGTTCCATCCTTACAAGTCCTTTACTCTTAGTTATACCTGAAGACCATAAGGTCATCATGTTGCACAGACTGACCTCAAGAAAGCTGCAAACACACACTGTTGATATCTGGTCTGTGTGACTTTCTTGATTTGAGCTGTAAAGGCTGCAATTGCTAGCAGTCCTCTGGGATTAGAAAGGAAAGTTCAGCAGGAAGGCCTGCTCTTGATTGCGAACCAGTAATCTCCATGTATGGACATCAATGGCTCAGTGGTTAGCACTGCTGCCTCACAGCACCAGGGTCCCGGATTCATTCCCAGCCTTGGGTGACTGTCTGTGTGGAGTTTGCACATTCTCCCCGTGTCTGCATGGGTTTCCTCCGGGTGCTCCGGTTTCCTCCCACAGTCCAAAGATGTGCAGGTCAGGTGAATTGGCCATGCTAAATTGCCCCATAGTGTTAGGTCACTTAGTCAGAGGGAAATGGGTCTGGGTGGGTTACTCTTCGGAGGGTCAGTGTGGACTGGTTGGGCCGAAGGGCCCGTTTCCACGCTGTAGGGAATGTAATCTTAAAAAAAAGATACCACAACCTAACTTTCCTACTGTGTCGTTTGGTCTTTCAGTGCTTATAATTGTGGCTGAGGAATCTTACACCGAGCATGACGTCAACCCAATCACTCAAAGAAACAAGGGGAAAAGGTTGCCAATGAAAGCAGAATATGGTCATGTTGCTGCTTTGATACAGTGTGACCTTTTCACCCATATATGACATGGAAATGATGAAAAAATACCAGAGCACAGCAGCAGGAATGCAGGCAGGTTTACACAACACTCTTCAAGTAAGTGAGGATCTGGAGGAGGCACTACTGAGCTTCAGGATGGAATCAAAGAGCATCCCAGGGCCAAGAAAGAGTATTGTTGGGTCTGGAATGTTTCTTGGAGTTTAGGACTGCCGTCAGAGAGGGTGGGTTAGGATCTTGGGAATAGGAAATTTATGTGAGTTGATTCACATTTCCTTTTGCAATAGTGATGCATTGTATATGTATCATGAAGTGAAACTTGTTTTCTGACAGAGATTATAATGTTTTGTAAGCTACAAAGAAAGAACATTCTGCTATTTAACTTACACATTTGCACAATGGTGTGATTGGAGCATGGATTGGAAGATAAATTGATTGAAGTGTGCTCAAACTTTGGAATTTGAAAAGAAAAATGGACAGATACTCAGGTCTTCTAAGAAGTCATGAATTCCTTCAATGTATTTCAAGAAAAGTAACAATAGTCAGAATCAGAATGAATAATCCCAGACTTGTTTACGTCCCACTCCTGATTGTCAACTGCTGGGCAAAAACGGTGGCTCCAGTTTCTTACATGTGGACACTGGAGCCATCAAAGGGAACAATTAAGAATTGCAAACTTGACTTCTTCACTAGTCCAGTAAAAGGAGAAGAGAGTCTTGTATTGCAATACAATCTTTCACAATCTAAGGTCATTGCAAAATGATTTACACCCAAGGAAGTACAAATTGAAGTATCATTCCTGGCATAATGTGGAAACACAACACGTAGTTTTTGCACATGAAGATCCTGCAAGCTAAAATGCATTCAGGACACAATAATCTGCATTCCATATTGCTAAACTTCGGTCTTTCAGGAGGCAATCAGCAATGTGCTCAAATACAAACTAAAGTTACAGAAAGTAATAGAGTGACAGAGATGTACAGCATGAAAATAGACCTTTCAGTCCAACTTGTCCACACCAACTGGATTCCTAAATAAGTCTAGTCCCATTTGCCAGCATTTGTCCCTTATCTAGGTAAAAACAATGACTGCAGATGCTGGAAACCAGATTCTGGATTAGTGGTGCTGGAAAAGCACAGCAGTTCATGCAGCATCCGAGGAGCAGTAAAATCAATGTTTCAGACAAAAACCCTTCATCAGGAATACAGGCAGAGTGCCTGAAGAGTGAAGAGATAAATGAGAGGGCATTTTATCTCTCATTTATCTCTCCACCCTTCAGGCACTCTGCCTGTATTCCTGATGAAGGGCTTTTGCCTGAAACATCGATTTTACTGCTCCTTGAATGCTGCCTGAACTGCTGTGCTCTTCCAGCACCACTAATCCAGATTTTGTCCCTTATCTGTCTAAACCAAACCTATTCAGATACCCATCCAGACCTCTGCATGAAAATGTTGCCCCCTAAGTCCCTTTTAAATCTTTCCCCTCTCACCTTAAACCTATACCCTCTAGTTTTGGATTCCTCTACCCTGGGAAAAAGACCTTAGCTATTTACCTTAATTTGCCCCTCATGATTTTATTAGCCTCTATAGGTCACCCCTCAGCCTCTGACGCTCCAGGTAAAACAGCCCCAGCCTCTCCCTAGAGTTCAAATCCTCCAACCTTGGCAACATCTCTGGAAATCTTTTCTGAACTCTTTCAAGTTTCACAACATTTTTCCTACAGCAGGAAGACCGGAATTGAACACAGCACTTCTAAATTGGCCCAACCAATATCCTGTACAGCTGCAACATGACATCCCAAATCCTATTTTCAGTGCAATGACCAATAAAGGCAAATATATCAAATGCTTTCTTCACTATCCTATCTACCTGTGACTCCATTTTCAGGGAACTATGAACCTGCACTCCAAGTTCTCTTTGTTCAGCAACACTCCCCAGGACCTTACCGTTAAGTGTATAAGTCCTGTCCTGATTTGCCCCATCAAAATGCAGCACTTCACATTTATCCAAATTAAACTCCATCTGGATGTAGGTTTGCTGGCTGAGCTGGAAGATTTGTTTTCAGAGGTATGGTCCCCATACTAGGTAACATCTTCAGTGAGCCTCCAGATGAAGCACTGCTGATGTTTCCTGCTTTCTATTTATATGTTTGGGTTTCCTTGGGGTTGGCAATGTCATTTCTTGTGATGATGTCATTTGCTTGCTGTCTGTATAGGGTCTTCCAAATTCATTAGCTGCTGTTGCAGTGTGTTGGTGGGTTTGTGGGCTACCATGATGAAATTCACTAAAGAGGAGGAAAACAACAACAAACTGCCATTCCTAAATGTCACAGCAGAGCGAACAGCCAATGGGGAACTTCAAACAAGCGTCTACAAGAAAACAACACATACAGACCAAATATTGAACTATAGAAGCAATAATCTCAACATCCACAAACAAAGCTGCATCAGAACATTATTTCAGCGAGCCACCACATACTGTAGCACAGAGAAACTACGCAGAGCAGAGGAAAGTCACATATACAGTGTATTCAAAAAGAACCCAGTGAACATAGTCCACTGATTTCTCTGCAACAAACCCAAACAAGCATACAAAACACATCCAGAAGTACTAGCCACTCTCCCCTACATCAAAGACATCTCAAACATGACTGCCAGACTACTCAGACCTCTTAGCATCATGGTAGCCCACAAACCCACCAACACACTAAAACAGCAGCTAATGAACTTGAAAGACCCTATACAGACAACAAGCAAAACTAATGTCATTTACAAAATACCATGCAAGAACTGGAACAAACACTACATTGGACAAACAGGCAGAAAACTAGCCACAAAACGACATGACCCTCTCTCACTAGAATCCTTACTAAAGGATTCTACAGATAAGGAAGGACACCACTTTGACTGGGACAACGCATTCATTCTCGGACAAGCCAAAAAAAGACACGCACAAGACTTCCTAGAAGCATAGCACTCCACCCAGAACTCTATCAACAAACACATTGACTTGGAACCCATTTACCACCCCTGAGAAAAATAACATTACCACAGGAAATGACATTACCAACACAAGGAAACCCAAACATATAAATAGAAATCAGGAAACATCAGCAGTGCTTCATTCAGTGAGCAAACCTATATCCAGAACCTCAACCTTCAATCTTCTCAAAACTTGTTAAACTCCATCTGCTAATTCTTGGCCAATTTGACCATCTGATCAGGATCTGGTTGTAACCTGAGGTAACCTTTTTTTGCTGTCCACTACACCATTAAATTTTGTGTCATCTGCAAACTTACTTACTATACCTCCTGTGTTCACATCCAAATCATTTATATAAATGACAAAAAGCAGTAGACCCAGCACTGATCCTTGCAGCACATGACTGGTATAGGTCTCCATTCTGAAAAACATCTCTGCACCATCACCCTCTGTCTCCCCCCTTCAAACCAATTTTGTATCCAAATGACTAGTTCTCACTGTATTCATGTGATCTAACTTTGCTAACCAGTCTACCATGAAGAACCTTGTCGAATGCCTTGCCAACATCCACTGCTCTGCCTTCATCAATCTTAGATTAGACTAGATTCCCCTACAGTGTGGAAACCAGCCCTTCAACCCTTCGAAGAGTAATCCACCCCCCTAACTACCGCACCTAACACTATGGGCAATTTAGCATGGCCAATTCACCTGACCTGCACATCTTTGGACTGTGGGAGGAAACCCACACAGACACGGGGAGAATGTGCAAACTCCAGACAGACAGTTATCCGAGGTTGGAATCGAACCTGGGTTCCTGGTGCTGTGAGGCAGCAGTCCTAACCACTGAGCCACTGTGCTTCTTTGTCACTTCTTCAAAAAACTCAACCAAGTTAGTGAGACATGATTTCCCACACACAAAGCCATTCACACAAGGGAACAAAATCAGGCATTAGTCTTTTATTTATATACATCAATTGTCTAATGACCATGTGGTTTAAAACCATGTGGTTTTAGGAAGCATTTGTTTTGGGATTTGCCAAAATGGGCTTGGCTCACACCAGATTTGCACCTGTGCGGTGTGTGCAATATTTTACACACAGTAAGACACACATAGCACCGAATAAAAAGCTATAGAGCAACGTTACTCATCCATAGAAAATATTGCCACTTTTAGGAATACTAAAATGCAAGAACAGCTTTTCAGCAATCAGTCAACACACTTCCGATAGGAAACCTGGCAGAAATCAGTTTAGGCAGAGGGAGATGAAAAGATGGAACTGGTTAAGGCAGGAAGCAGTTGAGGTGAATAGAATGGATGCTTTTAAGAGGAAGCTATGTAAACATAAGAGAAGAGGGAACGGAGTTATAAAAGGAATGATGAAAGAAAGGCTTGACTGAAGCAGAAACATGAGCATGGACCAAAGGATGTGCACATTCCATGTCACTTTATGTAAGGTTAATTATTTAAAAATCTGGGAGGAATTCATCCAATCCCTGAATGATGTGGGCACTGGCAACAAAATAAGGCTACATTAGTAAAATGAACTTCTGAGATTTTTCTGATTTTTCAGCCAGTTTTTGAATGGCCAGACAAGAATCTTGACAGTGAGTAGTGAGAGAGACCTATTGATATGTCTCATTTTTATCTATTCCCACCTTATTTATACACAGTTTGCTAATCTCCCATGTGACATAGAAACTAGGAACAAGAGTAGATCATCTGGCCCTTAGACCTTGCTTTGCCATTCATTATGGTCATGGCTGAGACTCTACCTCAATACCATGTAATTGCATATTACCCAATTCCCAATATGAAGGTCTGAATGAGTACCTCACGGGACCAGCTCACCATTTGTTCCTCCATCTTGGTCAGCATTCATAGGGCACCATCCACGGGTAGCTACATCCTGCATCCTCCACCAACAAAGGTTGGCATTGCACAGGCACTCAGACACCCCACATCATTGGGACACATATAACTCACTTGTGATACATTGATCCACTCCAGTACTGCCCTATGGAGTGGATCAACACCTTGTGCACAGAGGTAGTTACTCATCTCATGGATTGGAGCAGCATGGATGTCAGGAATCTTCAGTTACTCTTTTAATGTTCACTCACTTTGCACCTGCTCAACTGCTCGCAGCAACACCTCATCTCAGTTCTAAAGGGTTGTCTGAGGCTGTGCCCTCAGACTCTATTCTCTGCTACTAGTGGAAACATCTTCTCCATGTTTACTCTCTCCAGGCCTCTCAGTTTTCTGTAAGTTTCAATTAAATTCACTCTCATCCTTTAAACTCCATCAAGAACAGACTCAGAGTTCTGACTCACTCCTCATATGAAAGGTGTTTATCCCTGGGATTATTCTTGTAAACATCCTCTGGACTCTCTCCAACATTAGCACACCCTTACTTAAATACAGGGCCCAAAGTTGCTCACAATATTCCAAATGTAGTCTGACTAGAGACTTATACAACCTCAGAAGTACATTTCTGCTGCTACGTTCTAGCTCTTTTGAAATGAATGCTAACATTGCATTTGCTTTCCCCTCCCTGCCAGCTGAACCTGCATGTTCACCAAACTGTCCAAGGAGGAGTTCAGAAACATTCCGTCCAGAGGCAGCCCAGAACAAATCCTGCAACCTTTGCTTCAGTTCACTGGGTGTCACAGACAAACCCGCCTGCTGCTCCTTGGTCTGTTTGAATACAATTAGCAATGACCAAAGCCATGGCGACCTCTTTAGTGTGGGGCTGAGCAGATGCTTGGTTTCTGACAGTCCTCTGAGAGCCAATGAGCCGCGGCATTTCTTCCTCGACCAACTGAAGAGGTGTGCCAGAGATGCGTTTACCAGACTGTGCTCCTGACTTTACTCTGAGTACCATAACCACTGAGCTGTCGTTATTGGAACTGGTGGAAGGTGCAGGCTCTGAGCAATCTGTGGCTCCTTATGCTCAATGAGATGCTGTCTTGAGGGTTGAAAAATGTGGTCCTGGAAAAACACAGCAGGCCAGGCAGCATCCAAGGAACAGGAGAATCGATGTTTCGGGCATAAGCCCTTCTTCAGGAATCTTGAGGGTTGGCTTCTTCATGATGGGAGCATGTGGCTGGCAGTGATGCTAGCAGGAGAATTAATTGTGAAATAGCAGTAGACATCTGGTGATATTAAGAGTACATTCACAGTGTTGGTAATGGGGTAGCAGAGCAGCATTTGATAATGTATCTGTCAGAGGTCTCAGCATCATTACCCAATGGTCATAGTCCTCTTCCACAAAGACAGCTATTCTCTCCGCATAGGCTCTGAGGAGTCAAATTTTGAGCACTCCACCACCCATCTTGTTTCTCTCAGTCCTATTGCAGGCTGTGTTCTTCCAGAATGTGGCAAGGGGAGGGATGGAGTGAGATAAAAGATGCTGGTGGAAGTGGGTGAAATGTGGCAAGGTGTTCTGAGTGAGTGTGTAGGCAGCAGAGAGAACACACAGTTTTGGTATTTGGACTGGAGTGGTGTGGCTGGGAGGGAACATGCTGCATGCAATCATGAAAGTGGTAGACCATGAGCTTTTGTGACAGGTGGGTCCAGTAGCAAAGTCAGAGTGAGGGTGAGGTAAAAGATAAAAGATGGTGGCACTTACCCGTGCACTGTTGGGCATCCTTCCCAAGCATGGACACTGCACTGACCAAGGTGGCAACTTCAAACGTCTTCTTATTCATGTGTGGGATGTGGACGTCGCTGGCTGGCCAGCATTTTTGCCTGTCCCTAGTTGCCTCTTGAGGAGGTGGTGGTGAGCTGCCTTCTTGAACTGCTGCAATCCACCTGCTGGGGGTTCACTCACAATGCCCTTTGGGAGGGAATGCCAGGATTTTGTCCCAGCAACAGTGAAGGAATGGGGATATATTTCCAAGTCAGAATAGTGAGTGGCTTGGAAGGGAACTTGAAGGTGGTGGTGTTCCCGTGTAAGTGCTGCCCTTGACCTTCTAGACAGAAGCGATCATGGACGTGGAAGGTGCTGTTTGAGGATTTTTTGTGAATTTCTGCAGGCTGTTATGCCCCAATGTATTGTTTTTCTACTCCCATCCCAATGGTTTCTCACCTGAAGAAAGGGAGGAATTAGGTGTACAAGTTTAAGGTTTGATTAGCCATGGTGACCTGAAGGAACATTTTGACAACTCAGTAATTCAGCTAAAATGTAGCAGTCCGAGTCAACTTTTCCTTATCCTGAGCAAAGTAAGCATATGGAGAAAGATGGAGAAAGGAAGATTGTCTGCTTCATGAGCTAACATGTAACCCCCACCTTTTTTCTATTCATTCACGGCATATGGGCATTGTTGGCTAGGCCAACATGTATTAACCATCCCTAATTGCCCAGGGCTTAGTTAAGTGTCAACCGCATTGCTGGAGACACATGTAGGCCAGAGCACAAAAGGATGACAGTTTCCTTCACTAAAGGACATGAGTGAACCAGATGAATTCTTCCACAATCAACAATGGATCCATGATCATCATTAGACTCTTAATTCCAGATTTTTTAAAATTGAATTCAGATTCCACCATCTGTCATGGTGGGATTGAAACTGGGCCTCCAGAACATTATCTGGGTCGCTTAATTAACAGTCCAGCAGTAACACTATTGGTATACACACACTACCCCAGTACAAAACTGGAAATGCAAATAGTAGGGGCATAAATACTGGGAATATATTTCTGTGTATTGCTACAGTCAGGGACCATTAATATTTCGGAAGAAATCTGAATATCTTGTTTTAATCAATAGCACAATGCCACAACATTTCACATTTTGTTTTAAACAGAGCAAACTTTACAGCTTGTAAAAGCCTCAAATTAACATAACAATTTGGTTTATAATTATATAAGTTATATATTTAAGGTTTACTTCTACTAAATCCTCAAAATTCTCTTAATACACATAAATCTTTTAAACTTTTTTTAATCTTTGTAGGGACCAAATACAGTTATGTTGCAATCCTCTGGAGGATTTTCCTCAACTTCACCTGCATCCAGCGATGAATTTTTAATTTGCCCTCTCAACTATGGATGCGTCAGTCCACATTGCTGCTTACTTTTCCAGTATTTGCAATCTAATCTGCGTATTTGGCAGAAGACTCCATGGAGAAGCCTGTAAATTTTTCGATTCATTCAAAACTAGACAAACTTCTATGGTCTGTTCTTTCAGAAAATTAAAACAGAGATTAATTCTATCTAACTTTCATTTACCTTTTTAAAGTAGTATCACAAGCTGCAACATAAATCTCTCCCAGCAAACACCCAGATAAATTTCTTTAAATTCCACACACCACTATACCAACATAATTTGCTCTGAGCTAAAATCAAATCAACCTTTCGATTAATTATTTCTTATTTACAATTACCTCTTTGATCCGATGAAAGAAATAGATTTTGCAAGCTTTCAGAGTTCAGTGAATACTTCTAAATAATTCTAGTTCCAACCCAAAACAAAAACATCTTCCTGGAATGTCATTGTTCCTGTAAGGATTGTAGACGTCATGTCTCCAATCCTTAGCTCAATTAGTGCAGCTGCTGTTTTATAGTTCTATCTTTCTAGCCATTTACCTATTAAGACAACATTTTAGCTCCTAACTTTATGTATAACAGCCACCAAGCTTTCTTTAGTTGTATTTGTCCTATTTTCCACAATTAAAAGTGAATTGCTAAAACTATAAGTTATATTCCACAGCTAAAAGGTATATTCTAAAACCCATGAACCATGAACTAGATATTTGCAAGTGTGCTCTGATGAACTAAAAAGCTGGTGGCCTATATTTTCCTACTATTGGTTTTTAACATGAGAGAAAATCAATTTCCATTGACATTAAAATAACACTGATTAGAAAATCTAAGCTTTGGGGGAATTTTCAACATCCGACTATTCATTTCTTCATTGATATCTGATAATGATCAGAGAAATGTTTAAGGACACTGTAGATACTCACTTTCTCCCCTGACTCTATTTTCAGATCTTTTTCTAACATTTTTATTCAGGCTGGTTGTAAGATCGAAATTGTACATTTTCATGGAAGAACAGGCAGAACAAGTAATGTACAGCCTAACCAGCTCTGCAGTCTACGATTTTTCCAGGATCAAGAACAGAAATCCTCCTCCACCTGATCAATTTTGTTATCAGTTGCCAATCTCATTTTGTGTCTCTCAGAATCTGTGCCTGTCCTCTCCACCATTTGGACACATCTGCCAAATGAAAATCATTCACACATTGCAACGTGGCCAGTACCTCATTCATTTTAGGCAAGAGTTTACAAGTCTCCTGTACGTCTCAACTAAGTGGCTGGAAAAATGCAACATCATCCAAACTATTTGCTACAGTGCCTACAGTACTTCTGTTAAAAATCACACAACACCAGGTTATAGTCCAACAGGTTTAATTGGAAGCACACTAGCTTTCGGATAATTATCACCTGATGAAGGAGCGTCGCTCCGAAAGCTAGTTGCTTTCTGTACTTCTGTTAGCTTTGTTTCCCCTAAGGCCTTGAGGTAGAATTGGGTTCTTATAATTACAAGATTTTCCACAATATTTTTTATGAAGGGTGGCAGTTACGAATAAACACATATTTTATCACCATATTTTAATTAACTGATTTTTTTGCTGGCGCTCTTTTGAATTATGTTTTCAAATATTTCAGTAAGAATAATTGTATAATTTATTTGATACTTAGCCATTTTGTTTGCAATATGTGAGAGCGCAAGACACGTGCTCAGATTCCACAATCCTGTGGCTTTGGATCAAAATAGTTCTTTTAGATTAACTGCTTTTCTCATATTAATATCAGAACAATCAAGTTCTTACTGACTTCTGAACACTGGCTTTCATCAAAAATGGCCTCCTTACTGTACAGTTCACGTTCCCAGCAACTGAGTCACAAAGACTTTGTTTAATAAATGATATAAAATAACTGTGTTGAGTAAAGAAATGAAAATACAATTGCTCAGGAGTTAAATTGATGATTGTAGATCAGTAATTGTTTGGGACCTACGCATGAAAGACAGCCATACAAGCTGGGAATTATGTTAAAATGTCACTTGGACGATACAGGAGGTTTACACAGATGTGGACTGTGTGGTAAAATTTGATTCATATAAGTGTAACTCAATGCATAACTCTGACATCAGTAAGCGAGGAGACACAGGCGAACAATTAGCATGTAATTTGAGAGGACTTAGACATAATGCAATGAGCTATATTTGCAAAGCCAGTATGTACAGATGTAAATAAAAGAGTGGTACAGTACGTCAGGAGTCAAAGAACTTTACTTAGTGATTAGAGGAAAGCAATCTCAGGAAGAGTGCGTGCATGACATCCACAGATTGAGACACTCCAGACTGGTAACTCCAGTAACAGGTTGCAGTATTGGCTTAGTGCAGCACCTAAAATACAGTGGTAGCCAGAGAAAAGATTCCAGAGCCAAGATCTGAAGTTAAAACAGAGTCCAAACACAGTTAAAAGAGGAAGGTTCAAAGGCAGGATGCAACATCATATGACCAAGTAGGTGCAACTGTCTCAAAAGCAGAAAGATTCTAAAGGCAGTGAAAGGTCCTTAGAAGACTTCTACAACAAGGTAATGGAATGAAAAGATACCAAAGAATTGGTAAAAGAGATTGGAAAATTTCTAGTTGACAATATTCTGGAGAAAATAAGGATAAATGCAGTAAGAGAAAAGCTCCAATAGAAAGCAAGTCAATGGCCAGGTGCTACTATCACTTGGCTGAATATCTAGGAAAGTCAGCTAATGTTCTGGGGACCTGGGTTTGAATCCCAACACAGCAAATATTGGAATTTCAATTCCATAAAGAAAATCTGGAATTAAAAACCTATGAATGATCATGAAACCATCATTGATTGTTGAAAAAACATCCATCTGGTTCACTAATGTTTGTCAGGGAAAGAAATCTGCCATTCTTACCTGGTCTGGCCTCCATGTGACTCCAGAGCCACAGCAATATGGTTTACTCTCAACTGCTTTCTGAAACCGCCTGGCAAGCCATTCAGTTGTATCAGTCGTTGTGAAGTCTCAACAAAAAAATGAAACCAGATGACCTAGGCACAGGAAATGACAACAGCAGAAACAGCCCTCTTGACCCTGCAAAGTCCTCCCAACTAATATCTGGGGGCTAGTGCCAAAATTGGGAGCACTATCTCATTCACTAGTTAAGCAACAGCTTGACATAGTCATACTCATGGAATCAGACCTTACAGAAAATATCAAGTGTCTGTCTCTGTGGAGTTTGCACATTATCCCCGTGTCTGCATGGGTTTCCTCCAGGTGCTCCGGTTTCCTCCTACAGTCCAAACATGCAAGTTAGGTGAATTGGCCATGCTAAATTGTCCATAGTTTTCAGGGATGTGTAGGCTAGGTGCATTAGTCAGGGGAAATGTAGAGTAATAGGGGAATGGGTCTGGGTGGGATTCTCTTCGGAGGGTCGTTGTGGACTCATTGGGCCAAATGGCCTATAGAGATGATAGGATTCTATGATATCCCAGACACAACCATCACTATTTTTGCTTATGTCTTGTCCCACCAGCAGGTCAGACCCGGCAGAGATGGTGGCAAAATGATATACAGTTGGGAGGGAGCCCTTGGACTTCTCAACATTGACATTGGACCTCATGAAGTCTTATGGTTTCAGGTTAAACAGGGACAGGGAATCCTCATGCTGATTACCACATACCGTCCTCCCTCAGCTGATGATTCAATGCCCCTCCACGCTGAACAAAGCATTGAGGGTGATACGGGCACAAAATGTACTCTGGGTGGGGGATTTCAATATCCACCACCAAGGGTAGCTTGGCAGCAACACTATTGATTGAGCTGGTTGGGTCCTAAAGGACATAACTGCTACACTGTGTCTGCAGCAGATGGTGAGGGAACCATCAAGAGGGAAAAATATCCTTGACCTCTTCCTTACCAATCTGCCAGCTGCAGATGCATCTTTCCATGACACTATCAGTAAGAGCAACCGCTGCACAGTCCTTGTGGAAACACCACCTGGCCTTAACGATAAGAATACCCTCCATCATGTTGTGTAGCACTATCACCATGCAAAATGCAACAGACTTTGAACAGATCTAGCAACTCAAGACTGGGCATGAATGAGGCATTGTGGACCTATCAACAGTGGCAGGATTGTCCTCCATCCTTATCTGTAATCTCATAGTCTGGCATATCCCCCACTCAACCATTACCATCAAGCCAGAAGATCAATCCTAGTTTAATGGAGAGTGCTGGAGGGCTTCCCGGCACACCTGGTGAATCTACCAAACACAACCACTTTGGTGCCAATCACTATAAGTAGCAAGTGATGGATATACCTAAGTGATCCCACAACCAATAAGCTCTGCAGTCCCGCCACATTCAGTCATGGATGACGGTGGACAATTAAAGACTCACTGGAGGAGGCTCCACAAATATCCCCATCTGCAGTGGTGGAAGAGCCTGTGTAGAGTTTGCACATTTGCCCCATGTTTGCATGGGCCTCTTCTGGCTGCTTTGGATTCTCCTCCTACCAGGCTGGATTGGCCATGCCAAATTGCCCATAGTATCCAGGGATGTGCAGACTAGGTGGATTAGCTATGAGGAATGGAGAGTTAAAAGGATAGGATAGGGGTGTGTGGCTGGTGAGATGCTCTTCTGAGTATCAGTGTGGACTTGATGGGCTGATGACCTGCTTCCACACTGTAGGGATTCTATGATTCTATGTTCGAATGCAAAAATATGCGATAGCTTGTGCTGAAAACTGGTAAGAGGCATTCTCACCACACAAGTGCCAAGTTATGACCACCTCCAATATGAGATAATCTAAGCACCACCACATTCAATGGTATTGCCATCACCAAATCCTTGACTCTCAACATCCAGAGGGTTACCATTGACGAGAAACTCAACTAGACTCACCAAGTGAGTACAATGGCTGATGGAGCAGGTCAGAGGCTAGGAATGCTTATCTCTTGACTCCCCAAAGCTTGTCCACTGTCAGCAAGGTACAAGTCAGGGGTGTGATGGAATACTCCCCACTTACCCAGATTGGTGCAGCTCCAACAACACTCGACACTTGGCACCATCCAGGACAAAGCAGCCCACTTGACTGGCATCATATGCACAAGCATCCATTCCATCCATCATTGATGCTCAGTAGCAGCAGTGTGCACTGTCTGCAAGATCAATTTCAGAAATTCACCAAAAATCCATAGAAAGTACCTTCCAAACCCATGATCACTTGCTTCTCGAAGGAAAAGGGCAGCAGATACATGGGAATACCACTGCCTGCCAGCTGTCCTCCAAACCACTCACTGTCCTGACTTGGAAATATATTACAATTCCTTCATGGTTGCTGGGTCAAATCCTGGAATTCTCTCCCGAAAGGCATTGTGTGCCTACCTATAGCACATGTACTGCAGCAGTTCAAGAAGACAACTCATCAGTTCCATCTCATGGGCAACTAGGGTGGAGAAACGCATGCTGACCAGCCAGCGACGACCACATCCCACAGATGAGTGAATATAAAATAACTCACCCTGGTCAATCCGGCATGACCATCCAGAGGGATTGCAGGACTGGTAGAGATCTCGCCATTACTTCAACTATCTAGTAATACAGAAGGCCTACAGTGAGGCTAAAAGTGGAATTGCTGGAAGCAAATGTTGCTGTACTATGGAAGAACAACATCAAGCTTTCTCATGAATGAGCAACACCATTGGAATAGTCCATGTTTAAATGCTGCAGGTGCATGAGCTGTTGATGTTCTGGTAAATTGAAGAATGGAAGAAAGGAGTGCAGATTACGATGCATTGATTAAAGTATTAGACATGTACTTTAGCCTTGAACCTAACCCTATTGCAGCCCAAAGAGAAATTTAGTATTATATTGGGAGATTATTACTGAACAATTTCAGGCAGCCAATTTGGGGATTGGGAGTGATTTGATTACATTTTTAACCTTTGTGATGACCCAGGTGTGGTGGGGCTGGATTATCAGCACACTTTCCCAAATGGATTATGACATGAGATAGGTGGTGTTGTCAGGATTCTTTTGAAATAGGGACAATGGGGATTTTGGTGCAGTTCCAGTAAGTGGTAAATGATTAAAGGAAACACTAGGTTCTGTACTGCGAATAAGAAATACAACCTGTGAGAGACTAGCTGTGGGTGGCAGAGCTTTCCCTGAAGAACTCGAAAGTAATTACAAAAGCCATGTTTTAGTGAATTGGCAAGAACATTAAGATTGCCTGCTAGATGCCTGCTAATGCTAAGAAGGCAGGGATAATTAAATGCTGGCATAGCTTTTGGGTTTCATCAAAATGCAGAAGAACCCAGGTACTCATGGTACTGAAATCTCAGTGTCAGTTTGTAGTAAGTTACAATTAAAGAAGTTTGAGGATTTTAAATAAATGTTTTAAAAAGGCTGGAGGTTTAAGTCCAGAGTGTAGAAAGGGAAGGAAGGGAGATGAGGAAGTGAAAAGAATGGAAGTATGGAAACTAGAGTGAGAATTTCAAAAGGTAAGAGATGGGGAGGATAAAGAGAAATGAATTACATTCATAGAGTTATGCAGTATGGAAGCAGGCCCTTCAGCCCAACTCATCCATGCCTGCTAGGCTTTTTAAACCGAACTAGTTCCATTTGCCCGCATTTGGCCCAAATCCCTCTCGACCTTTCCTGTGCACATACCTGGCCAGATGTCTTTTAAATGTGATAATTGAACCAACCTCTGCCACTTCCTGTGCCATACATGCATCACCCTCTGTGTGAAAAAAAGTTGCCCCTCAGGTCCCTTTTAAATCTTTCCCCTCTCACCTTAAACTTAACCCCTCTAGTTGTGGACTCACCCACCCAGGGGAAAAGACGTTGGCTTTTCACTTTATCTATGCCCCTCATTATTTTATAAACCAGTGTAAACTCAGCCTCGCGCTCTAGTGGAAAAAGAAATCCCACCTTACTCAGTTTCTCATTGGAACTGAAACCGTCCAGTCTCTATAACATCCTTGTAAATCTTTTTTAACAGCTTTCCAGTTTAATAAAGTCCTTTCTACAGCAGAGAAACCAGGATTATATGCAGTACTCCAAATTTGGTCTGACCAATGTCTTGTACAGCTGAAACATTACAAACCAAACCCTGTACTCAGTGCTCTGACTGATGAAGGCAAGTTTGCCAAATGCCTTCTTCACCATCACACATTCCACCCCAACCTTAAGTTCACCTGGACCATCTCAGATACCTCCCTCCTTTCCTGGACCTCTCCATCTCCATCAACGGTGACCGACTTAACGCAGACATCTTCTGCAAACCCACCAACTCCAACAACTA
Source organism: Chiloscyllium punctatum (assembly GCF_047496795.1). Classification (NCBI taxonomy): domain Eukaryota; kingdom Metazoa; phylum Chordata; class Chondrichthyes; order Orectolobiformes; family Hemiscylliidae; genus Chiloscyllium; species Chiloscyllium punctatum. The sequence continues at coordinate 32,558,458 of NC_092786.1, forward strand.
CCTGGACTACACTTGCCTCCTGTAAAAATACTATCCCTTATTCCAATTCCTCTGCCTCTGCCGCATCTGCTCCCAGGATGACCAGCTCCACCCAAGAACACACCAGATGGCCTCCTTCTTCAAAGACTGCAATTTCCCCTCCAGCACATCTCATCCACTTCCTGCACCTCCACCCTCAAACCCCACCCCTTCAACCACAACAAAGGCAGAAACCCCCTGGTCCTCACCTTCCACCCCTCCAACTTCCATATACATCACATCATTCACTGCCATTTTCGCCACATACAAACAAACCCCACCACCAGAGATATATTTCCCTCCCCAACCCTATCCACTTACTGTAAATACCATTCCCTCCTTGACTGCCTTGTCAGGTCAATGCCCCCCACTAACCCACCCTCCCCTCCTAACACCTTCTCCTGCCACCACAGCAAAACCTGTGCCCACACCTCCCTCTCACCTCTGACCAAGGCCCCAAAAGAGCCTTCCTCATTCACTGGAGTTTTACCTGCACATCCACATATGTCATTTACTGTATCCATTGCTCCCAATCTGGTCTCCTCTACATTGGGGAGACAGGACACCTACTCGCAGAGCGCTTCTGAGAACATCTCCAGGACACCTGCACCAACCAACCCCACCGCCCCATGGCCGAAGACTTCAACTCCCCCTCTCACTTCCGCCGAGGACATGCAGGGCCTGAGCCCTCTCCATCACCACGCCCTAACCACCTGACACTAGGCAGAAGAATGCCTCATCTTCCACCTTGGGACTCTCCAACCCCATGGCATCAATGTGAACTTCACTAGCTTCCACATTTCTCCTCCCCGCACCTTATTTCAGTTCGAACCTTCCAACTCGGCACCATCCTCACGACCTGTCCTACCTGTCCATCTTTCTTCCCACCTATCTGCTCCACCCTCCTCGCCATCCTATCACCATTACTCCCACTTCCATCTACCTATCACACTCTCCTCCCAGACCCACCCCCCTCCCATTTATCTCTCAGCCCCCTCGGTTGACAAGCCTCATCCCTGATGAAGGGCTCTTGCCCGATCAGAGTCAAGTGTGTGGTGCTGGAAAAGCACAGCAGGTCAAGCTGCATCCGAGGAGTAGGAAAATCGACACTTCGGGCATAACGTCGATTCTCCTACTCCTCAGATGCTGCCTGACCTGCTGTGCTTTTCCAGTATTACACTCTCGACTCTGATCTCCAGCATCTGAAATCCTCACTTTCTCTTTTTTCACCACCCTGTCTACCTATGACACCACTTTCAAGGAGCTATGCACCTGCAGCCCCTAGGTCTCTCTGTTCGATAACCCTCCCAAGGGTCCGACCATTAACATTGTAAGTTCTGCCCTGCTTTGTCTTAAAAAATGCAACACTTCACAACATCAGCGATAAACCTCATCTACCATTCCTTGACCCACTGGTCCGGACTAAGATGCCATTATATTATTCGATAACCTTCTTCGTTGTCCACTTTATCACTAATTTTGGTGTCATCTACAAAATAGGCTTCCTATATTCTCATCCAATTCGTTCATAGCTTTAAAAAAGTCTTAAAAAGTTTGGCAGTGGAACATGGCGATATTATCCACTTTTCACTGTACCTGGGTATAAGTGACAATATTAAATAAATCTAAATCTTAAAAATTTGACAAAAATATCAGATATTGAACTGGGTTCTGGTTGGAAGAATTCTCATCATAATCTGAACTCTAGGAAGGAAATGTTTAGGTTTTTACAAGCCCCACTAGAATTTGAGGAAGAGAATGTGACATTCGTCATGTCCTTTGAGAAAATATTGAGACACATAAATTGACAAAAGGAAGATTTGATATTGCCCATGTGGAGTAAGTTGACAGATAAAGCACAGAAAATTTATGCTTCACCATCAGAAGATCTTGTTAAAAGAGAGGTAGTGGATTAGTTGGTTTTGGATACATATAGACAATGGTTTCAGAATTTAAAGAGGCAATATGGACAAACCAACATTGAATTTGAAGGCATTAAGTGGCATGATTTTGACCATTGGAATTTTAAAAATATAATCATGTATAATAGGCTTCATTGGCTGGGCCAGCCTTTATAGCCCAATCTGAAATACCTTCTTGAACCGCTCAGTCCATTCGATGTAGGTACACCCATAATGCTTTTACCAGGGGAATTCTAGGATTTTAATCTAGCAACACAGAAAGAACAGTGACATATTTCCAAGTCTCAATGCTGAATGGCTTGGAGGTGAACTGCAGATGGTGATATCTGCTGCTCTTGTCCTTGTAGATGGAAGTGGTCATGGGTTTGAAAAGTCCTGTCTAAGGATCTTGGGGTGAATTTCTGCATTGCTTCTTGTAGATTGTACGCATTGCTGCTACTGAGTTTCAATGGTGGAGGGAGTGGATGCCCTTGGATATGGTGCCAATCAAGTGGGTTGCTTCGTCCTGGATGTTGTTAAGTGTTGTTAAAGCTGCACCCAGTCAGGCAAGTGGGGAGCATTCTATCACCATCCTGATCTGTGCCATATCATCAGATGTCACGTTTTTGGGGAGTCATGAGGTGAGTTACTAGCTGTAAGATTCTTAGCCTTTCACCTGCTTTTGTAGACACAATATTCATGTGTTGAGTCCAGTTGAGTTCCTGGTCAACAGTAACACCAGGATATTGATAGCAGAGGATTCAGTGATGCTATTATTATAAAATGTAAAAGGGTGATGGTTAGATTTTCTCTACTGGAGATGGCCATTGCCAGGCACTAGTGTAGTACTATCATTAGATGTTGTCCTGGTTTTGCTGCATTTGCAAATGGATTCCCACAGTGTTTGTAGATTTGGGAATGGTGCTGAATGTTGTGCAGTCATCAGCAAACATCCTCACTTCTGAATGAAGTAAGGTTATTGGTTAAAGAACTGTAGAAGGTAGGGCCAAGGACGCTACCATAAGGAATGCTGGCAGAAATTTCCTGGAGCTGAGATGATTGACTTCCAAAAACTACAACTACCATTTTTGTGTCAGCTATGACTCCAATCTGTCACAAAATTAGTCCCTTTTTTTCTAAAAGCTGTTCCTTGGCTCAATAATGCTCTGCCCTTGATTTTATTCAGAAGGATAATAAACCAGGCCAGACTCCAATCAGTCTGGTTTGGTACAGAGATTAAAATGATTTTGAGAGGCCTTTTCTTTTTCGGCAAACAGATGGGACTTCAGACCAAAGTGGACATGTTTTAGAAATGACCTGTATAATGAAAGGGGAGTGGTCAGATCTCTAGCTGAGCAGTTTAGTTCAGTCTTGAACTGGTTGGAAGTTCAATCGTGAGCTGTGTGGAAATTCTCTCTCCTTCTAACTTCAATCTGTAAGCATGTGTTCCATTTATACTGGTTTTTGAAGGGAGTTTGCTTACTGGGACTGTTGTGTATATTCCGAACAGCATACTTAAGTCTAGTTTGGATAGATTGAGTTCTGTCAGGGTTCTTTCATTCTGTAATTTTGTGAATCTATTTTAAAACCTAGTAGTCAACCTAGCGAACTTACTCCAGGTAATTTTCACTGTACACTTACCAGAACAAATTGCAAGGTTATGGTTTAAGCTGTCTGCTTAAGAATGATTTGAGTGTTCTCTCCTATTCCATAACAGACTGGGGGATCTTTGTGAGATTGTGAACAGTGAGTGGTAGGTGCTCGTGTCTTTATCTCGGGTGTTGGTTTGATTGGGTAGACAAAGCTTGGCATAGGAATGGCTCTTTCAGTAACCAGAAGTTTTCTGGATGTGGATGCTATGACTTTGGAAGTTTTACAATAAAGTGAATAAGACCAAGCTGCAAGAATTAGCAGAGAAGCTGGAATTGGAACTGCCTGCTTCTGTGAGGACAGGAGAGGTAATTACAGCCGCAGCTCAGCATTTAAACTTCCTGGAGAGACCATCAGAATCTATAGAGATGGCAAGAATTCAATTGCAAATGAAGCAGCTTGAGTTAGAGGCAAGAGATAAGGAAAGGGCAGCAGAAATGAAACAGTTTGAGTTACGATTAAAAGCAGAACAGAGAGAAAAAGCGAGAGCAGCAGAAGAGAGGGAAAAAGAGAGAGCAGAGAAAGAAAAAGAAAGAGATTTTGAACTTCAAAAACTAATACGTAAAAAGTAAAGTCAGCTTAAAAGGCTGGAGATAAAGGCTTAGGATAGGCTCAGTGAGGAAGTAATGTGATCTCATGTGGAAGAGCAGAGAGTTAAAACAACAAGGTTAGCAGTTAAAGTGGCTGATGATTATGAGCTTGTCCATAAAACACAATTTGGCTTCAAGAATCAATTCCAGTCCATGAGGGGTAGAAATTGTGGCAAAGAGAAATCCTCACATGGAAAGGGAAAGGTAGATCTCAGTGAAGATCATAAGGATAACTTAGCACTGTGTAAAAAAGAAACCCTTGAGGGGGACAAAGAAGTTAAAAGGCTCCAGTGTTTTCATTATAATAAAGTGGCCACACAAAAATCACAGTGTTGGTGGGCTAGGAGAAAGCCAGATATAGGAAAACTGGACAAGTCTGGAAGTTTTGTTGGACTAGTAGTGAAAAACACAAGGAAAGTTAGACAACTGCTTCACAGTGTACAAGGTTGATTAAGGAGGAAGTGCCAGATCTACTTTAAAAGAAAATTCACAAAGGTCAGGATTAGTAGCTAAGGAGGTTACAATATTAAGGGACACAGGATCCTCTCAGTCTGTAATGCTGAAGGATGAGGAGATATGTACTCTTGAGGGACTATTGCCAGAAAAGGTGCTGGTAACAGGAATTGATAGTGAGGCAAAAAATGCTCAGTTATGTAAAGTGACAGTAGAGAGTCCAGAGAAGAGTGGAGAATTTGTGGTAGGAGTACTGGACAAACTCTCAGCTTTAGGAATACAATTTGTCTTTGCAAATGATACAGCTGATTCACCGGTATGTGTGCTGCCTATTCTAGTTAAAAAGCCAATGGAGACGCAGGCAACTGAAGACATGAAGAATGTTTATCCAGGAAGTTTGCCTGATTGTGTGGTCACAAGATCAGAGAGGCACAGGTGAAGCAGGAGAGATCAAAAGGCACAGATAAGGAAGCTGACATAGTTATATCTGAAACTTTCTTTGATCAGACAAGTGGAATACAGAAGGAGCAAATAGGTAAACGTGCAACTATCTTTAAAAATAAAAGCAAATTACTGCAGATGCTGGAATCTGAAACCAAAAGAGAAAATGCTAGAAAATCTCAGCAGGTCTGGCAGCATCTGTAAGGAGAGAAAAGAGCTGACATTTTGAGTCTAACTGACCATTTGTCAAAGCTAAAAAAAGGGGAGAAATAGGGAGGTATTTATACTAGCATGAGAGAAGGTGAGTCATGACTCCAGAAGCAAATGTAGCAATGAAGAGGTGATAATGACAGTGCATAGAGAGAGATTAGGAGCTGTGAATGATCAAGGCTGAAGCCAGTGCTGTGTGACAAAATATGTGGGGGATGGGGGGGAAGGGGTGAAGCAGAGGCAAAATGGAAAACAGGGGAGAAGGGTAGCAAAGGGGGAAGAGGAGAGGAAAAAAGGGATGAGAGAGTGGGGAGGGAGAAAAAGAGAGACAATCAAGAAATAAGAGGTACAGAACAGTGAAAAAAATATATTAATAAAAAAATTAAATAGAATTATCTGAAGTTGTTGAATTCAATGTTGCTGCTAAACTCTGTTAAACTGATTGAATTACAGCAGAAAGATTAGGAAGGAAAACATTTTTATCAAAAGGCATTCACAAAGAAGGAGAGTGAATGCCTTCCTCTGTGTAATTACTTAACAAATGATGTCTTAATGAGGAAATGGAGACCATCACACATTCAAACAGTTAAAAAAAGGGCAGAGATTCATCAAATTGTTTTGCCAGTCGGGTATAGAAAGGGGCTGCTGCGAGTGGCTCATGAGCTACCACTTGGAGGTCATTTAGGGGTGAGGAAAACACAAAGATGTTTTTACTGGTCTGGACTACACAAAAATGCAGTGGAATTTTGCCAGATGTGTCATACACGTCAGCTAATCAGAAAACCACAGGCAGTAATAAAACCTGCACCTTTAATACCTATTCCAGCATTTGAGGAACCTTTCACAAGAGTCTTGATTGATTGCATAGGTCCTCTATCTCAAACAAAAAAGTGGGAATAAGTATTTATTAACAATAATGGATATGTCGACTAGATTTCCAGAGGCAATCCCATTATGCAACTTCACAGCTAAAAGGGTTGTAGAAGAACATTTAAATTTTTTACTTGATATGGACTACCAATAGAGATCCAGTCAGATCAAGGATCAAACTTCACATCCAAACTATTCAAGGAGGTTATGGATCACTTGGGAATAAAGCAATTCAAATCTACTGTGTACCATCCAGAATTGCAGGGAGCGCTACAGAGATGACATCAAGCACTAAAGACCATGTTGAGGGCTTATAGTCAGAATTATCCAAATGATTGGGTTAAGGGTATTCCATTGATATTTCTTGTGATCAGGGATGTGCTGAATGAATCGACCAAATTCAGTGCATTTGAATTGATACCAAAAAAGAAAATGCTGGAAAATCTCAGCAGGTCTGGCAGCATCTGTAAGGAGAGAAAAGAGCTGACATTTTGAGTCTAACTGACCCTTTGTCAAACATCAACATTTGAATTGATGTTTGGGCATGGAGTAAGAGGACAGTTAAAATTGATTAAGGAGAAATTAATAAGTCAGAATTCAGAAACCACCCATTTGGAGTATGTGTCAAATTTTAGAGAACGATTAAATAGAGCTGGAGAGTTGATTGGACAATGTTTAGAAGTATCGCAGCATACAATGAAACAAGAAATGAGTAAGAAATCACAAATTCGCAATTTTGCAATTGGGGATAAGGTTATTTCCAGTAACAGGTGAGCCTTTAAAAGCAAGGTTTAGTGGACTGTTTTAAATTGAGAAGAAATTGTGTGAGGTGAACTACTTGATAAGGACTCCAGAAAGGAGTGTGCCATTTGAATATGCTCAAAAGGTATTTTGATACGGAAGGAAAGCAAGAGGAGAAGGTATTCATGATTACAGCACAGAAGGAAGAACCAAGTCCAGAGGATTCTGAATTGGACATTCCTCAAATCAAATTGGACAATGAGGAAGTTGTCAAAAGTTGGGATAAATTATTGAGTTACCTTCCACAAGAAAATCAAAAAGAAAGTGTTATTACTATCATATGTGGAAATAAACTGGGAAGTACTAACCTAATTATGCATGATGCAGATATAGGAGATGCTGTTCTGATTAAGCAGCATCCTTATAGACATAACCCTCTAAAGTTGGCACAGGTTCAGAAGGAGATAGAGCACATGCTCCAAGATGGCATAATCGAAGAGAGTTTACAGTGACTGGAGCTCACCCATCATCCTAGTGCCAAAGCCAAATGGTACCCAACAGTTATGTGTGGATTATTGCAAAGTCAATGCCATTACAAAAACAGATACATATCCAATTCCACGGTTGGAGGACTGTGTCAAAAATGTGGGACAAGCAACTTACATTCTAAATTGGATTTGATCAGAAGCTACCGGCAAGTTCCTCTGTCAGAGGCAATTTTGGCTTTCGTAACGCCAAATAGACTACATCAGTTTAAATTCATGCCATTTGCTTTTAAAAAACTCCAGCCACATTTCAGAGACTGACTAATAAGTTCATTGCCTAATTACCGAACTTTCTGGTGTATATTGATGACCTTCACTCATGGAAGGAAATTTTACAGCATTTATTGGACTTGTTTGATTGACTTCGGAAGGCAGGCTTGATGGTAAACCTGGCTAAAAGTGAATTTGCCAAAGCCCAAGTCACCTTCTTGGGCCATGTAATTAGACATAGACAAATGGCCCCACAGGATGTGAAAATGAAAGTAATTAGGAAATTTCCTACACCATCGACAAAAAAAAGCAGTACTACAGTTCCTGGGGTTGAGTGGATTTTACCGAAAGTTTGTGCCGAAATGTAGCAGTGTGGCTGCTCGACTCACTGAATTGTTAAAAAAGAGCAAGAGGTTTTAGTGGTCAGCAGACTGTCAAAAGGCATTTCACAGCCTTAAAACTGTGTTAACCACTGCTCCTGTACTAGCCACGCAGGATTACATAAAGCTTTTCAAGGTGGCCATCGATGCCAGTGATTTGGGTGTCGGTGCGGTGCTCCTGCAGGAGGATGACGAGGGAATAGAAAGACCCATCGGGTATTTATCCAGGAAATTGAACATTCATCAACATAAATATTCAATGGTGGAGAAAGAGATTTTAAGCTTGGTGTTGACATTACAACATTTCAGTGTTTATATTACCAGCAATGCATCTGAGACAATCGTATACAGTGATCATAACCCATTGACACTTGTGGAAAAAATTAAGGACAAAAATGCCAGACTGTTTAGTTGTAGCTTGTTGCAGCCATTCAATTTGACAATTGTGCATGTGGCAGGTCCATAAAAACGCGATCGCAAATTTGTTATTGAGACTTGAATGGGGTACGGTGGCATTTGGTTGTGAGCGTACCGCAGCCTGAATTTGCATGTGGTTGTACATGTTTGCATGTTTATAGTTAGTATAGTGTGTATGTGAGTTTAGACTACCGACCGGGTTTTGAAGGGTTAAAAATGAATCCATCCTTTAATATTGATGGTTCAGTTTTTTTAAGGGGGGAGGTGTCACAAAGCTAGACCTTTCTTTCTAAAAGCTGTTCCTTGGCGCAAGGAGACTCTGTTTTGGATATTTTTTCAGAGGGGTAATAAACCAGGCCAGGGTCTGATCAGTCTGGTTTGGTACAGAGGTGAAAAGGATTTTGAGAGACCTTTTGTTTACATGTGAACAGGTGAGACTTTAAGCCAAAGTGGACATGTTTTGGAAGTGGCCTGTATCATGAAAGGAGAGTGGTCAGCTCTCTAGCTGAGCAGTTTGGTTCAGCTTTGAACTGGTTAGAAGTTCAACAGTGAGCTGTGTGATAACTGTCTCTCTCCTAACTTCAACCTGTAAGCAGGTGTTCCATTTATACTGGCTTTTGAAGGAAGTTTGCATATCGGGACTGTTGAGTGTATTTGGAACAACATTCTTAAGTCTAGTTTGGCTAGACTGAGTTCTGTAAGAGTTCATTATTCTGTTCTTTGTGTTTCATTGTGTAATTTTGTGAGTACATTTTTGTCTGCTTTAATATCTAGTAGTCAACCTAACTAACTTACTCTTGGTAATTTTCACTGTACACTTATCAGAACAAATTGCAAAGTTATGGTCTGGGCTGCCTGCTTAAGAATGTTTTGAGTGGTCTGGCCTAGTCCATAACAAACCAGCAAAGAGTTATTCCTTGATTCCCAATAATTCCAAAGTTGCTGGGGTTCCTTGATGCCACACTTAAACAAATGTGGTCAGAATGACAACGGCAGTCAGTTTCTGAAGTTCAACTCTTTTTGTCTATTTGGTCAAGCAGGGGCTGCTTTACTGATGATAGAGAAGAGACAGATGGGACAGTACTTGGCCTGGTTAGATTTGTCCTGCTTTTTGTGGACAGGACATACGTGGGGAATCTTTCACATGGCAACTGTACAGGAGAAAGTGGTAGTAGTTAAATGGAGATGTGAGAGGCTGACAGACCATCTGAAGGGTTTGACAGGCCTTTGGTAACACTATTAAGATTGAAGGAAATCTTGTAATGTCTTTCAGCATCCAAGGATTCAGTTTTTGTCTGATGAAATAAGGCTATGTTTCAGTCTGTTTTCCAGGCAAGGTGTAAGTCACAATAGATTCATTTATGCAGGCAGCAGTGGATTGTACAGAAACAGAAAATCCTATTTCCGTACAAAAATTAGTCTTATTCTACAGCAATAAGACTGTAGACTGTAGAAAAGTAGTCTTATTCTACAGCAATAATCAATGCTTTACCTGCACTGAAGGAAAAACTCAGAGCAATTTGTGCAGCTCAGACATTTGATAAGAGTTGCACAACGGTTAGACCACATTGTCTGCAAATGTGGTCAAAATATAGTCCAACAGACAAAATGTTGAAAAGTTACCACACGCAGAAACAACCTGACAGTCATGGAAGATTTATTGAGGTACAATCACAAAATCGTTATGCAAAGAGTCACCCTGAAGAGAAACCCTACACAAAACCCCTACAGAGGACATCTGGGTATGACCAAGTGCAGAGCAAAAGCATAATGATTAGTGTAGTGGCCACTTTTATGGTAAGACCCATAGGATCATATTTCAACATGCTGGACATGTATTGTACAGCCAGGTGCCTACAGAGCCAATGATTGCATTAAGATTCTTTGAAATGCAATGGGAAAGGCCAATTTCTTCTAATTTAGCAGGAACTGCATTTAATTCTAGTCAACAGTTATTCTAGATGGATTGAAGTGGCAGGACTTCATTCAACCATAGCAGATTCAGTGATCAAGTGAAAAAGGATTATTGTCATACACAACTAGAAAAAAGAATATTGGACCATGGACCTTATTTTATGAATGAGGATTTCAGGAAGTTCATTTTCGAGGCAGACGTCAAGCAGGTGACAATTTTTTCACCTCTTCAGCAGTTGAATAGAGAAGTGGAAAGAGTAGTCAATATTGTCAAATCAGTGATGTTTAAGAATCCAACCTGATAATTAGTTTTACTCAGTTACAGAGCAACGCCATTGCATAACGTGCACTGGAATTGTTAATGCGATAGATGTTTTAGAACATAACCTGGATAGGTCAGATGCTTCATATAGAATGTTGATGATACAATCTAGTTATTAGCATACAGTTATTAATTGGGACAAAAGAAAGTTAAAAACAAATGCAGCAAGTGTAGGGCATCCGACTCCTTGAGTCATTCTGCCTTTCAGTAATATCTTAGCTGAAGTTAAAAATCACACAACATCAGGTTATAGTCCAACAGATTTAATTGGAAGCATTAGCTTTCGGAGCGCTGCTCCTTCATCAGGCGGTTGTGGAGTATAAGATTGTAAGACACAGAAGTTATAGCATCTTAGCTGAACATCTACATAGATTCCACTTTTTGTCCCATCTTGATTCATTCCAAAATCTATAGATCACTGTGTCAATTAAATTCAATAACTAAGCACCTATTACCCTCTGGGGAAGAGGAATCCAAGATTGATTAATGATTTATTTTTACATATGGTGCCTGATAAAGAATAATCTTTTAGCTTAATAAGGCATAATGATAGGTTATAGGGAATTTCTGCTGGACTTAAGTATACAGTGACAACATTTGTACAGCCAGTGACATTATACATTTATCAGCTTCCCGATGGGTCACTGGAGATGCAATAACAATATTAATTGAAGACAATGAACAATACATGGTGCATAACATAGAATCATGAGGCATATTTTTGGTATGAACAGAGCAGTAGTGTAATGAACATAAGCTCTTAAATCCTGCACCCTCTATTTCCACTGCCAGATGGTATTTCTTTTTGAACCTGGTCCATTTGTGCCTGAAACAATAGGGCCACCAATATAAAAACAGAAAACGCTGGAGAGACTCAAATTCAGGCAATGTCTGTGGAAGGGCAAATAACGTTCATGCTTCAAGTCCAACAAGACTCTCAGATGTGAGTTAGAGCAAACATATTAGTGACTGCTCACCCCCCACACCCCCAACCCGAATCAGCTGTGGGAAGATGAAGACAGTGGGCAGCAACAGGAATGGATGAGTTCCAAAAGAAATTGACTTGGTCTTGGAAGGAGCAGTGTTGTCCATAAACAATTCTATTCTTATGATCTTCAGAATCAGAGTGAGCTTAGTGTGGAAGAATGTAGTACTAGCCATAACGCATTTGGAGCCCACTGGCATTGCATTGTCTATGACAATTAAGATCTCCATAGGCCTGAATTTGGAAGATTCATGCTACAGCTGGGGATATGTTACAACATTGGTCAGTCTGAAGGGTACGTTACAATTGTGTGATATTGTGCATGTGCAATGATATCTCTCCTGTGAGAGGTAAATGGTTTAGGCTCTTTGCCCCTCTCTTAAAATGAATGATCTGGTGCCCTGCTCACTGCACAACTAATTCACACAACGGAGGCACAGTGTTTGACAAGATTTTTTTTCAGTACTGTGACAATACTGTGGCTTTAAGAGATTATTTTGTCCTTTTTTTTTAAAGAGAAGTTTTATTTCAGAGCTGCCAAGCTATCTAGTTGGAAAGCCAATAGAGTAAACAGCTTGTGAGGCCTGGGTGTTATTTTTAACAATGGGAACTTTTTTTTAAAGTGGGAACAATTGAAGCAGCTCTCCTACACCAGGATTTTGAGTTTTTTTTAACTTTTAGATTCAGCAGAAGCCTTAGGAGTTTAGAAGAATTAGAAGCTATTTTTTCCCCCTCAGTTAAAGCTAGAAGCTGGGGTTTCTCTGCAGCTGGGTTACCTGGGAGACAAATCCATTTTCTGAATTTGCCTTTTTGTCAACAGTGTGTTTATAGGATGTTGCTACATTGGAACAGTTAAGTAGTCATTGTTACTGTATCTATTATTCTGTTAAGTTTTCCAGTAGAGTCAAGCTATTCTAAATTCCTCTTTCTTTTGTTGAATTTTAACTAGTGGCTGAATAAATTGTGGTTTGCTTAATGTCGAGTTGCTTGACCAATCGAATTGCAACTGGAACACAGCACTTCACGTTTACCTTTAAAATAAGAAAAAGTTAGGATCTAGACTACCTTCTTAAAACACTTTGAGGGTCTCTGGTCTGGTCCATAACAGTATGTACTGTTACTATTCATTAGTGAATGAAAACCTCACTGGAATCCTGTTGATGACGAAGAATCCTAAGGTGCCTAGTTTCACGAGGTGCTTTCCTATTTTCATCAGGTGACTGGCTGACCAATTCAAACATTGTCAGAAAGACAGCAACAGCATGGGCACAGGCTAGAATGTAATGGGGTGAGTGAGTTTTCTTCAATTTTCCTTGTGATTTGATCACATTTCCCTCTGTAAAGGAAGACAGACATCAGCCCCATTATAGTTGGTCATGAGGATACCTGTGAGATTAAAACAAACAATCAAAGAATCTCAGAGTACACTATATAGTATACAACAGAGTCATGGTGAATATTAGTTAATTTCCTGATTGATAATGATAGCTGAGGATCAATGAGTGAAGTCAGCATTCTAGAACCGAAGCTGTTGTGAAATGAAGACAGACAATGCTGGAGAAACTCAACAGCATCTATGGAGAGAGAAACAGAGTTAATGGTTCAATCCCTCTTCTTCAGAATGGGTGGTGAGTGTTGTTCTTGATTTGAGAAATAAATTGCCATTGGAAGTGTGTTATTTATTAGCAGGAATATCTGTACAAAACAGTTTACAACAAACTATAAGATTGTGCCCAGTCTTTGGAGACAGGTGCTGGCATTGCATGAGTGAACATATCATTAAGTCATTGCAAGGAGGCTTGGGTGCATCATGCTTAACCTCAATTAAGTAACCTAGCAAAAAGTAAAACCAAAGTAGAAATAGTGTTAAGAATTAGATCAGCCATAATCATTTGCATCAAGGGTTTGAATGACTCCTTGACTTCAGTTCTACATTGCCAGAGATGTGAATTTGACAGTCTGTTTCCTTTTTACAACAAAAAAACTATTTTGGATAAAATAATCCCATTGAATTTACATCTGTTAGGGCAAATCAATGATAATAAACAACTTAAAGCTAATGTGTGTGAAAAATTGATGCTGTGGCATTCAAAAAATATTTGCTGACATTTAACATAGGTCTGAAAATGCACACTGGGTTTCCCTCATGGAAATACTTACCATATTTGTCTGAGGTACTTCTTTCTTCCATTTTAGAATAAAGTGATTTCAAGTCATCACCTACCTGCTCATGTGCCACTCGGTTGATTCTAAGAAGAACTGATTTACATTCAGTGGAGTTTAAAAGAATGAGAAGTAACCTCATTGAAATACATAAGATGCACAGTGAACTTGACAGAGTATAGATGCTGAATGGATTGTGCTGTCTGGAAAATTTAGATCTAGGGATAGAATCAAGAGAAGGAGATCAGTCATTTAAGACTGAGATGAAGAGGAATTCTTTAATTCTGAGGTTGGAATTCTCTAACCATTAGGGCTGTGAGTTTTTTTCCTTTATTCATTCATGGGGTGAGGGCATCACTGGCTAGGCAGCAGCTATTGTCCATTTCTAATCGTCCAGAGGGCAGTTAAGAGTCAAACTACATTGCTGTGGGTCTGGAGTCACTTGTGAATCAGACCAGGTAAGGATGGCAGGTTCCTTCCCTGAAGGTACATTAGGGATCAGATTTTTTTTCTAACAGGGAGAAAATAAGGACTGCAGATGCCAGAGATCACAGTCGAGAGTGTGGTGCTGGAAAAGCACAGCAGGCCAGGCAGCATTCGAGGAGCAGGAGAATCGATGTTTCGGGCACTCGCCCTTCATCAGTCCTTCCACTAAGCCATCACCTCCTCATAAGTGCTCAGTCTTTGAGTATAGATTGAGACTATCAGTTTTCTGTGGGGGGGCGGGGGGGGGCACTAAGAGATTTAAGGAATGTGGGAATCAAGAGAGAATTGGGAAGTCGAGGAAAAGGCATGATGAACCATGTAACCTACTACTCCACCTCTGGCTCTTATGTGTTTGCAGGGGAAATTTGTGCATTTTCTTTCCAGTGGGAGGGAGTCAATTAGTGAGAACTCTTAATAGCTTGAAACAAAGCGTTCAGGCTCCACTGCTGATGGAACTGATGAAATTGAGTCATGCAATTTTCCAATTTCCAACCTAGGTGTGAGGGCAGAATCAATTCCATGGTGACTAACCCAGTGTCCTCACTATTCTATGCAGGGACAAGAAATGGCTGGTGAAAGAAACCTATGTGTGTCAACATTTGCAACATTGTTACATTCTAGCAGTGTAGAGCTTCCATCTCAGACTAAACATTACAATTTATTTCACCACTTTGTCAACTTGAAATTACACAGAGTGGGATTGTAATGAAAAATAATGCATCCACCTGAAGGATCTTCTTTCTTAATATCTTTGATCAGGGTCTCCATCATGTTACTTTCAATATTAAGGCATAGCAACTAAAACGTTTGAGTGAGGAACTTCAGACAAACGTGTTATACATTATAAGAGAAACATCATAGTATTGGAGAGCATGCCTGCACATAGGTTATCTGGTGCATGTAACAAGAAAAAGGTTTTCAAGAAAAAATATTCAATGCACAAAATACAATGAACATTTGCAAATACTGAAAAATAACTTCTATCAGAATTTGGAGCAAATATGTTTGTTAAGCTTTCTGAGGGTTTTGTAGAGCAAATGACAGTCATTAACTGGGATGGGGGACCGGGTGGGAGAGTACAGATTTAGAACACTTGACACCAGAACCAGTAAGGAGATGCAGACATGTGCGTTTTTTTTGTGCAGAGTTGTTATGATCTGGAAAAAGATAACTGAATGGCTGATGGAAGCAGATCCAAGAGTTACTCTCAAAACAGAGATGGACATATTCTTGAAAAGGAATGTCTTGCAGTACAATGGGGAGAGAGCAGTTGAGTGGAGCTATTTGCATTACATTTGGTAGAGCTAGTATATCAGGCAAAGTGAGGTGAATGTCTTTCTACGGGGTTGCATTACTCAGTGATATAGCCTAAGAAGAGCATTCATTATTTAACAAACTTTTATTGGTTAATATCTTTCAAGAGTAATTAATTCCTAATAGAATCACATTTCCATTGGTTTTCATGCATTTTTAAATATCACCAACAAATATGGCCAAAGCTGTTCAAGTTTAGACTTACATAATGCTCATTCCAATGTTCTTCAGCCTTCCTTCTGTTGACTCAGTCTGCACTTCTCACTGCCTCGGGAAAGCAGTCAGCATAATCAAAGACCCTTCCCACCCCAGTGATACACTCTTCCACCCTCTTCCATTGTGAGAATATACAAAAGTTTGAAAACATGAGCCAACAGATTAAAGGACAGCTTCCCTGCTGTATTCAGATTTATGAATGGACCTCTCAGATATTACAGTTGATCTTCCTCTGCACCTTCTCTGTCGCTGTAACACTGTATTCTGCATTCTGTTCTATTACCCTGATGTACTTACGCAAGGTATGTTTTGTCTGCTTAATAGCAAAACTGTTCACTGTTTCTCAGTACATGTGACAGTTACAAATCAGATCAAATAAAAAATAAACCTAGCATATGGATACAGCTAATATTCTAAGGTCACTATTACCTTTCACTTTTAAAAACACCGTGCCTGCAATTTGTCACACTCAAACCTTTAATCGCAGACACCCATAAGCTGGAAGGGTAACAAGTTCTCAGAGAACAGACCTGTTTATTTTTCTGGATGATGAGCATGGTCTCAGCAGGCACATGATAACACTTTAGTGGAGAAATCATATGGTTATGCACAGAACCTAAATGCCTTATTTAGAAATTCTAAGTAACAAAATATAACAAGAAATTTGTATAAGTGTCAAAACCAAATCAAAGATTCTTTCTTCAAAGGTGCATTTAGAACGAAGCAGCCGACAACCCATGATGTGACTGGATTGCAGTAACTTCATAAACTGTGTGACTACAATGCACATCTGACAAATCTTTCTTCAGTAAGATGGATAAGCAATGGGAGGCAATGGCCTAATGGTGCTACCGCTGGGCTGTTAATCCATAGAGCCAGGTAATGTTCTGGGGATGCAGATTTGAATTCCACCATGGCGGATGTTAGAATTTGAATTCAACAAATATCTGGAATTAAAAGTCTAATGATGATCATGAAACCATTGCCAATTGTTGAGAAAACCTATCTGGTTCACTAATGTCCTTGCAGGAAGACAGTTGCCATTCTTATCTCGTCTGGCCTACATGTGACTCCACACCCACAGCAATGTGGTTAAGTCTTAACTGACCTCTGGGCAATTAGAGTCATAGAGTTGTACAGCATGGAAACAGACCCTTTGGTCCAACCCGTACATGCCGACCAGATATCCCAACTCAATCTAGTCCCACCTGCCAGCACCCGGCCCATATCCCTCCAAACCCTTCCTATTCATATACCCATCCAATTAGGGATGGGCAATAAATATTGGCCCAGCCAGCAATGTCCTCATCCTCTGAATGAATGTAAAAAAAACAAAAGATTTGCTCTCCATACCTTTGTTTAAGTTAGAAAGAACTAACATTACTTCATTATGACAGACAGCTTGGTACAATTTCACCTGTTATCAATATTAGGGTGAAGAAACCTAGGCAAGAGTATGAAGCGATACCCATGATCTAACTGAATGGTGCAACAAGCACCAAGGAATAAGCAACCTATCCTATTTCGTATGAAACAAAACTCATGGTTTTGCAGATAATATTGAAATAAGTCCTTCTATGCCCAACTTTATATCATTTCTGACCTTAAGCCTGGGGTAATTCAAGCTAAAGTTACAGCTGAAATATATTTTTATAAGGGAGAAAGAACTCAATTTATAGTATTGCAATTAAATGCTTCACTGAATATCGCCTCAGATTTTTTGAAACAGTACTTCCAAAAACTGTATTCATGGTTCGAAAGGGTTAAATAAGAAGCCACTCACAATATAAGTAATTGCATAGATCCAAATGTCTTTTTCTTACACATGCTTTTCAATTACTCTTTTGCTAGTCTATTCAATCTTTACTCTTCCGATCTCTTTACAATGAGTTATCATTGGCTGCCATTTTAGCACTCAAATGTCATTTGTCTTATTGAAACATGGTGTAGTCCCACTGAAGTGAACAATCATTCTCCTTCATATATATCAAAATTCACTAAAAAAAACCCTCTCCTCTCAACGAAAAATGGACTGTAGTTAGTGACAGTTAGGAACAGACAATAAAATAAATGCATGCTGTTCAGAATGGTACCTATGTTCAAAAATGGCTCATATGTAAATACAGTCACTTAACTACAAATATCTCCGTAACAGTGTAACTTATAGTAGACAGAAGAAGAAGGCAGATTTTCTTCATGTTAACCCTAAAAGTGCCTCATTTAGCATTTTGTATGCCTATCATATTGAATTTTAATTTGTCAGAGTTATTGTCAGTATACTAGCTAACTGATTAATATTGAAATATTTGCAGTACTTTAATATGCGTATTGACATGTGTTTCAGCATATCCTTTCTGATTTCAAATGTGCCACCCCTTAATGTATTTGCTTCAACATATCAATATTTTAAAATATTTATGTAGAATAACTGTTCTCCAGACTTACTGTGTTTCATTATTATCTTTCAAACAAAAACTGAGTCATTATTATGCACAAAAAGGATTCTTTTTGTATTATCTCTTTTGATGGGGCTATTAGGATTGATTGGATTGGAAAACTTAAGTTTCAACAGATGTCAATAAAAATAACAGAAGTCAGGACAAAGGACTACAATGCGTATATAAAAGTAATCTTAAAAATTAATTAGTGCCTTGGACTGATATATGCTTCTTCCTACATAGAAAGACACACAGTTAATTCTATTTTTAGTTGCATAGCCTATGCTTAAGAGTGAATGAACTGACAAATTAATCAAATCATTCAAACATTAGAGAAGAAGTAAACATTTTTAATATTTTAGTAATACATCCATACCTTGTTTACATAAACTGCCACATTGAAGCCAACTTGTAATTCAAATATGGTACTTAAAGGTAATCTGTTGGGAGACTTTGTCCAATTACACACCTTCTGTGCTGAACTCAAAGCAACCTTGGTCTCGGATATGAATATTCACATGTGACCTGTTATCTTTGACATTAAATGGCAATGAAATAATATAGTTCTAATGCAACTTGTACAAGATCAAACAAACAAATGTCAAATAGAAGAGATCTATTTAAGGCATGGGTTATGTGACATAAGACTCCAATTACAGTATTCTTCACCACTTCTGATCACGTGAGCTCAACAAGTATTGATTTTGGGCAGGCTATGTACATACTTTGGATCCCGCTCTTAATGAGAAATATGGTCACCTTTGAACTATGCCCTTTAACACAGTAATGCACTCTTTCCGTTAAGTGGCCCATTGCCATCAGCCGAGACAGGAAAGACAAAGCTCTATGTGTGGTTTCCAGACAATCGACCTGGAATAAGACATTGAATGTCCTTCATTTAAAGGAATAAAATGAAAGGAGGATTTGGTTGTTGTGCAGCAGAAAAAAAAATCCAATGTCCTCTGGAAGGATAAAAGGACTCAGTCCCTCTGGTCATTTTTAACTGAAAATTCCGATTTGTAAAAGTACAGGAATGATATTTGACTTTGAAACTGTTCCAACTTCACCGGACTTTCCAAGTCATCTTTATACATGTACACAATTCCACCTTTGATTTTAAGATTTTTTCAATGTTCTGAATTATCTTATCAGATTTAGTTGCCTGCATCATAAAAGAAGTCGTGTATGATAAATCTCCATAAGTATTTATAGAAAATGATCAGTCACCACCAATCATTGAAAGCAAACACGCTAAATACAATGCACTCCACAAACATTGCATCAGTATTTCTAAACGACTTTTTTTTTAAAAGTCCAGATTATAAAGGTTTATTTTTGCTGATACACACACTTTTAGAAATTAAATATATATCCTACACTGTTTT
Organism: Chiloscyllium punctatum; assembly: GCF_047496795.1. Taxonomy (NCBI): domain Eukaryota; kingdom Metazoa; phylum Chordata; class Chondrichthyes; order Orectolobiformes; family Hemiscylliidae; genus Chiloscyllium; species Chiloscyllium punctatum. The sequence continues at coordinate 32,578,107 of NC_092786.1, forward strand.
AATTACCAGCTATAAACTCAAGTACAGACATTTTCCACACTTACCAAATGCATGAAATGCCACAAGGTTCCAGAACCAATAAGCATTGCTTGTTGTTTCATTATTCTTATTAATAACAATACTTTATTAAATTAATAAATTATTGTGTTTATTATTGCCCAAATAATACTCTACAGTTATCTACAAGTCTCATAACAAATATATTAAAGATGGACTTATTTATAAAAATATTTTCATTGTCTTAAAAATTCTTAATGCATCACAAATGTGGTATTTGTTAAGACTAATGTATTGGCAATAACTGAGTAAAATATTAATTTCTATCTTCCTAATTAACATTTGTTCCTTCAAATGTGAGCCTGGACACTTAATTATGGATGAGGACATCCAATAATAGCTTATTCTAATCAAGTTAAACAAACGAAGGAAAGTTCATGCGAGTTAATTCAATGTTTCTCTCTGATGCAAAATCTCCTTTATCAGCTAAACCATTAATAAAGTTCCCCTGTGAATGTCTGCATCATGATTTTTGTAACTGATAACTAATAACTGCTTTTTTTTCCCAATCAAGAGATTTGTCAAGCTAAATTTATAATAAATTTTACCCAGATGATGTTCTAGTGAGAAAGATAAGCAGAACCCATTAAGAGCTGATGAAACATTGGAGAGAAAGTGAACAATATTTAAATCAGAACCTTTTGTTCTTTTACACGAAGGCAGTTGTTGGGTGATTTATAGCTCTGATCAAATTGGATATGTTTGTACTGATAAATGAAGGGTGACAAATTGAATCCTTGTTGGGCTACAAGTCAGATTGAGGAAATAGTTGTGTATGTATGGTTTATGTGCAATTATCTTATTGACAGAAATATGTTTATCTTTTTTAGTTAGAGATAGTAAATTGTAAATTATAGCAATATTCTAGCTTTTAATGAGCCCTCTGTGTCATGATAGTGATAAAATATGAACTATTGATTTTCATATGCTATCAAATACCTGGGATTTTCATGTGCTGAAATTTTTGTAAAAGGGAAATGCACTAACTTAAATGGTCACAGCAATCAACAGATCAGACAAGCTAGTGGAACTTCATGAAGTCAACTTGGAATAAGTTAAATCATCTGAACTGAAATTACTCTTTTGTTATCAAAAATCACTGATGTTAATTAGGCATGAGGAAACACACATTTCTTAATTTGATTTACACCTGTATGAAAAGGTTTGCATAATGAAAATGAAAGATATCACCCACAATTATCAGGCTTGGAAACAAGGAATTCAGACATTGGAAACAAAAAACAACTAGAGTTCAGGGAAGTGTTTGTGATGGAGCAGGTGATATTAATTTGTCTCTGGAACGAGCGAGAGAAAGTGAAGTATACTTTCACTGAACTGATTTAAAAGAAGCATTAGACCACCAAAAGCTCAAAGCTAACTGAAATACCACTATTGCTCAGGGTACAAAACATCAATTCAATAACTATGGTCTCAGATAAAACTTCTTTGCTTCCATGACTGGGAATAAGTGATCTGAGCAAAGCCCTTAAAGGCAGAAGTAAAGTTCTTAGCATGAGTCATTTATTTCCAGAAGCATAGAAAAAGTCAGATGTCAAACCAAAGGAATGGAAGGCTAAAGCTTGGTTAGAGGGGTGAGGTTTTTCATGATTTGGAGATGCCGGTGTTGGACTGGGGTGTACAAAGTTAAAAATCACACAAAAATGGCAGAGGAATTAAATGGGTACTTCAGATCTGTGTTCACTGGGGAAGACACAAGCAATCTCCCTGAGGTAACAGTGGCTGAAGGACCTGAACTTAAGGGAATTTATATTTGCCAGGATTTGGTGTTGGAGAGACTGTTAGGGCTGAAGGTTGATAAGTCTCCGGGACCTGATGGCCTGCATCCCAGGGTACTGAAGGAGGTGGCTCGGGAAATCGTGGATGCGCTGGTGATTATTTTCCAGAGTTCAATAGAATCGGGGTTGGTTCCTGAGGATTGGAGGGCGGCTAATGTTGTGCCACTTTTTAAGAAGGGTGGGCGGGAGAAAGCAGGAAATTATAGACCAGTTAGTCTGACCTCAGTGGTGGGAAAGATGCTGGAGTCTATTATAAAGGATGAAATTACGACACATCTGGATAATAGTAACAGGATAGGACAGAGTCAGCATGGATTTATGAAGGGGAAATCATGCTTGACTAATCTTCTTGAATTTTTTGAGGATGTAACTCGGAAGATGGATGAGGGAGATCCAGTGGATGTAGTGTACCTGGACTTTCAGAAAGCTTTTGATAAAGTCCCACACAAGAGGTTAGTGAGTAAAATTAGGGCGCACGGTATTGGGGGCAAAGTACTAGATTGGATAGAGAATTGGTTGGCTAATAGGAAACAAAGGGTAGTGATTAACGGCTCCATTTCGGAATGGCAGGCAGTGACCAGTGGGGTACCGCAGGGATCCGTGCTGGGACCGCAGCTTTTTACAATATATGTAAATGATATAGAAGATGGTATCAGCAATAACATTAGCAAATTTGCTGATGATACAAAGCTGGGTGGTAGGGTGAAATGTGATGAGGATGTTAGGAGATTACAGGGTGACCTGGACAAGTTAGGTGAGTGGGCAGATGCATGGCAGATGCAGTTTAATGTGGATAAATGTCTGGTTATCCACTTTGGTGGCAAGAACAGGAAGGCAGATTATTACCTCAATGGTATCAAATTAGGTAAAGGGGCTGTTCAGAGAGATCTGGGTGTTCTTGTCCACCAGTCAATGAAGGCAAGCATGCAGGTACAGCAGGTCGTGAAGAAGGCTAATAGCATGCTGGCCTTCATAACAAGAGGAATTGAGCATAGAAGCAAAGAGGTGCTTCTGCAGCTGTACAGGGCCCTGGTGAGACCACACCTGGAGTACTGTGTACAGTTCTGGTCTCCAAATTTGAGGAAAGACATTCTGGCTATTGAGGGAGTGCAGCGTAGGTTCACGAGGTCAATTCCTGGAATGGCAGGATTGCCTTACACGGAAAGACTGAAGCGACTGGTCTTGTATACCCTTGAGTTTAGAAGACTAAGAGGGGATCTGATTGAAACGTATAGGATTATGAAAGGATTGGACACTCTGGCAGGAGGAAACATATTTCCGCTGATGGGGGAGTGCCGAACCAGAGGACACAACTTAAAAATACGGGGTAGACCATTTAGGACAGAGATGAGGAGAAACTACTTCACCCAGAGAGTGGTGGCTGTGTGGAATGCTCTGCCCCAGAGGACAGTGGAGGCCCAGTCTCTGGATTCATTTAAGAAAGAATTGGATAGAGCTCTTAAAGATAGTGGAGTCAAGGGTTATGGAGATAAGGCTGGAAGAGGATACTGATTGGGAATGATCAGCCATGATCATATTGAATGGTGGTGCAGGCTCGAAGGGCTGAATGGCCTACTCCTGCATCTATTGTCTATTGTCTATTGTCTATCAAGTTATAGTCCAACAGGATTAATTGGAAGCACACTAGCTTTCGGAGCGCCTTCATCAGGTGGTTGTGGAGGTTTTTCATGAATTCATTTGAGAGCATTAGTGAGAGTTCCTTACAGTGAGGTCTAGGTACTTGAGGCATAATTGCAAATGCTAGATCAAGGGAGAGGGGCGGTCAACAATAGCATAAACTATCAGACACGTTTACTAACTCAGCAATTGACAACCAGGACACCCTGAAAGGAACCTGCATCTCGACAATCTTTATTAATATCTTCGCTGTCTAGGGTGTAGGTTTGCTCGCTGAGCTGTAGGTTTGATATCCAGACGTTTCATTACCTGGCTGGATAACATCATCAGTGGTGACCTCCACGTAAAGCGAAGCTGTTGTCTCCTGTTTTCTATTCATATGTTTGTCCTGGATGGGGTTCCTGGGGTTTGTGGTGATGTCATTTCCTGTTTGTTTTCTGAGGGGTTGGTAGATGGTATCTAGATCTATGTGTTTGTTTATGGCTTTGTTGTTGGAGTGCCAGGCCTCTAGGAATTTTCTTAGCCTGTCCCAGGATAGATATGTTGTCCCTGTTGAAATGGTGGTTCTTTTCCTCCGTGTGTAGGGCTACGAGGGGGAGAGGGTCGTGTCTTTTTGTGACTAGCTGGTGTTCATGTATCCTGGTGGCTAACTTTCTTCCTGTTTGTCCTATGAAGTGTTTGTGGCAGTCCTAGCATGGAATTTTGTAGATGACGTTGGTTTTGTCCAGGTGTTGTACTGGGTCTTTTAAGTTTGTTAGTTTTTGTTTGAGAGTGTTGGTGGGTTTGTGTGCTACTAGGATTCCAAGGGGTCTTAATAGTCTGGCTGTCATTTCTGAAACTTCTTTGATGTATAGTAAGGTGGTTAGGGTTTCTGGCTGTGTTTGGTCTGCTTGTCGTGGTTTGTTCTTGAGGAATCTGCGGATTGTATTTTTTGAGTATCCGTTCTTCTTGAATAAGTTGTGTAGCTGGTTCTCCTCTGTTTTCTGAAGTTCGTCTGTGCTGCAGTGTGAGGTGGCTGGTTGGAATAGTGTTCTGATATAGCTTCATCTTCACTGTCTTTTTGCTGTTAGCTTTCTTGTCTCCTGTTCTATCAGCATGTGATGCCAACCACTGCCAACACGTAATTAGTTAGATAGATGCCACTGCACTCCTTTTCTGACTGGATCTTCGAGACCTACTTTGTACAAACTATTTGAGGAGATTTATTCGGTATTCCAAAGAAAAGCAAGATGTTGTTTATTATGTGATTGCAATCATGTATAAATTACAGGAATTAGATACAGATTGTTAATCAAGTATAAATTACAGGAATTAGATACAGATTGTTACCAAGAATATTGGGAGATATAGGATGCTAGGGCTATCCCCTTTGAGATCCTAAAATGTTCTGACTTTTCAGTCCCATTACATTGACTGGAATCTAACTTCGATATTAACTCTTTCAGAAGTATTACCTTATCCAACAATTCCAACATCTAGTCTTCACCAAGCTGTAACTTATTCCTGCTGCTCTATATGCTCCATTATCCCACTGCGTAGCTTGGGATTTTCTATTGATTCATAGGATGTGGGCATCACTGACTGAGCCAGCATTAATTTCCCATCTCTCGTTACCCTTGAGAAAGTGGTGATGAGCTGCCTTCTTGGACCACTGCAGTTCATGTGGGTTTGAGTAGATATACCCACAATGTCCTTGGAGAGGGAGTTCAAGGATTTTGACCCAGTGACAGTGAAATAATTTAAAATGAGCAATATTTCAGAGAAAATGAAAGATCAAAAGTTTTTGTTCCATTTTGTTTTATTGTGGATGTGCTGTTGTAACTACTCAACTGTTTGTAGGAACCAAAACACCCAAACCACTGTTCGATGTTTTGTAGAGCTTATGATTAGAACTTGCCTGAGACTGACTGACAATGCAGAAATAGTCTCTGACTTGCTTTTGTAGTCACAATATTAATATAACTAGTCCAGCTCAGCTTTGGGTCAATGGTAACACCCAGGAAGTTGATGGTGGGGAATCTAATGATGGTTACGCCATTGAATATCTAGAGGTGATGGTACATTATTTTTGTTGGAGGTGGTCATTACCTGGCACTTGGTGTCAAAGTTTTTCGAATCATTTTGTTTGATTAAAGGTGTTAATCAAAATTGTTGATGTAAACACTTGGCTGATCAAATCTATCATCTTCAATACCCAGCGTAACAGTTCAGCCCAAAATCTCAGATTGAATCAGAATGTTTGTACTTTTTGACATAACTTGGTGCACAATTGAACTTGCAACTTCTTGTTCCTCCATCACAAGTATCATCTATGTTCACATCTGTAAGATTGACACCTCTGTCCTTCCTCCAGTCCAACAGCTACTGGAACCCTTTTTAAGTAATTCCATTTCCAAACTCAACTATTTCTATGCTCAAGACTAGCCTCCCATTTTTCATAAAGTCCATTCTATCTAAAGGTTTGCTCCCTGCATCTTATAATGTTCTATGTCTTACTCATCTAATACATCTATTTGTGCTGATGTCCAAGAACTCTTGGACCCTAACCCACCAATTAAGAATTCTTAACCAAGTACTTAAATTTTGAGACTGTCTTGGATTGAAGATAAAATGAAGGTCGTTGTGTGACCTGTTCTGAAGTTTGCTGGGTGACATGGCTATCAAAGATTAAAAGTAGGCTTCTGTTATTTTGCTCAGAAGAAGTTCTTGGTATTTACATGTAGAGAAAATGGTAATCAGATCTGTGCTAGAATGTGTATGTGTTAGATCGCTGGTCTCCAGGAAAGTTTTGAAAATGACACGTTGTAAATAATTATGCTGTATCTTCCAAGATACAAGACAGCTGTGGTCCCAGAGAGAGGGAGAGAGAGAGAGAGAGAGAGAGAGAGAGAGAAAATGAGCAGATACAGACCAAAAGTATCTATGTTTTTCCGTGTAGCAATATGTGTAGAAGTTCATTCTAAGATTAAAATGATCCAAGTTATGAAATCTGAAACCAGGCTGTAAGATTCACCTAAGTTGGGAGATTTGACTGTCTATATTAAAGACAATGTAACATGTACCTACAAAAGCAAAGGCTCTGTAATTTGATGAATAATTTACCCACAAAAAATATGTTTAGTCAAATGTGCTTTGAGACATTTGTTAAAGTCCTAAAATGAAGTATCTCATGTCATCCCTTCTGCTGTCTACCACAAGTTGAAATACCTTTTTAAAAAGTTAGTAGTCTCTCTGATGATTGTAAAAAAAACTTATGATTGGTTACCATTACAGATTTTTCTTTTTACATTGTGCTGCTTGGTTACACCATTAATAACATACAGTATTGATAAATTGTCTGTAAATTGTGTTTCATTAATCCTGAGAAGTGTGGTGGTAGGTCAACAGGTGCAATGTCAGTAATCAGGTTCAAATATTTTCCATCATAGTTCATTTAATAAAGTAAAATGAAATGTTCCAAGCTTGTTGTTAACAGCTGGACTTATAACAGGCTGCACTAGGGACATACCAGAATGAAACTTTGCTGAATACTGCCTCTGAGAACATAATTTTATTATGCACTCTGCGTAGATTATGAGTCAATGTATGTTTAAACTTGCTCACACTGAGAAATCTATAGCACTCCAGTTCAGCAAATTTAGTTTATAACTTGCAGTAGGTTCTGAACAGGATGGTCTGTCCGTCAGCACCCAGTAAATTTAGATGACAGTCTAACATTTCACCAAATTTTATCTATGTGGATAGTATATTGGTTAATGACTTCATTTCCTGACCCACGTGAAATGAGATGGGGGCATTGTGACAGTGAGCCCTTTCAGAACTGTTACTAAATATAATTCAGCATTAAAACTTGGCCAATCTCTGTAACTAATGGTATTTGTTTATACAGTTTGGGTAGATACGTTGCATGGTATTTGATATCTTAATGTTTCTTAATCATCACCTTGTCATGGAATACGCATATTTATTTTTAAACAGGAAATGACACACTTTGACCTTATAAACATACCTTCAGTAAACCTCTGTAAAAAAATAGGGGTGATGGATCTCTACTACAGATACGATATGCTTTTATACACAAACTTCAGGCATTAAAATTGATGCTAGTTTCTCAATTGGTGAGGAGCATTTTAACTTTATTTTTGTTCATTTCATTTATTTTCTTACTTTCATTCTGGGATGTGAGCATTACTACCAAAGTCAGCATTAATTTCACATCCCTCAATGCCCTTATGATAGTTGTTATCAGCTGCTTTCTTGAATTGCTGCAGTCCACAGGGTATTAGGAAGGGGTTCCAGGAATTTTATCCATTGATTATGAAAGAATAGTTATATAGTCCCAAACTAAGACGGTGTGTAACTTGGTAGCAAAATTGCAGGTAGTAAGCTTATGATTCTTATATGCTTCTAGGTGGTATAGGAACATGTGTTGATGTAACTTTGGTGAGCTGCTGCAGTTCAACTTGTAGATGGTCCACATTGCTGTCAGTAGGCATTGTTTGTAGATTGATCAAACATTTAAAGTGGTAGATAGGGTGCTGGTCAAATGGGTTGCTTTTTCCTCGAAGGTAATCTTCTTAACTGTTTCTTGGGCTGCACTCATTCAGCCAAATGCAGAGTATTCATCACACTCCTGATTGACTATGTAGATTATGGACAGGCTTTGGGATAATCAGAGATGATAATATTGTTAAACATCTTTTATGTTGGAGATAGTCATTGTTTAGCATTGGTGTTGTATGAATATGACTTGTCATTTATTAACCCAAAGTTACAATGCTGTCCTGGTCTTTTAGTATATGGCTATGCATTGCTTCAGTATGTGAGCTGTTGCAAATTGTTCTGAGTGAAATGTAATTATCAGTGAATGGCTGTAATTTGATCTTCCAATAGAAGGAAAGTCATTGATAAAGCAGCAGAAGATGATTGGGCCTAGCTCAGTAAGCTGAGGAATTGGGTTCTTGTGGCACTGTAGTGGTGTTCCTACCTTTGAACTAGGAGATCTGGGTTCAAGTCCTATCTGCTTCGGAGATGTATAATAACATCTCTGAACAGGTTTATAAAAATGTCTACATTAAGGAATTCCTGCAGCAGTGTCCTGGGACTGAGATAATTGGCCTCAAACAACTACAAGTATCTTTCTTTGTATTGGATAAGACTCCAAATAGTGGAGAGTTTTTCCCTGAATACCACTGACTTTAATTTTGTTAATGATCTCTGATCCTACACACTGTCAAATGTCGCCTTGATGTCAAGGACAGTCACTTTCTAATGACTTCATTCCCTGAGCCAGGTGAGATGAGGTGGGGGCATTGTGACAGTGAGCTGTTTTTCTCATTCTTGGACTAAGGCTGTAATAAGGTCTGGAGTCAGTGAACACTAGTGAACAGGTTATTGTTGAGTAAAAGCCTTTTGATAATACCGATCAGCATTCTTGCCTTGCTCTTGCATGATTAGTTTATTATTGAAGAACAATTTTACATATAACTTTACACATTGAAAAGTGAACCAGTTCAACCAGCTGCCTGGTTTGTGAACAATGTGAAAAGAATTGGATTTGAAAGGTGTACAATAGTTGTTACAACCGTTCTTTATTGGAATAAAATAAAATTGAAAATTTGAAAAAAAAACTTGAAATTCGTGAAAGATCTAATAAAGATTTATGAAATCTTAAAAAGCAAAAAACTACACATCAACCATTTCAAATCTATATTACTATGCATAGAAACTATCAAATAATAAAGATGTGAGCAACGATATATACTATTTGAGTGTGTTATCAAAATGAGTGATATCAGTGCCAGAGGCAGATGGACCTTCATGAGATCATGTATTAGAAACTGTTGAGTGGAGTAATCCCCGTTTTGTAATTGTCAGAAAATACAGTTACAATCTGTCCTCAGTTTTTCAATTTGTGATTTCAGCAACAGCGGTTTTTCAACAAGAGCACAAAAACCATCAAATTCCCTGTTTGATTGCAAAGATCTTCGTAATGCAGATTTATGAATCCCATCTGTAACCCCCATTGTTCCTATCTGATTTCTATCGTGCTTGCTGTAAGTGTTTTAATACAAGTCAATAAACCACATAGCTCCCAATTTGTTTTTTGTAAACCTAGTTTTGCTTGCTTTTCTTGAGTCTTCTGGTCTTTGATTCCATTAGCTCCATCAGACTTCATAGCCCCATTGCAGGATACTTAACAACTTATCATTTTCATTGTCAATTTCAGGGATGTCACTAACTCAATTCTTCAAGATAGAGACTCATTTTAATATGAAGTCTTTCCACTTGGTTTTCCTCCTCTGTTCCAATGTACAGAAAATCTGCTAGAACTTTATTTAAAATTCTATATGAGTAGAATCCTATATGAATAAATGTTCTAAAAAAATAATGATACGCTGATACTTGTTATCTATTCATTTGGGGATATGGGCATTGCTAGCAACACCAGCACAATGCTAATTGCCTTTGAAAAGTTGATACTGAGATGCCATCTTGACGTGCTGCAGTCCCTAGGGTTGTGAGTGTGTTGCAGTGCTGTTATAAAGGGAGTTCCAGTTTTTGACCCAGCAACAATGAACGAATAGTGTTATTGTACTAAGTCAGGATGGTATGTGGCTAGAGGAGGACTTTGAGCCTCCAAATGCATAGCTGCTTTTGTCTTCATGGTATTGACTGTGGTTTTGGAAGATGTTGTAGAATGAGACCTAGTGCGTTACTATGGTGCATCTTGTAGATGATACACACTGCTATCATAGTGTGTCAATGTTGATAGAAATGAATGTTGAAGATGGTGAATTTGATACCACACAAGGGCTGTTTTATTCTGGATGGTGTCAAGATGCTTGAATAAAGTTAGAGCTAACTCATTCAGGCAAGTGGAGAACATTCCATCAACACTCATAGCCACAATATTGATATGGCTGGTACAATTCAGTTCCTGGTCAATGCCAACCCACAATGTTGATAGTGGGGTAATTTGTTGATGGTGATGTCATTGAATGTCATAGGGAGATAATTAGTTTCTGCCTCTTTGGAGATAGTCACTGCCTGGCACTTGTATGGCGTGAATGTTACTCACCATTGGTCAGCTGAAGCCTGAGTATTGTTCAGGCCTTGTTACATATGGACATGGACTGCTTCAGTATCTGAGGAGGTCTGAATGGTGCTGAACATTGCAAAATCATCAGTAAGTATCCCCAGTTTGAATCCTGTAATTGAAGAATGGCCATTGATAAACCAGCTGAGGGACTTTTGGGCCATGGTCCATGGACAACCTCATGAGACACACGTGCAGTGATGGCTCGCATTGAAATACTTGAATAACCACAACCATCTTTCTTTGTATTAGGTATGGCTCCAACATGTGGAGAGTCTCCCCTGATTCCCATTGACTTTTATTTTTGCTAGGGGTGATTGATGTCTTACTGAGTGAAACACTGACTTAACATTAAGGCAGTCACTTTCACGTCACCTCTGGAGTTCAGCTCCTTTGTCCATGTTTGGACTAAGGTGATAATGAGGTCAGGAGTTGAATGGCCCTTGGGATTCCAAGCTGAACATCAGTGAGCAGGTTATTGCTGGGCAAGTGCTGCTTGACAGCAGTTTTGATGACCCCTTCCATCTCTGTTGATGATTGAGAGTAGACTGATGGGGCCCTGACTGGCCGAGTTGAATTTATCCTTTTTTTTGTGCAGCACATACCTGGGGAAAGTTTCACATTGCTGGGTAAATGCTCATCAGCTTTATAGAAATAGAAAGATTACTACATATGCCGATAATTCAAGACTTCAGTGAGCCATAATGAAAGCTCTTGACATACTGTGGTCTCAACCACTTTAACAACTTGTAAATTTCCTGATTTCTAAATGAAAATTCTAATTCTCTCTGTTCTCGTCCCACATTTCCATGTCATGGCCTTGAGAACAGTGCAGATGTTATTCATTCCCCTACAATTGTGTCAAACATTAGATCCTCTCATGAGGCTGACACTTTCCCCAGTTCCACCTTTCTGCTTTTTCCTCAAGCAATTCCATTTTCCCAATTTCTTTCTCTGATTAGTTGCCTATTTATTTTTACGTTTTCGCATTTGCTCTGTTTCTTATTCTTAATTCGAACTGCTTAGTTAGCAGCATTCCAGATGACAAATTGGGCTTGATCAGAACCCACCAATCTATTCAACATTATCCATAGCTTTTCTTTTCACATGAAAATCAATGACAAATGGGACCTGTGCACTCAGAAAAAAAGATGCAGACTACACAATTTTAAGAGTAATACATACCTATATCTACCCTGCTCAGAATGGGACAACTCATAGACTGTAGCCAAAGGTGTCTCCTCCATTAAAATAACCATCCTCATCTATATTGGGAAAAATATAGAGAAATGCCACTGTAGGCCTCAGAGGGTTAATCTGTTTCTTGTGCTCAATCTATTCTGCTCCTAAATGCAGTGACAAATAACCATTATTCTTTCATTCTGCACAGATAATCGAGGCAATTTAAAGACTTTAGTCGGCATAAGTGAATCCATTAATCCTCTAGGATTTCACGATAAGTGGTGACTGTGAAATAGTGCTAATGCCACTGTAGAGGAGAAAAAAAATTTAATAATTAGCAGGTTAACAATTATCCCAGTGACTACCAAATTGCTTTCACATTCAGCAGGATAGGTAAATTGTACCATATAAAAAGGTCATAGATTATCAAGGCTACTGAATTAACAATAGAAATACTAATGTCATTATTGCAATAATTGTAAGTCATCATTGTGCTTCAATAAGGTGGAAGGATATATTCATTTATAGACAGTAAGGGATATCTAAGTGGTATCTCACCAATCTATCTTGCCTATCATTTCATGGGTTCAAGCATGACATGCTGAGACATCATTGGTGGGAGATGTCTGATCCCTTCAGTTTAATTCATCATGTTGTTTTACTTTCCAAGAAAATCATAAGTATTCCATTTTCTTGAAGCTTGTTTGTTCAGATGAATGTATACAAGCCAGTACCTTTCTGGCTATTGTCTTAGATATTTTTCTCTGTTCTAATGTATCCTTTTCTTTAATAATCAAACCACGTTTCTGCAGTCGCATTGTATTGTTTAACAATTCAGACTTACAGAGGAAAAGACAGCTACATTGTATGAAAATGTTTTGCATTAGTAAACATGCTGAATCAATATAACAAGATCAAAAAATTTCATGACGTACCCATGGACTCTTGTGTGCCCTTAGCCATTTGAACCCAGGGTGACACTCTTCCTAAAAATGAAATCATTGTCTTAGTATAACATAGATTTATAACATAGGTTCTTCTTTTCCCTGAATATTGTGCTCCAAATGTAAAGGAAAAGAGAGTGAATGAATACAAACATATTTCTGCAACTTAGGTCATTCTCAGACAGTTCTGATCATTACCACCATGAAGCCTCCAAAATTGTTTTATTTACTATGGGTAAATTACTAGTTAGGAAAGTGCATATACAATAAATTAAAGTGGAATAAAGCAGCTCCTATTTTCATGTATTCTGAGACATTGCTTACTTTAAATTCCTTTACTGACTGGGTCAAAATCCTGCAACTCACTGGTGAACAAGTCCAAAAGGACTGCAGCGGTTCAAGATGGCTGCTTAATGCCATCTTCTCAAGGGGAATCAGGGATTGACAATGAATTCTGGCCCAGGCAACAAAGCATGCATCCACTGAATGAAGTTAAAATAATTCTAAATTACACCGAAGTGCAGAAAATAAGAAGACCCTCAAAAACCACCTCTTTGTCCAAGCTCAAATCATTGTCCCAATATGCCCTTCATTGGCACTGGGTCTAATTTTTCTCTGATTATGAATCTGTGAAATGTGTTGAGATTTTACAAAAGCTATAATTCACTTAATTCATTTAAATATTACTAAAAAGGAGACTGGATGTTGAACTTTTCATTTTGCACTCTTCTGAAGCAGGTCAAGAAAGATACTGTACTTAGGGTACAATGGTCTACTTAGGGACACCATTTTTCAAGTCTCTTTCTTGCATCATAGTTCTGATGAGTGCAAGACAAGCAGCTTCAACTTCTAGTCTCTGTTTTAGCAAGGTTTAACCTGTGTACTGTCAATATAAATTATTCTCACTGTGAATGATACTTGTATATCAGGCTGGTGCAACAGAGTTAAACAGTAAAATCCTGTGATAAACAAAATTTCAAGAATACTGTCTCATTGTGTAAGGCAATTCCTCCTCGTTGCTCCTGATTATTGTTACAAGTGGGCAGATTATTCTTCAAGGGGAGATCAAAAAACGTAAACTCATTACTTCAGAGGCGATTTTTCATAGCAGTTTTGTGTTACTGCAAAGTATCACAATGCAGCAAAGGATTTAAAGGGAAGATACGAACATTTGTATAGGACTAATAGAAATAAAAGATTTTTAATGAATTATGATGTGACAATCTTTCATTTAATTCACTTCAGAAGATCTAAAATGAATAAAGGTAACAGTGCAAGTGTTCAGGACATTATAATGTCAAGAACATAACCTAGCATCTTTTAAACTACTTTCCTCTCTTTTTGATCTCCTGTACAGGACCACAACTTTGTTTTCAGACAATTGAAATGCATATAACTGCTTCACAAATCAACTGAGTTTCTCACTTACTTTTCTTAATTAGTGGTCATTTGATGAACACAAAATAGGAAATTATTAATCTCACTCTGAGAATAACGTGTGTATGTATAATGCAGGATTTAGTTGAAACAGACCTATTTTCTCTTTGTTATGAGATTGCCTTGATCTCTTTTCATCACACAAGATTTTTGCAAATAACAAATCCAATACATTGAGGAATGCCTTCTTCAAAGTGGAACAATTTGATGGTTAAAGGTCTTTCAGGCACCATTGGAGTGGAAGAGCTCTGGTCTAACTGAGGAAATAAAGACTTGTGGAATGGTTTTCCAACTAACCACCTGAGCCTAAAACTGGCAATATGGATTTGTAATCTAGTAAAAAAAGCTTCCAGTTTTAATTCCCATTGACTTCAATTGAATAGTAATTTGCAGTTTCTATGTGTGCTGAACAATGAAGCCACTCTAATGTCTGATGGCAATATAACAATTTACCTCTGTAAATAAACAAACTCAGTTTTACAGCATGCTGAAGTATGCACATAAAATTCAACTTTGACAGGGTTACAAATACACTGGTAAAAGATTAGTTACTATTATGCACCCAGACGGTTATATATGTCACCTGGTTTATGCCTCCACCAGCTATTGTCCTCCTTTGTTATGTGCCTCACCCATTAAAAAAGAATTAGGATAATGCATCCTCATGAGGCAGTTTCATCATTCAATGGAATCATGGTTGAGTTTTGGGTTCAACTCTAATTTTCCACAACCTCCTCATAGATCCCTGATTCCCTGAGTGATCAAAAATTTATCCATCCCATCCTTAAATATATTCAACAATGGAGTGTTCAGAGTTCTTTGAGCTGGAGAATTTCAAAGATGTCCAACCCATTGAATCAAAGAATTCCTCCTCCTCTCTGTCTTAAATTTTGTCCCCTATCCTAAGTCTGTATCTCCATGCCCTAGATTTTACAGCCAGACAAAACAACCTCTCAGCATTTATCCTGTCAAGCCCCCTCTGAATCTTAAATGTTTCAATGAGGTCACCTTTCATTCTTCAAAACTTTGGAGAACATTGACTCAATTTACTTAACATCTCATTGTCGGACAATCTCTTCATCCCAGCACCAATCTTGTGAACTTTTGCTGTATTGCCTCCAACCCAAATATGTCCATCCTTAAATGTTACAGACAATAAGGGACTCACATCTGTTATGTACCCCTTCACACTGGAGACAAACAGTTTCCTGTTTGTAACTATAACATGGTTTTAAAGTGACTGTAAGGAGATAAAATAGGACAAATGTATTTGTGAATAATCTTAAACACTTGTTGAAGAGTTTTCTGCATAAATGTATAGGTTATGTTGGGATTAATCTTGGTAAATATAAATTGAATCAAGAGTGTGGTGCTGCAAAAACATACCAGGTCAGGCAACATCTGGGGAGCACGAGAATCGATGTTTCGGGGATAAGCCCTTCATCAGGAAGAGCTTATGCTCGAAATGTCAATTCTACTCCTTGGATGCTTCCTGACCTGCTCTGCTTTTCCAGCACCACACACTTGACTTTGATCTCCAGCATCTGCAGTCCTCACTTTCTCCAAATATAAATTGTGTCTTGATCTTCCATTCAAATGCGGAGTTGATAGAATTAGCTTTAGATTTTTATTGTCACGTGCACTCAAGTACTCAAGTACAGCAGTACAGGAGGACAGTGAGAAGTGTATAATGTTGCCACATGCCATCTTAGATACAAAGGTACCTAGGTACAAAAAAAAGTGAGTGCAAGGTCATAAGAGAAACAGAGTTGTAAAGTTAAGCATTACCTTCATAGAATAAGCAAAAAAATAAAGAAATAGGTAATGGTTAACAGTAAAGTCCTTATTAATTTAAACTAGAAAAATAAACAAATTAAGTTAAAAGTTCAGCAGTGTTTGATGAGTCCTCCATTTATCTCGTTCTCTGTGAGACCTCAGATGCCTGTTCTCAACACTACCACCACAGATACCAAGGGACCTCCTGAAATTAAAGAAGTAAGATTCACCTAATCTGATTTTGACTTCATCTGGCTACCAACTTTATGTGAAAGTAAATGGCAAATACTTGGGCAAGTTGATCCTGGAGAGACTTACACACGATCCTGTCACTTCAGCTATGAAATTCTGTGCAAGATGGTCCATAGACACAACTGTCTCAACCCTCCACCAGGTTAGGCCCTTAATCAGTTAATTAATGACGAAATATGACCATCTACCTCTCCAAGAGGCAAGAAATATGGCCGCTTTCCCAAAAGAGACAGCAAGGTGAGCTGGTTGACTACTTAATCTGTTCATGGCGGTAACAGGCCTGAAGAAAGGTCCTGCCTGAAACATCGACTCCCCTCCTTCTCCAATGCTGCGCGACCTGCTGTGCTTTTTCCAGTGCCACACTTTATCAACTCTGACTGTCCAGCATCTACAGTCCTCACTATTTCCTTGTGGTAGCAGTAATAAAAGCTGTGAAACTTCCTTGCCTAACCACATAGCGCAATGGGATACTTTGTGTCCTCTCAAATTACTAAGATAGGCAACAGGACTTTGGCTCAAAACCTATCCACTCCTCAAATACTAGCGTGCTAGCTTATCACTGCAGACTCTCAGCCATATGATCTTAAAGTAAGAACGCCACCAAGTTAAATATGTAACTAACATAATCCCAGGTCAAGAACTTATAAGGAAGCAGGGGATATCTTCCAGGACCTACCACAGAAGCCTGAAACTGAAGGTAGGAATTAAAGCGTTCATTTCAATGGGAAATGTACCTTCCTGGCCGGAACATATTATAGGGGATGTTCCTGAACCAGGACCAGAGGACTGCCAGGAAGGTACTTTTCCCATTGAAATGAATGGGTTCACTCCTATCTGCAGCTTCAGGCTTCTGTGGTAGTCCTGGAACATATCTCCTGCGGGTATGGGGGGATTACTGTAGGTAACTGAAACTGCGAGAAATGATTCCATGGATATGGAGTTTGCCCTGTATGAGCACTGAAGGATTACGATGAATTCTGAGTAAACAGGATCTTGACAATGCTGTGTGCTTGAATGTAAACTGTGAGATAAAGTAAACGTTGTTCAAAACCAAAGGGAAGCACAAGTTTGCTATGCATGATTTAAAGCAGTTTGAGTTTGATTTATTGTTCTCATACGTACAAAGATACAGTTGTTTTCCATGCTATACAGGCAGATTTTGCCATACAATATGCATCAGGGTAGCAGAATATAGTGTTACAGCCACAGAGAAGGAGCAGAGAGAGAGAGAGATGAGAATTAACATTTGAGGGGTCCATTCAAAAGTTAATAAATGAATGAATTAGCGTTATGAATTAGCTTTATTATCACATGTACTCACTGCACTGTCGTAAGAACAGAATACCCAAGTACAGCTTCTTCAGTTGCAATATCTTAGAAAAATAAAGAAATAAAAAGTCCTGCATTATCTGAGAGCAGCGGGGAAGAAGCTGTTCTTAAATCTGTTTGTTCATGTATTCAAACTTTTATATCTTCTGCCTGATGGAAGAGGGTGAAAGAGAATAGACACAGAACAGGACAGCATTGGGAAATAATAAAGTTGACATAATATAAAAAGAAATAAGTGTCATTGGGCACAATCCTGAGTCTAATGGCTAAATATTGCAGGCTGTGACAGGATGAGCAGTGACCTGGAGGGCAGTCTTTGCTGATTCCTGCTGCCACTGATCAAATCCAAATCATTAAACATTGGTTAGCCGATTAAGAGGTGCCATGTGGGTTCCATTAGTGTGGTAGAGATTGCTGCTCTCCCAATGGTGTAGAGATGGCGAAGGGTCTGGTAGACCATGTCCTGGAAGTAGCTCAACATTCGGGTTTTGAAAGCCTTAGGTCTATAGCACATGCATCACCCCAGCTTCACAGAGTGAGGGGATTGACAAGGAAAAGTGTGAACCCGACAGGACACTGACTTTTTAATGAGTCCCATTGAATCCAATGGTGAGGCCAATGCAGGGCCTTCGCCAGGGGTGGAAGTCCTGTGCACTCAAAGGCTGGCAATTCTTGCACTGAGCAGCTTTACAAAGGAGGATGTGGCTGCTGCTAGGAGAGCACCCAAGATTATAGGAGGGCCAACATGAAAGAGAAGTGATTTGCGAGGAAGTGGCAATTGCAATGGCAGTGTGACAGGGACAAGGACAGGGACAGAGGAAAGACAGGGTGTTCTCCCAGAGGACACCTACTTGCTCTAAGACAAGCACCTTGCTGATGCACTGATTATTCTCAACAAATGGAACATAGTTGACAAACTGGCCACACAGGTAGATCTATAGAGCCTGGTAACAGGTCTGTTGGCTGGGTTAATTTCGGACGTGACAAGCAAAGACCCTTAATTACTTTATTGGTCATCTAAGAGCCTCTAATGGCAGAAGTGTGGAGAGTTTGGGAAAGGGCCATTTTGCACTGCACCTAATTTGGTTGGAGGTAAGAAGGTGGTGGGGAGTGGGGTTTGGTAACAGCAACACCCTGTCCAGTTTGGTGCCTTCCAGCTTCCACCTCTGAGATCACAAGATCCCGTATTTATTTCTTCATTGTGTCATTTGTCAGTTTTCAAAGTTTCCAAAATAAAGATTTGTGCATCCATATTTCTACTTTGATGTGTCTATTATCTTTAAATTGTTTGACCATCAATTAACTCTGTCTATTGCAGCATCAAGTAAAAATGTACT
The DNA here is from genome assembly GCF_047496795.1 of Chiloscyllium punctatum. Taxonomy (NCBI): domain Eukaryota; kingdom Metazoa; phylum Chordata; class Chondrichthyes; order Orectolobiformes; family Hemiscylliidae; genus Chiloscyllium; species Chiloscyllium punctatum. The sequence continues at coordinate 32,596,954 of NC_092786.1, forward strand.
TAGTTAGATGTCATTACTGGTGTCAGAAAATGAGATGCAATTCGAAACTGTTTTGGCAAAACATTTCATTAAACTGTTTACTTTAGTTTCAGATTACCTGAAATAATTGCCAAAGTGCAATAAGTTGTTCCTTTGTTCAGAAGTACCTGTGGAATTTGAACAGGCCTCCTGAAGTCTGATGCAAAGTGTGCTCAGTTAATTCATTAGATGAACGATTACTGGCCACCAGCCTGTAAAATGTATCTGAAATCACACAAAGAGTTTTGTATAATGGAAGAGGCCTTGTATCTGACATTCTCATTTTGGGCCATATGGTTTTCAGTGAAAGCTACAATGCAGAAGAGGACCCCTTGCTATGAGCAGGATGCAGTGGGCATCTCAGGACTATCTTTGATTTGCTCATTGCACTGAGTTCTGTTCAAAGCTCTGAGCAATAACTTAATTTGCAATTTAACCAATTAAAATGTGTGAAAGAATCTTCTTGCAGATGTGATGAGTTTGGGTGTTTACCTGCCATTCCAGATTAATGTTTTAGGGAGTTTGAAACTAGAGTGTTCATATTTGGATGTATCTTCTGATAGGAGTATAATTGTATTAGCAGCAAAGATAGGTGGGATACATGCTAGGTCTATCTGGGATTTTCCTTGGATGTTTTAACTTCTGATTGGCTATTGCTCAGAGTCTAAACCATTCTAGAAATATCATGAACTGTGAATTACAATTGGAGACTTCAGAGAGTACTAACGTACTTACCTGAATTGCTATCCTGGTACTGTTAGATAGATTAAAACATGTCCTACTGCTGGCTAACTATAGAACTGACCGTCTCCCCTACTGACTCACCTCTGACCTGATTTCCTCCACTCAACACACACCTCTCCCTCCCAGCATCCTTCACCAATCTGACTTGACCTAACCACCCAATTCTCCATGAGGCCCCTACACCCCTATGATCAATGACTTCCTTGACTCAACTCCAACTTCACCTACCACCCTGATCACCTACCAACCTAACCCAACCACACTATCCATCTACCAATCTGTTGCCCCACCAATGTAACATCCCACCAACTAATTACCCTAGCCACCCCCACCTTACCTAAACATCTCTCCACCCAGGTGCCACCCTACACAGATACCACCCTACACCCACCCACCAACTTTCCTCTCATCCCTACCCCTTTACCCAATTACTTCATTCACCCATATTCATTCATGAAGAATAAGTTTGAAAGTTTGCTTGCTGAGCTTGAAGGTTTGTTTTCAGATGTTTCATCACCATACTAGGTAACATCATCAGTGAGAGTCTCTGATGAAACGCTGGTGATGTTTCCTTCTCTCTGTTTATAGGTCTTGGTTTCGTGAGGTGGGTGATGTCATTTCCTTTTTTTTCTCAATGGAGTGTGGATCGGATCTAAGTTGATGTCTCACAAATTAATTAAGAATAGTGAACAGAAAATGAAGGAAAACTAGCTACACTTAGAGTTATCAAATTACAAGTCATGAGATGTTTAAAGAAAGTTAAAATTCATTATGTTTCCAATTAGTGACATTACGTATCTAAGCAAAGTAGAAAAATTATAAAAAGCTATGTATTTCCTGAAAAATGCTATAGAAGTTTCATTGAACATACCTTGCAATGTAAATCCTTCTGCTAGGTGAAAGTGGGTACTGCAGATGCTGGAGATTAGAGTCAAGATTAGAGTGTTGCTTGGGAAAGCACAGCAGGTCAGGCAGTATCCGAGGAGCAGGAAAATTGACATTTCGGACAAAAGTTCTTCATCGGGGCTTCTGTCCTAATCCTGATGAAGGGCTTTTGCCCAAAACATCGATTTTCCTGCTCTTCGGATGCTGCCTGACCTGCTGTGCTTTTTGAGCACCACACTCTAAATTCCATGGCTCCCTGTTGTTACCAATAAGTGGTGTACCCTGCTCCTGCAGTGTCATGAGGAAGGGAACATGGCTTTGCGTACCCTGCCCTGTGTCAAGGCCAAGTTAGCTGGCCTCAATGGAGGCTTCAGCGAGCATCCAGCAGCAGCCTGGCTGTGAGAAGCAAGATCAATAATTGGGTAGGTTGGTCCACAATTCACATTGGTTACAACAGTTCTGATGCCAAGCAAGCAATCTGGACCAATGGTGTTAACATAATAAAATGGTCCCGAGATATTTCACATGAGCATTACAATGTAATATCTGACAGCTGGCAATGGAAGGAGATATTGGGCAGGTGCTCCTTAAGCTTTGGCAAAGCGGTAAATTTCAAAGGTGGTCAGTGAGGCAGAGTGATGGAGACCTTCACGGAGGCAATGTTGAAGTAAGAACTTAAAGAAGAAGGCAGCTGTGAATCGATTTGAACCATAACATCCTAGCCTTGCATTTCAATTGATGGATATTTCTTCTGTCCAAGCTTTGCTATAGGAATTAGATTAGATTACAGTGTGGAAACTGGCCCTTCGGCCCAACGAGTCCACACAGACCCGCCGAAGCCCAACCCACCCATACCCCTACATTTACCCCTTACCTAACACTACGGGAAATTTAGCATGGCCAATTCACCTGACCTGCACATCTTTGGACTGTGGGAGGAAACTGGAGCACCCCAAGGAAACCCACGCAGACACGGGGAGAACCTGCAAACTCCACACAGTCAGTCACTTGAGGCGGGAATTGAACCCGGGTCTCTGGCACTGTGAGGCAGCAGTGCTAACCACTGTGCCACCATGCTGCCCACAAATAGAATACTTATCTAACTACAAACTATCACTTGAAAAGATAAGCCACAGTGGTCCCTTCCCCTCCCCAGTAAACAACCACTAATATGAACTTCAGATCAGGTCTTAAAAATAAACCCCGTCTGCCTGATGATTTCAGAAGAGGAGGGAGGTTGTTTTTATTATTCATTCAAATGCTAGGCCAGCATTTATTGCCCCTCCCTAATTACCCAAAGGGCAGTTTAGAGTCAACCGCATTGCTGTAGGTCTGGAGGCACATCTAGGCCAGACCAGGTAAGGATGGCAGTTTCTTTCCCCAGAGGACATTAGTGAACCAGATGGTTTTTTTTCCAATAATCAACAATCGATTCATGGTCACCATTAGACTCTTGATTCCAGAAATTCATCAGACTCAAACCCCACGATTTACCATGGTGGGATTCAAACCCAGGTCCCCAGAATGTTACCGAGGTCTCTGGATTAATAATCCAACAATAATACCACTAGGCTAGTGCCTCCCAGGAATTCTCATGGTGTCCTGGATAACACTCTTCCCTTTCCAAAAAAACATGCTAACTACTCATTCATCCCATTTGCTCTTTGTTGGACATGGTACTGCAAATTTGATTGCTACACTTGTCTTCATAAAATCAGAACTTGTGTATCAGTTGTAGTGCACTAAAGGTATGATATCGATGTTTATAAATTCTGGCTCTTTTACTTCTTTCTAAACAGAAATCAAACACAATGACGGAATAATTCCTAGATTCTTAGATCAGGAATCAACATTAATTCTTGTGGCCCTGTGACACTGCACTCTTATGCTTTAAGACTCACTGAATTTTCAAAGCCATTTTCCTTAAAATATGATAAAGGCAATGAGACGACACTATGATGATACTGTGCCCTGGGTTTTTTTTGAAGAGAGGTTTTAAGGCCGCTGTTTACCAGAGCCACTAGAGTATACAGCTTGTGCGACCTTGGGACTTTTTCTTTAAAGTTGAAACAATAGAAGCAGCCTGAATGGGCAGGTCAAGTTCTCACAGAACCAGGAGTTTTAATTTTTAGTTTCAGTAGTTGCTGTTATGGTCTTCTCTTTTTGCTACTGGACTTGCATGTGAGACAATCTGTGATCTGAATTTTGCCAAGGGTGTCTTTATAGGATGTTACTATATTGGAACAGTTAACTAGTAATAGGTAGTGTATCTGTTATTCTGTTAGGTTTTTCAATGGAGGTGTTACTGCAATTCGTTCTTTCTTTTGTTGTATTTTAAACTATAGTGGTTGAATATAATGTGTTTACTTGATGTTGAGCAGTTTGACCAGTCATATTCCATCTGGAATACAGCATATTACATTTGCCTTTAAAATAAGAAAAAGTTAGAGTCTGGGCTACCTTCTTAAAATATTTTGAGGGGTTTGGTCTGGTCCATAACAGTATGTACTGTTACTATTCATCAGCAAATTAAAATCTTGCTGACATCCTGTTGATGATGAATCCTAAGCTGCCCAGGTCAATGGGGGTGCTTTCCTATTTTCATCAGGTGACTGGCTGACTGATGTTTTGCTTTAAATCTGTTAGCTTGACCAACTGAATTCCATCTGGAATGCAACACCTCACAGTTACCTTTAAAATAAGAAAAAGTCAACTTTGCTATCTTCCAAAAGGTTTGAAGGGATTTGGTCTGGCCCAAAATAGGCAGAAAATGTAATGCTCAACAGATTAGGCAACATCTGTGGAAAAGGGAACAGAATTAATGTTTCAGATTGACGACGTTTCAAGTTGATCGTTCAACAATGCTAACATCGTGCTACAAAACAGAACTATGAGGTTCAGATTTTCCCAGACGATTGAGTTCCTGATTTCAGTCATGTTTTAGAGGAGAGATACTTCCTGTATGGAAGAATAAGGTGACTGATAAAATTCCCTTACTTTATTTTGCTGCAGACCAGAAGAATGGAAAGGAAATACCATTGACTGTCAGGAGGAACAGCATCTAATTTTCCACTTGTCGCTTTCAGGACTCAATATCTCAACATCGAGTTCAATCATTTTACACCTCCTTCTGTCTTTTACCCACACCCACACCCTGGGCCCTGTTATGGCATGGCTGCTTTCAGTAGGGAGACCAGAAGAACTGCCAATGAAATAAACCTAGCTGCCCTTTACCAATTACGTCCACCAGTTTCCCCAATGCATTCCCAGTTTCCTCTCAGATTGATACTGAGACAAGGAGAATCTCCATGAATGGTGAAGGTCATTATACCATCTAAAATACAATGCTTCAACAATTTTCTCCAAAACAAAACATTCCTCCATAATATTTTCTAATATAGAATTGTTTTATCATTCTTACTCTAAACATTTCTTCTTCAACTTTATGACAAGCTGTTGAATAAAAGGAGAAACACAAGATACAATAATAATCCAGGAGAGAAAAAAATGTTTTATTTACCTCGCACCTTTTAGATCTCTAGTAAGTCCCAAAACACTTCATAACCAAAGACTTACTGCAGTTGCTGTTGTTTTACAGTGAAATGCAGCAGCCAATAGAGTAAGATCCCAAAGATAAACACAGTTTTTCTTTTTAATGTGCTAAATTGAGGAATAAATGTTTTCCAAGTATTGAAGATCTCGTCTAAATATTACTTTGCTTTATTTACCACCCTCCTCTAGCTTATCTCTCCACGCTTCAGGCTCACTACCTTTATTCCTGATGAAGGGCTTTTGCCCAAAATGTCAATTTCAAAGCTCCTTGGATGCTGCCTGAACTGCTGTGCTCTTCCAGCACCACTAATCCAGAATCTGGTTTCCAGCATCTGCAGTCATTGTTTTTACCTCGTTGATTTTAACCCTATTGCGAATCCTCTTGCAAGGATGCCTGCCTTGAAGACGTTTTCCTCCTCTCTCTACAAGAATCTCAGGGAGTCCCTCTCCCACTGCAACTCCCAGGTCATTTCCTCTGCCCTGAAGCTCTCCACCTTCATCCCCTCCCCCACTCACCTATTGTACTCAATGCTATTTTCTCCCCACCCCCACCCTCCTCTAGCTTATCTCTCCACGCTTCAGGCTCACTGCCTTTATTCCTGATAAAGGGCTTTTGCCCGAAACATCGATTTCGAAGCTCCTTGGATGCTGCCTGAACTGCTGTGCTCTTCCAGCACCACTAATCCAGAATTTATTTACCACTACTTGAGTTGTTAGATCATCTGAAAGATAAGAATTCTGAAAATGTTTTACTGCTTAACTATACATTTCTGGGGAACAGCCACTCAACCCACAACATTAACTGGTTTCTGTCCACACATGTTGCCAGATCTGTTGAGCTTTTCTGACAATTTTTATTTTTGTCCCTGATTTACAGTATCCACCATTCTTTTGATTTTTATTTACTATGCATTAGTTAGGCTACACTGTATGTTCACTAGATGTAGTGTGTGAAATTCCAGGAGCATGCTATTACAACAGAATAAAAACGAAATACTGAGGATGGTGGAGATCTGAAATGAAAGCATAGGATGATAGAAATTCTGGAAAAATAAACGGAGTTAACATTCGGGACAATGACTTGCCAACAGAATCGAGAAGCAGATATTTAACAGAGTTATAGCAAGTACAGAGTCAATGGAAGGTAATGGGAGGGTAGCAAAGAACAAAATTAAAGATGTCTAATGCAGAGTGAAAGATTAAGTGACAAAAGCATCAATGGTGAAAGACATTAAGGGATGTCAATGTGAAACTTGAGAGAACAGAAATAGATTTAGTCTAATTATAAATGGGAATACCAGAATCATGACCAACAGCTACTAACTGAAACAAAACAGGGTCTAATGTTATTGTTCATTGATCAGTCTATGATGGTCTGAAATTGCTGAACTTGAATTCCATAAGTTGTGAAGAGCCTAATCGAAAAACAACATTCTGTTCCCCAGGTGATCAGAGTGGCAGAGAGACAGAGAACCAATGACTGGAAGCTTAAGCTCACTCTTGCAGACTGATAATAGACGTGCTTCACAAAATGCTCAATCACAATGGATTGGGTCTCCACAGGGTAGAAGAGTCTACATGGTGGACTGTGGTTGCAGTAGCATAAATCAAATGAAGTACTCTTCAAGTACACTGCTTCAAATACCATTTGGGACCACAGATCATGGTGACAAAAAATACATGTGTTGCAACTCCTGTCCTTGCTTGGAAATGTGCCATTCAAAGGGATGTTATGGTTGATTGGCAGATGGTCCAGAGTGCTGTGAAGGGAATGATCCCTTCAGGACACTGAAAAGGTATCTGAGCATGTCACTGTTGCATCAGGGGAGCACTTCATGATTGAGGCATGACTGATCAATAAACAAGACTGAGGAATAAAAAAACATATTCAATGATTCATTGAAGTTGCATCTGTTTGTAGAATGGATACAATAGTGTGCTTTGCTAATAGAAACCAAAAAGCATGGACGATTAAGCACTCAGTGACATAAAACTTTGCAGAATAGAATGCAAGCTATAAATAAATTTGAAGAAGCCGTTTCATTGGCTGACAATGTAGCTCTTGGCAAAATTGTTCTAAATTTATTAATAGGTTACAGACCTGACCATAACCATTCACAAAGGTCCTTATGTTCAAATCGACAAATATTTCTTAACCAAAGTTTTGAGAACTCACTTCCATTGTTCAGAGTTCCCTGGGCGATAATATGGAAGAAGAGGGAATTGTCAGAAGGACTAAGCTCAACAAACTGGGCCAGATTTTACAAGGTTTGGGGACTGCCAACATTTTCTGTCATTACCCGTTCTGACCATAACTTTAAGATTCATTTCGATCAGCAGAAGTTTCTGTCGGTCTCTCAGGGCTTTCATTATCCAGATTGTAGTATGGACCTTAAAACCCTTACACACACCTTCCCCTAACATCAACGCTGAGCTAACCGAAATAAGCAAGAATTTAAACTCCTCCTGCCACACCATTGTTAGAAATATCCTTTTTGAAAAATGCATCTTTTTTTAAAGGCATGATTAATAATATTTGATGAATAATAGAACAGGTCATGAAAAGAAAACCTTTACAATCATGGGAAGAAGCTAATTGATTCCGTGGTAGCTATTTTTCAAATGAGCTGTTTAAATAATTTGTCAGGAGAAAGGATTTTTAAAGATTGTCACCTTATGTGCATGGATATTTTCAATCAGCTTGTTATGATACACATTTGGAGTAGGTGGGAATTGAATCTGGACTTTCTAATGTCTGCTTTTAGGATTTTCTGTGATTATGCAGGCGTCATAATACCTGAGGAATAATTACATTTATTCTGCAATTGTAAGTCTGAAAATGGTGGAGTATCACGCAAGGACAAAATAAAGCATTTCTCCAAAAATATCTTCTAAATCTGTAAACTCCACCATCTATAATAACAAGGGAGCAGCTGAATGGCAATACTATCACTACCAAGTTCCCCTCATCAGCAAACACCACTCTATAGATTACTACTCCTTCATCGTCACTGAGTCAAGATCTGGGAAATCCCTGGTTAGCAGCTTTCTGGGGGACACCTTCATATTGACTGCAATGGTTCATAATAAGGCCCCACAGTTTTCTTAGAGCAAGTAGGCAAGTTGAGCATGAGAATGAGCTAAAAACGGAACACTGGCATGGTAGAGAATGCAAGCTCAATAACTAGAAGATCACTGCTGCAAAATACATTGAGAGTTGTTTTTCTCTTCTTCTGTGATTGAGAACACACAAGATAGATTGGTGTTTATAGGAAGAGGTGATGGGGATAGCATGGAATTTCAAATGTCTGATTTCTTTTTTCCCTCTATTGGTTCTGCTCATACCAGGGATTGTGCATTTCCCAATCTGTGCTTAATGAGAATCCCGTTCATCCACATGAGTGTCCAATCCATAAATCAACTTTTATAAAGCTTTGTTTTTGTTCATTCATGGCTGTGAGGTCACTTGCAAAGTTAATGCCTATTGCTTATCCCTTATGTTTTGCTAGACCATTTCACAGGACAGATAAAAAGCAACCACATCACTGAGGGTTTCGAGTCAGATGTTGACAGCAGATTTCCTTCACCGAAGGGCATGAGAGAAACAGATGGGCTTTTACACCAATCAATGAAAGCTTCATGGTCACTATTACTGAAACCTAGCTATGACTTGATTTCAAAATTTACCCATTGCTATGGTAGGACTTGAATTCATTTCCCCAGACCATGGAACTTTGGACTACTCATCTACTGACAATACCCTTGTGCTACCATCTCCTTAATGCCAGTTATGCACTGTTGAATATCAGGTTAATACTAAATATCATATTGATCACTAATTTGGCTCAGTAACCTTTGAGAACAATGAAAAACCTCACAGAATCTGCCCCGAGTATATGAGGTAAATTGGATGTATGCATGATGTTGAAACCATGTTATGAAATATTAATAACAAATGTGTTGGTTTTATCCAAAATACCTCCAATACCTTAATGCATTAAACTCCAGTTGGAATTATTAATAATGCAAAACAAGTTCAACCACCCCATTGGGGTAAATTGTACTCAGTCTTTAGAAAGAACTAACCTGATAGATAGAATGGTGTTTTGTTACATTTTGATTTTGTTCTACCCCAAAAGACCACCTTAAAATTATATCTTTACACATATAGCAAATGGAAGCTGCTAATGTTTGCTGTGGTGTTAAAATTTGCAAAATGAGTATGTCGCTGGGATTATGAAATAGTAAAAGAGTAGAACTCTCAGCTCACAAAGATATCATTTTTGATGTCCATGTTCACAGCTCTTAGCTGTGAACCTGGGGCTTTCTATTCCAGAGAAGAGAGATTTCAGTCTAGGACTGAAGAAACGAACAGATTCCAACATATGTGAACAACAACATTACAATGTTGGTTCTCAGATTGAAATATAGTTCCACAGGGGACTGTGTTGTGAAATGTTATCAGGGCATTTGCTAACTCTCAGGACATGCTTGGTACATGGTCTCTAGATCTAGTTACAAAGGGAAAGGCTAAAAAAACACAGCAGTTATACATTCACTTCTGCTGACTCACATAAAACACTTTCTAAATTTTGCAGCTTTGCAAGACAGCTGATTTAGTTACCAGTTGTTCTTGTTTTAAAATGAATGTTCAAACTTTGTCAGCAAGGGGTGAACATTTGTAATGTTAAGTGACGACTAGATTTGGTCATATTTCGTTTGCTGCACCTACACTGGCAAGACCAGCCAGCTATTATAGATAAATCTCTTGGGTGGGAAAATGTTCTGTGCAGTCCACCTTATAATTTCTCAGTGGAATTCATGAATGCAAAAGCTCCAAGCCACACACATGACTGTTGATATTGTGACTAGCCATTAGAAATGAGAACTGTACACCTCGATCAATTATATTTGATTAATGAAATATGACATCTACTTATAAGTCAATGTAAGTAATCAAATATTAGGATTGAAAACATGATTTGCTCATGTGTCTTATTTATGCTAACACTGTGGTTGGTTAAAGGCAACTTTGGAGCTAGATATATACCAGTTTAGATGGAACAGAAATTCAGCTATCGAAAGACATTGGAAGTTGACAAGTTAGCAGTTCAGACATACCATAACAGCTTGGTCACCAAATCACAAAATCCCTACGGTGTATAAGCAGGCCAGTTGGCCCATCAAATCCATATTGACACTCCAAAGAGGATCTCATCCAGACCTACTCCCCCACCCTATCCCTGAAACCCTGCATTGCCCATAGCCAAAGTTGATAAAACATTGTGCTGGACAAAGCACAGTAGGTCAGGCAGCATCCAAGAAGCAAGACTCTCGATGTTTCAGGCAGTGGCCCACGGCCAGTCCACCTAACCTGCACATCGTTGGACTGTGGGAGAAATCTGAAGGAAACCCATACAGACATGACAAGAATGTGCAAGCACCACACAGACAGTCACCCGAGGATTGGATCAAACCCGGGGATCCCTGGCACTGTAAGGCAGCAGTGCTAACCACTGAGCCACCATTCTCCCCCAGTTCTGAGGTGTGAAAGTATGGTCTATAACTCTAAATTGCATTCCTGATGACCAGCACTGGGTTTGGGATTGAAATGAAAGTTAAGACACTTTCCTGTCAGCCAGAACCAATTAGAATCTATTTCCAAGACAGGTTGCCAGTTCAGGGGTGGGGGTGGGGGAATAGTGTGCTGAGGAAGTGCCTGCATTGGCATGGGTCTTTAAGCGAGGTGTTAACCCGCGACCATTCCTGTTTGTTCTGTATGTTAAAAGATTCCAATGTACTATTTAATGAAGAGCTGGGGATCTCTCCTCAGTCGCATGAGTCAAATTTAACTCACTTTTCTAAAAGCAGATTAGCTGATCATTACTTCACCACTGTCTGTGGACAAATTGGCTGCCACACTTCATACATTGCAACAGGGTGGAATTTCCCATGCCCTGAATGACATGGATATTAGCAGAAATGTTGCGAAAATAGGGTGAGAGCGGCTTTAGTGTGAATCTCAATGCTGATTGCAAACAACTTGATTTTTCCACCAAGCGTTGAATGGCAAGAGGTGAATGTCACTAATGAGTGGCAAAAGGCCTATTTGCATGTACTTGCATATCATTATTATTTTACCTTGTCTCATTAATATGCAGTTTCCTGCCCTCCCAGCTGCTGGAGAGAAACTAGGCAGTGACACTACCCAGCATGAAAGTTAAGGCAAACACCTAGCAATTTAACTCAATGCTTGTTCCTGCAGATCTCTATCTTGGTTAGCACTCACCAACATCTTAGGGCACACTCCACTGGTATTGCACCCTTCCATCCATGCAGTCCTTCCAGGTAAGACATAGGTTCACCTGTCTGTCCTCGAACCTCGTTTACTGTATCCACTGTTTCCAATGTGATCTTCTCTACATCGGGGAGACCAAACATAAACAAAGGAACGTTTTGCCTAGCATCTCAGCCAGACCTATAGTGGCCAGCCAATTCCCCTTCCCACTCCCTCTCCGACATGTCCATCGTTGGCCTCCTCCATTGCCACAGTGAATCAGACTGCAAATTGGAGGAACAACACCATATCTTTCGTCTGGGCAGCCTACAGCCCAGAGGACTCAACTTTAAGTTCTCCAATTTCAAATAACCTTCCCACCCATCCCCCAACTCCCTCTCCAGCCTTAACCCCTCCCTTCCATTCCACCTACCCCGACCCTTCCTTCCAAGCTACCAACTGGATTTATTCCTCCCATTGACCAACCAGGTCGTTCCCACCACTTGTGTTCACCTATTACTCCCTCACCATTCCAACCCTCTCCCCACCATAACCCTTCTCCCTGCCCTTATATGCAGCTCCCCCTATGTCCACCTCCGTTCTTGAAGAAGGGTTATACCTGAAACGTTGACTCCTCCACCTCCTGATGCTACCTGACTTGCTGTGTTCTTCCAGCCTCCTGCTTGTCTATGTATCAGACACTGCACCCTCATGCTACATCTCCCACCCACTTATTATGTTGCATTTTGGATGACACTAATACCAGTTGTTGGAATGTTCCTGCTAGGAGACCTTGCACACAGGGACAGATACCTGGCTCAGAGATTCAACCAGAGTGCAGCTCACGTCTTCTCACTTGCTCTTTTAATGCTCACTCATTTTGCACCTACTTCTGAACTCACAATGTCCCTGCCTTGCCTTTTTGCTTTTTTCCCCGTCAGCCAGAACTTCCATGTTATTTAGTGCAGACATGAAGCCAGGCAGCTTGTCATGTTTGTCAGCAGTGATCAGTGAAGAGGGTGGACATGTTGCTATACAGCAGTGTTCTACGTCAATCTCACACTTGCACCATGTGCCACTGAGTGCATAAGGCTAACACACTGGATGTGATTCAACCAAATGGTCATGTCTCAAAGTCGACAGGGAGTAGTCCTCAGTCAGGCCAAGGGTGGCAGGCTTTGGTCCAGGGTAACCAACACAGTAATTCCAGGGAATCAACTACTATCAGTGCGGAGCATGGTTCCAGTCCATTGGCCAGGCAGGCTGGTCAGAGTCATGAGGTGTCAGCTTCCACAGGTCAGTTCTGCAGGTCCAGGGCAACCAGCCCAATGCATGGCATCAAATCATGGAACTGTACAGATCAGTCAATGATCAGTTCAGTGATCATTCCAGGCTATCCATTGAAACGAGTCAGTGTGGGGTTGCATCAGCCCTGTGGGTTAGATTAATGAAAGTCAAGGTGAATTATCATTGCTGTGTTGTGACTCTGGGGTAGTCGATTGTAGAGATTGGGCACAGCAGGCTGGGATGCAGAGGGTCAATGGTTCTGAAGTGGGGAAGACTCAACCTTCAGGTGTAGAAGAGAATTGTGCATTGGAGGATGTGGGGGCGGAGGGGGTTTGATGAGAGGTATGTGGTGGTCACCAGTGGTCACAACCACGCTGGCTTCGGCAGGGTCCAGAAAAGCACAATGACTACAGCATGTCTAAGCTGTAGGCTACACTGGGCATTGAGGGAAGAGTAAGGGGCTAAGATGAGATGAGGCGAAGGATGGTAACCTGTGGAGCTTGGTTCTTAAGAGATGGATTTCTGAATGCACCCTTTCACTTGAAATGGAATATCACCCATGCCACCTACATGGGTTTGTTTTTGGCTATTGCCATTGTGCATATGGTGAAGGGTAATTCTTGACTGGGTGTACAGTTGGGCTTTAAAAATGGGCTCCAGCGCCCATGTAACCCAAGATGTCCCATCAGTGAAGTGTACGTCCACCTGTGACGATAGGGAAAGTAGAATGAGTGGAGTATGATAGAGGCATGTGCATAGGTAATGAGATGAATTTCAGAACATAGTATGAGTAATTTTCTGATAAAGTTCAATGCAAACTTCTTTATTTGTGCCCGTAAAACACAATGCAATGTCCTGAGATTGTCAAAACTGCTGTGAAATGCTTTGTTCACAAGTAATGCAGAAATTGAATCAACTGCACTAAAGCAGTAATTTTCTATTTGTAAACATTTCACCGCTAATGATAACCTGGCAATACCGGTGTTTTATAGGAAATGTTGGCGCATTAAAAATTCTTATGAATAAAAGTTCTGTTTGTAACGGTCTGACTGTCTTCCTGCACTGACTTGCTACACACATGCTTGTGGTCAGATATCAAAAGTTTAGAAAACAAATTAATAAGGTGGAACTGATTGGCAAAAGCTTTTAGAACACACAGTTCTAATCTACATCCCTTTCCTTTGTGACATGGCTCCCAGCGTGTAAATGTATTTCTGTCGTAATTTTCATCACTATGGTGACACAGATATATTTCTCAGGCAATAACCTCAATTCATCCAACAGATAAATCATTCAAATAGAAAACATACTGAAGCGAAGCCATCATACTACAAGTTTAGCTTCAGTCCAAAATATTTTTGACTCTCATCAATGCTAAATAGGGTCCTTCGCTTCACTCAGTGAATAACTCTCTATTGTCCATATGGACTTAAATTCTGTTATGGATATTTGGGCCAGTAATCTTGGTTGATAACCCAGTCCTGAGTGAATACTACTATATAGGTAAAGGAGCTGTCTTTAGGATGATATACTTGGCTCCTCAAGAGGATGAAAAAGATCCCATGACAATGTTTCAAAGAAGAACAATAGAGTTGTCTCAAGTGCCTTGACCATTTATTCTTTGACTAACATCACAAAAACAGATTGTGTGGATTGGCTGCTGGGTTTTTAACATTAAGGTTTGGGTGCATAAGTCTCAGGACAAAAAAATGAAGAAGATATTTTGTTATGGGGTCAATAAGAGTAGGAGATAATTGGCACGGTGCAGATAGTGGGACTAGGGGATGAGGGAGGTTGGGCTTTGAGAGCAGTATGGATAAGTGCAGGTCAGAATGAGTGTTCTGTCAAGAGTAAGACCACAAGACCATAATATATAGGAGCCAAATTAGGCCATTTGGCCCATCAAATTTGCACTGCTATTCAATCATAGCTTAATGGTTTCTCAGCCCCATTGTCCTGCCTTCTCCCCATAACCTTGATCCCCTTACTGATCAAGAATCTAGCCATCTCTGTCTTAAATCGACTCAATGATTTGGCCTCAACAGCTTTTTGTGGCAATGAATTCGACAGATTTACCACCATCTGGCTGAAGAAATTCCTCCTTATCTCAGTTGTACTTTCACTAACTTCACTCTGATGCTGTGCCCTTGGGTCATACTAGTGGAAGCATATCTATGTCCACTACCCAGACCTCTCAGTATTCTTTAAGTATCAATTAGATCCCTCCTCATCCTTCTAAACCCCATTGTGTGCTGACGCAGATTCCTAAACTGCTCCTCAGCAGCTCCTCAGCCTTTCATCCCTGGGATCATTCTTGCAAACCTCCTCTGGACCCACTGCAATGCCAGCACATATGTCCTTTGACATGGGGCCCAAAGCTGCTCACAATATTCCAAATGGTCTCTGAGCAGAGCCTCATGCAGCATCAGTAGTCCATCCAGGCTTTTATATTCTATCCCTCTTGAAGTGAATTGCATTTACCTTCTTAACTGCCAAGTGAACCTACATGTTAACGTTAAGGGAATTCTGAATTAGAACTCCCAAGTCCCTTTATGCTTCAGATTTCCTAAGACATTCTCCATTTAGAAAATAGTCTTTACTTTTCTTCCTACGGAAGTGTATAACTTTCCCCCATTATATTCCATTTGCCACTATTTTGCCCACTCTCCTAGTCTATCCAAGTCCTTCTGCAGCTTCTGCGTATCCTCAACACTTCCTGCTCCTCCATTTATTTTTGTGTCATCTGTGAAGTTAACAACAATGCCCTCAGTTCTTTTGTCTAGATCATTAATGTATAACGTGGATATTTGTGATCCCAACTCAGACCCCTGTGAATCTCCATTAGTCACCAGCTACCATTCTGAAAAAGATCCCTTTATCCCCACTCTCTGCCTTCTGCCAGTCAGCCAATCCTCTATCCATGCCATACCTTCTCCTAACAGCATGGGCTGTTATGTTGTTAAACAGCCTCCTGTCCAGCGCCTTGTCAAATGTCTTCTGGAAATCAAACAGATCACATCATTGGCTCTCCTTTGTCTAACATGCTTGTTAACTCCTCAAAGAATTCTAACAGATTTGTCAGGTATGACCTCCCCTTGGTGAAGCCATATTGACTCAGCCCTGTTTCCCAATGCACTTCCAACTACTCTGCAATCTCATCCTTCATAGCATCTTGAAAATCTTACCAACAATCAATGTCAGGCTAACCAGCCTATAGTCTCCTGTCTTCTAGCTCTCTCCATTCTGAAAGAGGAGTGTTACATTAGGGGAAAGTGAAGACTGCAGATGCTGGATCAGAGTCAAAACGTGTGTTGTTGGAAAAGCACAGCCAGTCAGGCAGCATCCAAAGAGCAGGAGAATCGATGTTTCAAGCAGAAGCTTGCAGAGTAGTTGGAAGCGCATTGGGAAATAGGGCTGAGTCAACATGGCTTCACCAAGTGGAGGTCATATCTGACAAGCATAAGCATAAGCTCTTCACCAGGAGCGTGGGGAGGGGTGCCCAAGGGGGCTGAGAGATAAATGGGAGGGGGGTGGAGCTGGGGGGAAGGAAGCTAGGAATGTGATAGGTAGATGAAGGTGAGGGTTGATGGTAATAGGTTGGAGTGAAGGGTGGAACAGTTAGGTAGGAACAAAGATGGACAGGTAGGACAGTTCAAGACCAGTTCAGTGCCAAGTTGGAGGTTTGGATCTCGGATAATGTGGAGGGAGAAAAGATTTCCTTGCCCCCTCCACCCCCAACATTCCTGATGAAGAGCTTATGCTCGAAAAGTCAACTGTCCTGCTCCTCGAATATTGCCTGACCGGCTGCGCTTTTGCAGGAGTGTTACCTTAGCCTGTTTCCAGTCCTCTGGGATCCACCCTGACTCCACTTGTCCTGAAAAACCACCACAATACTCTCAGCTATCTCTTTCAGGTCTCTAGGGTGTAGTCCATCTGATTTATCTACCTTCAGACCTTTCAGCTTACCCAACACCACCTCCATAGTGATGGCCACTATACTCACCTCTGCCTCCAACTCTCTTGAAGTTCTGATATGCTGCTGGTGTCTTCAACTGTGAAAACTGATGCAAAAAAAACCGATTCAGTTTCTTCACCATTTATTTGCCCCCCATTACTACTTCTCCAGCCTCACTTTCCAGGGCTCGTTTCTGACTGTGTGAAGGTTACTCAATGTAGAATGGAGCAATGGAGTCAGAATGCAGTTCCCATCTGCTGGTGCACACTGAGTAATGTGTAAAAATCAAATACATAAAATACAGGGAAAAGACACCAAATGATTTGGGACATGGAACAAGTGCTTGAAACAAGGATGAACCTATGCAATTTGAATGGTTGATCACGCAGATTGCAACAGTAAACAACACTTCAAAAATACTTCAGGGATGTCCTGAGGTTGATAAAAGGACAATGTAAAGTTCAATTATTTCTTTCATCTTTGTAAATCAAGTGTTAAGTTCAAAACTGACTTACAGATGGGGTGAAGTGAGCATCCTTCCTTTTTTTTATTTCACTTTATTACTCTTTATTTTGGACATGGGTGAGGCCTCTTATAGATTCATGGAATCATTGAGCTATACAATACAGAAACAGACCCTTTGGTTCAACTTGTCCAAGCAACCAGATATCCTAACCTAATCTAGTCCCATTATGCCAGCAATTGGCACATATCCGTCTAACCTCTCCCAATTGATATACCCATCTAGATGCCTTTTAAATGTTGTTATTGTAAAAGCCACCACCATTTCCTCTGGCAGCTCATTCCATACATGCACCACCATCTGCATGAAACAATTGCCTCCTAGGTCCCTTTTAAACCTTTTCATCCACCTTACACCTATTCCACCTAATTCTGGACTCCCTACATCCCGGGGAAAAAGTCTTGGCAATTCACCCTATCCATGTCCCTCAAGATTTCGCAGCCACTACAAGTTGACTCCTCAGCCTCCAACACCTCAGGGAGAATAGCCCAAGCCTAGTCAATCACTCCCTTTAGCACAAACCCTCCAAACCTGGCAACATCTTTGTAAAACTATTATGAACCCTTTCAAGTGTCTCAACATCCTTCCTATGGCATGGAGACCACAATTGCACACAATATTCCAAAAGTGGCCTATCCAATGTCCTGTTCAGCTGCAACATGACCTCTCAACTCCTGTACTTATTGCACTGATCAATAAAGGCAACCATACCGAAAATCTTCTTCACTATCCTGTCTACTTGCAACTCCACTTCCAAGAAACTTTGAACCTGAACACCAAGGTCTCTTTGTTTAGCAGCTCCCCAGGACCTTACCATTACGTATATAAGTCCTGCCCTGATTTGCATTTCCAAAATGCAGCACCTCACATTTATGTAAATTAAACTCCATCTGCCATTCCTTGACTCAGTTGCTAATCTGATCAATGCCCTGTTATACTCTGAGATAACCTTCTTTGCTGTTCACTACACCAATTTTGGTGTCACCTGCAAATTTACTCACCATACCTCTATGTTCATATCCAAATCATTTATATAAATGATGAAAAGCAGTGGACCCAGCACCAATCCTTGTGGCACACCACGGTCTGAAAAAAATCATATATTGCCACCCTCTCTCTCTCCTACTTTTGAGCCAATTCTGCATCCAAATAGCTAGTTCTCCCTGTATTCCATATGATTTAACTTCCTAAATAGCCTACCATGTGAAACCTTGTTGATCGCCTTATGAAAGTCCATATGGATCACATCCACCACTTTGCCTTCATCAATCCTCTTTGTTACTTCTTCAAATGAACCAATCAAGTTAGTGAGACATGATTTCCCATGCACAAAGCCATGTTGACTATCACTAATCCGCCCTTGCTTTCCAAATACATATGTGACGATGCTGTTACTTTAACAATGTTATTTTGTCCATGGTTTTTTTAAGAGAGGTCACGAAGGCAGAGGTGCCAATGGGAATGTGATGAAGGGCTTATGCCCAAAACATTAACTCTCCTGATCCTCGGATGCTGCCTGACCTGCTGTGCTTTTCCAGCACCACACTTTTCAACACAGACTCTCCAGCATCTGCAGTCCTCACTTTCTCCTGGACCTGATCAGGTCCTGGGGATTTATCCAACTTTATTATGCTTGTTAAGATGTCCAGCACATCCTCCTCTGTTATATTGACATTTTTCCCCAATTTCTCTAACTTCCATGTCCTTCTCCACAGTAAACACTGATGCAAAATACTCGTTTAGTATCTCCCCCATCTCCTGCGGCTCCACACATGTTGATCTTTAAGGGGTCCTATTCTCTCCCTATATACCCTTTTGTCCTTAATATATTTGTAGAATCCTTTGAATTCTCCTGAACCCTATTTACCAAAGCTTTTGTTTCCATTTTGCCACCTTGATTTCCCTTTTAAGTATACTTTTATTCCCTTTATGCTTTTCTCAGGATTCAATTAATCCCTGCTGTCTATACCTGGCATATACTCCCTCCTTTTTCTTGACCAAAGGCTCAATTTCTCTCATCATCCCACATTCCCTATACCTACCAGCCTTGCCATGGATTTTCGTTATCTCATTTCTGAAGGCTTCCCATCTTCCAGCCATCCCTTGACCTGCAAATATTCGCCCTCAATCAACTTTTGAAAGTTCTTGCTTAATACTTTCAAAATTGGCCTTCCTCCAATTTAGAACATTAACTTTTAGATCTGGTCTATCCTCTTCCATCACTACTTTTCTTCTGGAGCACTGTGTCCAGTTTTGGTCTCCCTGGGACAGGAAGTATATCATTAAGCTGAAGAGGGTTCAGAAGAGATTTACCAGGATGTTGCCGGGACTGGAGAGTTTGAGTTATAAAGAAAAGCTGGATAAGCTAGGACTTTTTTCTCACTGGATAATACGATTAATGGGGGTGACCATTTGGACATTTATAAAATACTGAGGGGTATTGATGAGATGAAGAACAGGTGACTTTTCACTGTGGTAGGAGATATCAAGACTAGGGGGTATATTTTTAAGGTGAGAGGACAAGGATTTTAACAAAGACATGAGAAACAACTTATTTACACAGCATGTGGTTCATGTGTGGAATGAACTTCTAGAAGGAGTGGTGGGTGCAGGTACAGTTACAATGTTTAAAAGACATTTCAATAAGTAGACAAATAAAAGATGTTTGGAATTATATGAGCCAAGTGCAGGCATATGGGATTAGTTTAGTTTGGGATTATGGTCGGCATGGATTGGTTGGACCTGTTTCTGTGCTGTATGACTCTATCTATAGTCATATCCTGAGGTAACGTTTATGATGATAACCTAAATGTTAATGCAATGTCACTGGGGGGTGTAAATGTATTACCTTCCAACCTACAGCTGCAATGTGGAACCAGAAATAGATCGGTACTGAGGTGATTTCAATTCATTTCACAGAACTGTTACAGCACAGAAGGAGGCCAACTGATCCATCACGCCTGCACTGGATTTCAATATTTGTGGGCAGTGAATCAATTGGATTGAGCATAAGCTATAGAAACAGAAGTAGGCCATTCAGCCCATCAAGTCTGCTCCATCAATCAATGAAATCATGGCTAATCTAAAGATCCTCAAATCCACTTTCCTACCTTTTCCCCAGAACCCTTAATTGCATCATCGATTCAAAATCTGTCTATCTCAGACTTGAATATAAGTAACAGCCCACCCTCTACAGTGCTCTGAGTGAAGGAGTTCCATCAATTTACCAACATTTGAGAGAAGAAATTCCTTCTCAGCTTCGTCCTAACTGGGTGGTCCCTTGCTTTGAGAATATATCCTCAGTTTCTGGGCTTTCCCTCAAGGGGAAACAACCTCTCCACATCTAGTGTCTCAAAATCCTAGGATTCTTGTATGCTTCTATAAGGTCGCATTTTATTCTTCTGAACTCCAATGGGTACAGGGCCAGCCTATACAATCTCTCCTCACTCCAAACCTGGGAGTAATTTAGTGAACTGACTCTGGAATATCAGTTTAACTTTTCATAGATAAAGGGACCAAACAGTACTGTGAGTCAGGTCTAACTATTGCTTTGTGAAGTTTTAACAGGGCTTCCTTATTTTTCCCTTATTTTACACACTATTCCTTTGAAATAGAGGCCAATACTTTATTTGCTTTCCCTTTTTCCTACTGAAGTAGTATGCTAGATTTATAGAATTTATACATTTGTACTCCCAAATCCCAAGTCTTTCTTAATTTTAACAATGATTAGCTCCTCCTTTCTTCCTGCCAAAGTTCATAACCTCATTTTTTTCCCACACTATATTCCATCTGCAAGCTTTTACTAAACCTGTCTGAATCTCTCAGTAGACTCTTTGTGTTACTTATCATATACCTTCCCATTTATGTATCATCTATAAACTTGGTGACAATGCATTCATTAATAGTTATTGTAAATAATTATATCCCCAACCCTGATCGCTATGGCACTCCCCCAGTCACAGGTTGCTTACTTGGTTCTCCCCTTCTATTGTCTTCTATTAGTTAACCAATCCCTTATCCATGCTAGTATATCTCATGACCATGGGCTCTTAATTATTGTATTGATATGTTTGATGATGCATTCAAAAAGTGGTGCAGATTTCCTTTTTTTTGTATATAGTAATCTGACATCTACATTGTTAGAAATAAGAACTAGATGATCACTTTAATGAGATTGTACTAGAAGCCCCCCAGTAGTCAACAGGAAATTGAGGTGCAAATATCGAGGGAGATTGCAGATAGCCGTCAGAATAATAGTGTTGTAATGGTAGCAGATTGTAACTTTCCAAACAAAGACTGGAACTGCCATAATGTTAAGGGCTTGGATGAGAGGAGTTTGTTAAGTGTGTTCATGAAAAATTTCTGAATCAATATGTAGATTGCCTGCTAGAGAAGAGGCAAAACTCAACCTCCTCTTGGGAAATAAAGCAGGGCAATTGACTGAGGTGTTACTGGGGAGCACTTTGGGGCCAGTAACCAGAATTGCATTAGTTTAAAATAGTTATGGAAAAAGATAGATCTGCTCCATGAGTTAAGACCCTAAATTAGGGCAAGGCCAATTTTGATGGTATCAGACAAGAACTTTCAAAAATTGACTGGGGGAGGCTGTTCACAGGTAATGGGATGTCTGCAAAGTGGGAGGCTTTCAAAAGCAAGATAACAACAATTCAGAGCCAGCATGTTCCTGACAGTATGAATGGCAAGGATGGCAGGAATAGGAAACACTGGATGACTAGAGGCTTTGAGACTCTGGTCAAGAAAACAAAAAGGAGGCTTAAGTCAGGTATAGACAGCTGAGATCAAGTGAATCTGTTGAGGAGTAGTGGGGGTGTAGGATTACACTTAAGAGGGAAATCAGGAAAGCTAAAAGGGAACATGAGATAGCTTTTACAGATAAAATAAAAGAGAATCCAAAGAGATTAAGAGCAAAACAGTAATTAGGGAGTGAAGAGGGCCCCTTAAAGATCAACAAAATCATCTATGTGTAAAAGCACAGGAGATGGGTGAGATCCTAACTGAATACTTCTCGGCAGGACTTACCATGAGTAAGACATGGAAGTTGGGGAGCTTTGGGAAATAAATAGTGACGTCTTAAAAAGAGTCCATATTAGAGAAGAGGAGGTGCTGGAGGTCTTCAATGCATAAAGGTAGATAAATCTTCATAAACTGATCAAAATCTTATAGAGGTTTACAAAACTATGAGGGGCACGGATAGGGTAAACAGGCAAAGTCTTTTCCCTGGGGTCGGGGAGTCCAGAACTAGAGGGCATAGGTTTAGGGTGAGAGGGGAAAGATATAAAAGAGACCTATGGGGCAACTTTTTCATGCAGATGGTGGTACGTGTATGGAATGAGCTGCCAGAAGAACTGGTGGAGGCTGGTACAATTACAACATTTAAGAGGCATTTGGATGGGTATATGAATAGGAAGGGTTTGGAGGGATATGGGCCAGGTGCTGGCAGGTGGGACTAGATTGAGTTGGGATACCTGGTCGGCATTGACGGGTTGGACCAAAGTGTCTGTTTCCATGCTGTACATCTCTATGACTCTATAACTCTATATATCCCAGGAATTATGGGAAGCTAGGGAAGAAAATGCAGGGCCCCTAGCAGAGATATTTGTATCATCAACAGCCACGGGTGAGGTGCTGGAAACCTGGAGGGTGGCTGATGTTGTGCCATTATTTAAAAAAAGCTGCAAGGAAAAGCCAGGGAACTACAAGCCAATGAGTCTAATGTCAGTTGTAGGTGCGATATTGGAGGGATTCTGCGAGACAGGATCTACATGCATTTAAAAAGGCAAGGACTGATTAGGGAGAGTCGGCATGGCTTTATGTGTCAGAAATCATGTCTCACGAATTGATCGAGCTTTTGGAAGAGGCGACGAAGAAGAGAGATGAAAGCAGAATAGTAGGTGCTATCTACCTGGACTTTAGCAAGGCCTTTGACAAGGTTCCACATATTAGACTAGTTAGTAAGGTTAGATCTCATACAATCCAGGAAGAGCTAGCCAAATTAGATACATAATTGGCTTGATTGTAGGAGACAGAGGGTTATTGTTCATACTGGAGACCTGTGACCAGTGGTGTGTCATATGGACCAGGGTTGGATCCACTGTTGTATATAAATGATTTGGATGAGAGTGTAGGAGGCATGGTTAGTAAGTTTGTGGATGACACCAAAATTGCTAATATAGCGAACAGTGAAGAAGGTTATCTATGAATACAATAGATCAACTGGACTAGTGGACTGATGAATGGCAGACGGATTTTAATGCAGATAAAGGTGAGGTGTCGCATTTTGGTAAGAAAAGCTACAGCAGGGCTTCCACAGTTAGTGGTAAAGTTCTGAGGGGTGTGTTGAACACAGAACTTGGGGTTCTTGTACATAATTTCATGAAAGTGGCATCACAGGTGGACAGGGTGGTGAAGAAGGTATTTGGCATGCTTTCATTGAGTACAGGAATTGGGTCATTATGTTACAGCTGTAAAAGACATTGTAAGTCCACATTTGGCATATTGCGTACAATTCTGGTTGTCTTGCAATAGGAAAGATGTTATTAAACTGGAAAGCGTGCAAAAAATGATTTACAAAGACTTTACTGAGACTGGAGGAGAGGTTGGATCGGCTGGGACATTTTTCCCAAGAACATTGGAAGCTGAGGGGTGACCTTATAAAAGTTTATATAATCATGAGGGACATTGATAAGGTGAATTGCCAAGATCTTTTCCCCAGGGTAGGAGAGTCTAAAGCTAGAGGGCATAGGTCTAAGGTGAGAGGGGAAAGATTTGATAAATGACCTGAGGGGACCTTTTTCACAGAGGATGGTGCACAAATGGAACAAGCTGCCAGAAAAATGGTAGAGGCAGGTACAATTGTTACATTTAAAATACATTTGGATAGGTACACCAATGGGAAAGGATGTGGGCCTAACACAGGCAAATGGGACAAGTTCAGTTTATGAAACCTGGTCAGCATGATGGGTTGGGCCAAAGGGTCTGTTTTTGTGCTGTATAGCTCTATGACCTTTATATGACTGAACAGGCACAGGCTTTTTTGAACACAATAAGATTCAGAAGAGTGTAAAAGAGAGTAACTTACTTGAAGCTCAACAGCCCCAAACTCCAGTTCCATGTGATTTAATCATGATCTCTTTTTCGGCATGCTCAGTTGCTCTACTTAGAATAAAGGTTTAATTCCCATTATGTTATTTCCCCCCCCAAATACTTCTCCAGCAGTCCTTTTTTAAGCAGAAACATTTTGCTTTTACTCCGCTTCTTCCATCCTCCTTATTCCTCAAAGACTTCAATGTGATAATATGAAGACCAATCAAGGGAAGAGTGAGGCAAAGGAAAAGAATGCAAAACTTGTGTGGTTATTTGAAAGGACATCAAGGGAGTAAAATTTTCACTCTCCTTTTTAATCTACCTTCCTCTGATCCAGGGACAAAAGTAACAGAGAGAAAAAGATTGGAAGGCTTTCTGAAGGTTATGCTAGAGGCAAGCAGATGATGACTAGATATTCTCTCTTCCTCTGAATAGCTTGTTATCTACATGTACATTTGTTTGTAAGCCTTCGGTAAAGATCGAAGTGTTTTCTCTAAACATGCTAAGTTCACTTCATTGTTCTCTGTGTACAATTACAAAGTTTTGCCACGTACGATTGGATTCTACCTGTGCAAGTGTGGCACAATCCGTGTTTACTGATGTCGGATTCCTTTGAAACTGTAGCAGTAACATTCTTGGTGTTTTAGATTCTTTAATTAGTTTATTGGCAGTAGGAATGATAAAATCTTGGCTTGCTTACCTTAGTGATTGAACTGATACTTAACTGGCTTCACAGTCTTGGACTGACTTTCAACTCTGAAAAGAAATTTTTCATTGAACTGTGACTGCAGTTGCTGAATTTCTAACTGCATTTCCTTGGTAGTTTCTGTACAATACTTTACTACGGTATATACTCAAGTAAAAGTTGATCTCATGTAAAAGTGGAACCCTACTTTCGAAAATAAATCTGGAATTTTCCATGTATCTTGTATAAAAGTCAACCCTAGTTCTTGACAGATAACAGATCAACATTTGTGAGTCAAGGTATTATCTTGTCCATAAATGTTACGATGATGAAATGAATTTTTTTCTGTGCTATTATGTATTTTGATGTCATCAGGTCAGAGTCAGGTGATGACCTCTCTTTATGTGCAGTTCAGCTGAGCTCAGTTCTCCTATAGAACTCGTGGAATACTGTCATATACCTTGTTGAGGTTTTGAAATGTCGTCATCATTTTATGTAAAAACACCCTCCAGAATAAAACAAAAAAATATATAGCAGTGTTTAAACTGAAAGTTGTCGGAGTTGCAGAGAAGACAAACTACTGTGTAGCAGTCACAGAATTTTGTGTTTTGGAGGAATGTGTGAGAGACTGGAGAAAGCTATCAAACCAACTTCAGACAATGCCAAAATGAAAGTGTGCCCACAGAGGTTAACCTGGACGACACTGCAAGCCAGGCACCATCAGGACCCGACACGTCAACTTCTCCACCTCCTGATGCCTGCTGCATCTTTCAGCTTCCTGTTGTCTACTTTGGATTCCAGCATCTGCCATTTTTGTTTTGTCTCTAACAGAGGTAAACTTAGCAAGTGGCCAATTGTAATTGTAATTTAAAGTTGATTTTATTTCTGCTTCATTTTTTGGTAAGTATAAATAGAAACTTACTAATTCATTTTGTTTTTATTACCTTTATCCAGTAATTACCATAATTCATTGTGTTTTTTTTTCTTTATTCATTTACAGATGAATTGGGCTTCTGCTAATAGTATGGTATTTTGGACTGTAGTATGAATTTCAGCTACTCAAAAGTAATAGTCGACCCCATAAGTTAAGCCTTAAAAAATATGACTTTCACACACACATTTCAGGAAATGTGGCATTTGAATCCAAAAAGTACAGGAAGATCAAAATTTCAACTTTGAGGAAATAAATGACTTGGGTGCTCGATTCGTTCTTTGTGACGATGTTCAGAAAGAGCAAATCACTGTCATCAGGTGGCTATTCATGGTCTTCCTTGGTACCCCAATTTCTCATTATTTCTAATTCTGTTTGAAGAAAAATAGAGAGTCCATCTTACTCTCTTGCAAAGCTAGGACAGAAGTGTCTTCAGTGTCTGTTAGCCAAAGGATGTCTAAGGCCTTCACTTAATAAACAATCATATAACTTAGGAATTACATACAAAGTTCCCATAATTTCTTTCCCCTTTCACTCTGATCCTTGTACTTTCTGAGACCTTAAGTTGAATGGAGGACTATCTGAGGATTGCTGGCCTCAGCATAGCTTTCTCAAGGATTGTTATGTGCACTGTGGAATCTGATTTAAAATTACTCTCTCTGAGATTGTCTACTGTCTGTGGACCTCAGGAAGGGTTCATCCAAGTCCCTGCTGCCGTGACTCCTACAGGTTGCTACAGTTTGTGTTTAATTTCCTATGCAGTTGCTGCAGAGTTACCCTGGTTTCTCTCTTGGCACTGGAGACCTTCGATCAACTGCTTGTGTTGATTCCTACTGGTAAAATTTCTTCATGGTTTGCAACATGCTCTGATTGTTTATTGGTGCATTTTCAGACTACTTGTCCTCTCACATCTACACGTATTTTAGTTTCCATCATATGTACTGTGATGTTTTCCCTATTGCCAACCACACAGCTTGCCATTAGGATTATCCTGTGCTTTCTTCAGATTCTGTGCAAGCTTTGCTATTGTGCAACTCAGTGCCTAGATGTGTATCAAAACCCATTATTAGCCAGCCCCTACAATCACTGAAATATTTCCCCCACCTCTGGTGTACGATTATTAGGCTGGCCTGTTAGAGCACTATCCCAGGATTGTACTTCAGGCTGTTCCTCCCCTGCCTTCAGTTTTGTAGGTCTGGTCATCCTGCCAACGTACCAAAATGTGAGATCTACACTCCTGTGAGTGAACCACAACAAGTTTAAACTGAAAATGGTAAAGTTGGACATTTTCCTTTGGATCCCACATTCTGCAGCTTTGGTTCACTATTATCTGATGTCACTATGACATTGCTACTTTCGTGGATATTCAATAGCTTTGCTTAGAATAAAGGTATAGTTCCCCATTAATTCACCTTTTAGGGCGGCACAGTGGCACAGTGGATAGCACTGCTGCCTCACAGCGCCAGAGACCCGGGTTCAATTCCTGCTTCAAGCAACTGTCTGTGCGAGTTTGCAATTTCTCCCCATGTCTGTGTGGGTTTCCTCTGGGTGCTCCAGTTTCCTCCCACAGTCCAAAAAAAATGTGCAGGTTAGGTGAATTGGCCGTGCTAAATTGCCCATAGTGTTAGGTGAAGGGGTAAATGTAGGGGAATGGGTCTGGGTGGGTTGCTCTTCGGAGGGTCGGTGTGGACTTGTTGGGCCGAAGGGACTGATTCCACACTGTAAGTAATCTAATCTAATCAATTAATCTAACCTAAATGCAGATATCAGTAATCTGGTTTTGGTGCTATAAAAACCCCACTAATTCACTCCAGGTACACTCTGTCAAAGCTGACTAAAAGCTGGGATTAGCTGAAAACCACACATTTTAAGAATCATCTGTGCATTTTGAAATTATTTTTCTCAGTTATAACTAACCTGCATTGACAAGTTGGCTGCATGTCACAGGACCTCACCAGTTTTGCACCAGTTTATTCACATAACCCGTTACTCCAGCTGACCAAGCTTGGCCTGATGTGTCTGACCTGAAATCTGGAAATATCCAAAATCTTTTGCAATGCTGCTGGTTTTGGGAGTGAATGCCTGCAATGTTTTTTTTGAGGAAGGTAAGCTGCTGCCCTTACCCAGTATAGTCTGTGTGTAAGTCTTGTTCAAAACCATTGTATTATATTAAACTACCCCTTGTGGAAGCAGTATTTCAGGATCATCCAAATCTGTTCACAGAGACCCCACATATCAGAATGATAAAACAGCATCTCCTTTCACAATTTTTTTAAAATACAAATCTTCTTTTGATTCCAATTCCCCTTGTATTCTATACAGGGAATTTATCTAATCTGGCGATTCAAGGTCCACGTTATTGAAAGCACTATACATAAATTAACTTTATATTGTTAATCTTGTATTTCAAATGCATTTGCTCCATTATCCTGCATGCTTTTCACATGCAATACCTTTGGAGAGATGTTAGTCGCTATTATCTTGTTGAAATGAATAGGACACATCAATAAAATAGAACCCTGTGCAAATTAAAATTGGATTCTGCTTCATTTTTTTCCCTCTTACAAAGTCACATTTTTATTGTTATGCTGTTCACATTCCACCTTTCAATCTTCAGCTGATGAGACTATCAAAAATCAGTGTGTCAATTTATTTTTTTTTAAATTGAGTACAGGTCAAACCCAGTAGATATCTTCCTTCATCTTCTGTGGGCAGCCAAATGGGATGAAGCCAAAAGCTGCTGCAAGTAATCTCTATAAAATGTTTTACGAGTGTTTTATTGGCTTAGTTAAATGGTGGCGCTCATTATTCACAACTTTAATTAGAAGTAACATTTTTTTGAACATACCTTCACCATAGATTATAGTTAAAGGAATGAATTATTAAAACAACACATTGCTTATTTGTAGACTAATCTCTCTCCTTTTCCGACATGCATTAGCACTTAAAGTAAATGTGACCTTGAAATGATGCTGACCCTATTTAAGGTTCTTGAGTGGAATTTTACATCTGCCCCCAGGAGCAGCCTGGCAGATGGAAGTGCTGTGAAATTGGGTGTAATAGAGCTGATATTGTGTCTATCACTTATCTGGCTCTGTTACTGTATTATCAATGATAGAGGAGGCATTGAGTCAACTGAGACCTTTAAATGCCAGAAAATGGTTACTTAAGAGCCTCTACCCATCATTGTTGCTATATTCTCAGTGGCAGGAAATGTCCATGCCATGTGGCAAGGCTGCCAGCCTATTTTACTTAGTAGGCTGAGAGAATTCCCCTCTGTCATGCACCCTGTACTCAAAGGAGCTCTGACCCATCTTAAATTAGTTACGCCACCTTCACTTGACCCGCCTAAGTGCAATGCCAAATCCAGGTCCAACTCTACTCACTTAAATGTGCCAGCCTGGCACTGCCAAAGCTCAAGACCTGCCTGAATGTCTGGCAAATGGCTTTTCTCTATTGCAGACACTGGAGCCTAGCAGGGCACCAGCTCTCTGCACACGGATCATTGAGGGTGATCCAGTTAAATGGAGATTTGCTCACTCATGACCTCTCTGCTGGAGAGGAGGACCATCACCTCTGTGTGAAACTTTGCAGATATAGCCATGAAAATATGAGCTTACCCAGTGAATCCCACCAACAGTGCCTCATCGAAAATGGCTGAGTGGAAGCAGTCACCTTCCCTGATCTACAATTTGGACATAGTTTGTTAACAAGATCAAAGGGTCATGCTGTGGAGGGTAAAAGTTGGCATGCTAGGAATTGACAATGATAGACAGAAAGGTGAAATTTTTCCAGGCCCTCACTCATGTACCAAATGATGAATCAGTGGGAAAAATGGTGCAAATAGAAAATTTGAATTCTTAATTTTGAGGAAAATCTATCCAATTTTACATAAGGTGGATGAGACTCTTGCTCATGGGTGACAAGGGGTACTTGTGAGCATTATAGCATCTCAGTTTTATCTCTCCTTACCTCATTTGTATGCAGTTTGCTATTTTCCCAGACAGTGGAAAAAAAGTTAGTTGGCAAAAATTGCTGATATCAACATCTGAGAGGGTGCCTGGTAGTTACAGCTTGCCAGGATCCACAGCTTGAATGGAGACAGCTTGGCCTACAGTGGAGTATGGTAATCCTGGTGGCTTATGGGAATATCAAATGGCCCAGGCATGTCAAGTGTGTTCTGTCCAGCTCCAAGCTCACCTTCCACAGCTTGAACTTCCACTCATTTGAGGGTTGCAAGCAGGGTGGAGGTCGAGGGGCTGGGCACCCTCCAGAGTTTCCTGAAAGGAGACTTGTGGGATACATGTTTAAGGTTTCTGCTTCAGCTGGCAGCCTACTGGCGCCACTTGTCTCTGTCTGAGGAAAGGACACCTGAAAGGAGGTCAAGATCCCTTGCCCACCTCGTCTTGTCACAGTGAGTGCGCTGGACTAGGCGCCAACCTGTCCGAGGAGACACCCAGACACATGAATGCCAGACACAGTGTGGTACACATGGCCTTGGTGAGCTCCTCAAACCTCCATCAAAACTGCAGGCTGCTTCTGTTTATACATTTGACTAAGTTAAGAATGGTCAACATCATGGGATCCTCTACTACCTCTGGCTGACCAAGATGCTTGGTCTCTGACAGTCCTGTGAATGCCAGTGACCTGAGGGATTTTATTCCTCAGCCAGTTGCAGAGAGGTACTCACAAGGATGTGCTCAAGTAACCACTGAGGAGTTGAGCCTGTTGAGGTTTTGGGAGATACCTTTGCTTGAACTTCTACTGGGGAATCTGTAGCTTCTTCCTCAGAGACAAAGGAGGAGATGTTGAATGGAGAGGCTGCTCTCTTCAAAGTGGAGACTGTGTGAATGGTACTGGTGCCTGTAGAAGACAAGAGAATGAATATGGAAATAAGGGTAGAACCTTGCTCATGTTAAGAATATGTTCATAGTGCTGGAAATGGCACTGTAGACTGCAGTGGTTTCAGAAGACAGCTCACCACCTCTGTCTCAAAAGCATCTAATGATGGGTAATAAATGTTAGTCCAGCCAGCAATGCAGATCAGGCAGCATCCAAGGAGCAGGAATGAGGGCTCCTCATCCTGCTCCTCAGATCCTGCCTGACCTGCTGTGCTTTTCCAACACCACACTCTTGACTCTGATCTCCACCATCTGCAATCCTCACTTTTCTCCCAGCCAGCAACACCAATGTCCCACAACTGAATATAAAAAAGGAGTGAGAGCAGGGCAGCACTTGACAATGTATCTGTCTTGGTTGCAATGTTATGGAGCTTTCAGCATTCTCACTCAAGCAATCTCGATCCTCTCCCACAAGATCAAAGATTCTCTCCTCCAGTGGAGTGAGGAGATAACTGTTGGGCACATCACTGACCATCTTGGCCCTCTCCATTCTATTCTGGACAGTTTTCTTTTGCAACGAGACAAATGGGGGAATTAAGTGAGACAGAAGTCTCTGGTACAGCTGGTAGTGTTGGTGCCGGTAGGGGTAAAGTGGTGAGGTGCCCTGAGTGAGCAAGCAAAAAGCTCAGAGAGCTGAAAGGTCAGTAAGTTGGGGGCATGTAGTGAGGTGAGGGCCATTGAGGGAAGATGCTGAATGCAAAGTCAAAGTTGTAGACTGTGCACCATAGTCGGAAGTGGATGCTGTAGCAGAGTTAGAATGAGGAAGCAGAGGTGATGGCACATATCAAATGCATAATTATTGAGTTTTTACAGTGTGGAAGCAGGCCATTTGGCCCAACAAGTCTATACCAACCCTCCAAAGAGCATCCCAACCCACTACCCTATCCCTGTAACCCTGCATTTTCCATGGCTAATCCACCTAGCCTGCACATCCCTGGACACTTTAGCACAACTAATCCACCTGACCAGTGCAACTTTGGACTGTGAGAAGAAATCAGAGCACCCAGAGGAAATCCACACAGACACAAGGAGAATTTGCAAGCTCCACACAAAAAGTCACCTGAGGCTGGAATAGACCCCAGGTCCCTGACACGTGTGTATTGAGTCGGAAGAGATAGGAGAGGTCTTGAACAAGTACTTCTCTTCAGTATTTACGAACGAGAGGGACCGTATTGTTGAAGAGGAGAGTGTGAAACGGACTGATAAGCTAGAAGAGATACCTGTTAGGAAGGAACATGTGTTGGACATTTTGAACAACTTGAGGATAGACAAGTCCCCCGGGCCTGACGGGATATATCCTAGGATTATGTGGGAAGCAAGAGAGGAAATTGCAGTACCGTTGGCAATGATCTTCTCGTCTTCACTGGCAACGGGGGTGGTACCAGGGGACTGGAGAGTAGCGAATGTTGTGCCCCTGTTCAAAAAAGGGAATAGGGATAACCCCGGGAATTACAGGCCAGTTAGTCTTACTTCTGTGGTAGGCAAAGTAATGGAAAGGGTACTGAGGGATAGGATTTACGAGTATCTGGAAAGACACTGCTTGATTAGGGACAGCCAGCACGGATTTGTGAAGGGTAGGTCTTGCCTTACAAGTCTTATTGAATTCTTTGAGGAGGTGACCAAGCATGTAGATGAGGGTAGAGCAGTGGATGTAGTGTACATGGATTTTAGTAAGGCATTTGATAAGGTTCCCCATGGTAGGCTTATGCGGAAAGTCAGGAGGCATGGGATAGTGGGAAATTTGGCCAATTGGATAGAAAACTGGCTAACCGGTCGAAGTCAGAGAGTGGTGGTTGATGGTAAATATTCAGCATGGAGCCCAGTTACAAGTGGAGTTCCGCAGGGATCAGTTCTGGGTCCTCTGCTGTTTGTAATTTTTATTAATGACTTAGATGAGGGAGTCGAAGGGTGGGTCAGTAAATTTGCAGATGATACAAAGATAGGTGGAGTTGTGGACAGTGAGGAGGGCTGTTGTCGGCTGCAGAGGGACTTAGATATGATGCAGAGCTGGGCTGAGGAGTGGCAGATGGAGTTCAACCCTGCCAAGTGTGAGGTTGTCCATTTTGGAAGAACAAATAAGAATGCGGAATACAGGGTTAATGGTAGGGTTCTTGGTCAGGTGGAGGAACAGAGGGATCTTGGGGTCTATGTACATAGATCTTTGAAGGTTGCCACTCAGGTGGATAGAGTTTGTAAGAAGGCCTATGGAGTATTATCGTTCATTAGCAGAGGGATTGAATTCAAGAGTCGTGAAGTGATGTTGCAGCTGTACAGCACTTTGGTTAGGCCACAGTTGGAGTACTGTGTGCAGTTCTGGTCGCCTCACTTTAGGAAAGATGTGGAAGCTTTGGAGATGGTGCAGAGAAGATTTACCAGGATGTTGCCTGGAATGGAGAGTAGGTCGTACGAGGATAGGTTGAGAGTTCTCGGCCTTTTCTCGTTCGAACAGCGAAGGTTGAGGGGTGACTTGATAGAGGTTTATAAGATGATCAGAGGAATAGATAGAGTAGACAGTCAGAAACTTTTTCCCCGGGTACAACAGAGTGTTACAAGGGGGCATAAATTTAAGGTGAAGGGTGGAAGATATAGGGGAGATGTCAGGGGTGAGTTCTTTACCCAGAGAGTGGTGGGGGCATGGAATGCGCTACCTGTGGGAGTGGTAGAGTCAGAATCATTGGCGACCTTTAAGCGGCATTTGGATAGGTACATGGATGGGTGCTTAATCTAGGATAGAAGTTCAGCACAACATCGTGGGCCGAAGGGCCTGTTCTGTGCTGTATTGTTCTATGTTCTATGTTCTAACAGTGCTAACCACCGAGCCATCATGTCATCCATGGCTATAACTTTCTGGCAGTATTACAGACCAGGAGCACCACATTGACCTAGGTGGCAACCTCAGATCAGGCTGTCAGATCTCTCAGTGGGAGAGCATTTCGGTGATAGTGATCACAACTCCCTGGCCTTTACTATGATCGTGGAGGGGAACAGGAGCAGACAGTATGGGAAAGTACTTAATTGGGGGAGGAGAATTACAATGCTATTAGGCAGGAGCTGTGGAGCATGAATTGGGAACAGATATTGTCAGGGAAATTCATGACAAAAATGAGGAGGTTGTTCAGGGAGCACTTACTGTACGTGTCCCACTGAGGCAAGGAAGGGATGGCAGGGCGAAGGAACCTTGGATGACAAGAGATATGGAACATCTAGTCAAGAGGAAGAAGGAAGCTTACTTAAGTTTGAGGAAGCAAAGATCAGACAGGGTTCTGGAGGGTTACAAGGTAGCTAGGAAAGAACTGAAGAATGGACTTGGAAGAGCTAGAAAGGGGCATGAAGAAGCTTTAGGGTAGGATTAACGAAAACCCCAAGTGTTCTACACTCATGTGAGGAAGAAGAGAATGGCCAGAGTGAAGGTAGGGCCGATCAGGGATAGTGAAGGGAACTTGTGCTTGGAGTCGGAGGAGGTAGGGGAGGTCCTTAATTAATACTTTTCTTCAGTATTCACCATAGAGGGACCTTATCATTTGTCAGGACAACATGAAACAGGCTGATATGCTCAAACAGATTGATGTTAAGAAGTAGGATGTGCTGGAAATTTTGAAAATCATGAAGAAAGATAAGTCTCCTGAGCCAGGTGGGATATACCCAAGGTTACTACAGGAAGTGAGGGAAGATTTGCATCTTTGGCAATGATCTTTGCATCCTCACTGTCCAATGGAGTAGCACCAAACAATTGGGGGGTGGCAAATGTTATTCGCTTGTTGAAGAAAGAGAATAGGGATCATCCTAGGAATTTCAGACCAGTCAGTCTTACATCAGTGGTGGGCAAATTATTGGAGAGGATTCTAAGAGATGAGATTTATGATTATTTGGAAAAGCATAGCTTGATTAGAAATAGTCAGCATGGCTTTGTGAGGGGCAAATCTTGCCTCACATGTTTTATTGAATTATTTGAGGATGTGACAAAATACGTTGATGAAGGTAGAACAGTGAATGTGGTGGACATGGATTTTAGCAATGCGTTTGATACGGTTCCCATGGTAGGCACATTCAGAATGTAAGGAGGCATGGTATACAGGGAAATTTGGCTGTCTGGATACAGAATTGACTGGCCTATAGGAGACAGATGGCAGTAGTTGATGGAAAGTATTCAGTCTGGAGCTCAGTGACCAGTCGTGTTCCACAGGGATCTGTTCTGGGACTGTGCTCTTTGTCATTTTTATAAATGACTTGGATGAGGAAGTAGAAGGGTGGGTTAGTAAGCTTGCCAATGACACCATAGTTGGTGGAGTTGCGGATAGTGTGGAGGGCTGTTGTAGTTTGCAACGGGACATTGACAGGATGCAGAGCTGGACTGAGAAGTGGCTGATGGAGTTCAACCTGGAAAAGTGTAAAGTGTTTCATTTTGGAAGGTTGAAATTGAATATAGAATACAGAGTTAAAGATAGGATTCTTGGCAGTGTGGAGGAATAGAGGGATCTTGGAGTCCAGATCTATTGATCCCTCAAAGTTACTACCCAAGTTGATAGGGTTGTTAAGAAGGTGTATGGTGTGTTCACTTTCATTAGCAGGAGGATTGAGTTCAAGAGTCACAAGATTATACTGCAGCTCTATAAAGTCCTGGTTAGACTGCACTTGGAATGTTGTGTTCAGTTCTGGTCACCTCATTATAAGAAGCATGTGGAAGCTTTAGAGAGGATGCAGAGAAGATTTACGATGCTGCCTGGATTGAAGCACATGTCTAATGAAGAAAAGGTTGAGGGAGCAAGGGCTTTTCTCATTGGAGAGAAGAAAGCAAGATGATGAGAGGCTTGGATAGAATGGATAGTCAGAGACTTTTTCCCAGAGTGGGAATGGCTATCATGAGGGGACATAATATTAGAGTGATTGGAAGAAGGTTTAAGGGAGATGTAAGAGGTAGGTTCTTTACACAGAGAGTGGTGGGTGCATGGAATACATTGTCAGCAGTGATAGTAGAGTCAGATACATTAGGGACATTTAAGCAATTCTTGTACAGGCACATGGATGATAGTAAAATGTAGGGTATGTAGATTAGTTTGATCTTAGGGTGGGAAAAAATGTCAGCACAGCATTGAGTGCCAAAGGGCCTGTACTGTGCTGTACTGTTCTATGTTCTATGTTCTTAAAAGGTTGCTGGAGTCAAGGAAAGTTTGAGAAAAATCTTTCAACAATTTGAATAGCTGACTTCTGAAATTTCTCTCAGATTTCTTTATTAATTCTTGGCTGACTTCAAACGCTTCAATTATATCAGCATTGGAGGTGAGAGGCAGTCTGACTTCACACTTTAATAGCTTAATTTGACTTTAAACATGAAGCTGTCTTTGGTGTAGGTATGAATCAATGTTTACTTTTCTTAATAAGAAATAAAGCATTTGCAATGTTCAAAAAAGCTTTGAATGAATGTTTGTGAATAGTCTTTTTTGAAGTATCGAGCCTACATAATTAAATCTGTATGAAATTTGTGGAAATTGATTTCATTTCATCTCCATATTTCCTTGGGGTCAGTTGGAATGGGATAGGTTCTGCAAGGTTCCAATGTGCAACTTCCATCCATGCTGCTACAAAGGCTGTCTTCCTGTTGGAAAATGTGAACCATGTTAAATGGCGTTTGATGTCAACCTTTCCTGAGAGCTGACTCGGTGAATTGGTTGGAGGCCACAAGTTCCGTTTGCTTGACATCAGCAACTAATTTCATCAATCAGTACTCATCTTGAAGCCTCCGATCTTGGCATCCTTTTGTGCTCTGGTAGCCAACTTACAAAATGAATTGGCACATTAACTGATTGTTGGTTGTCAGCATGACTCTACCTGCCAGTTCCAAAGACAATAATCTGTGCATATTTGTCTTCAAAAGAAAACATTATCAAAATCTATACCCCTTTTCTAACCTTGTCCTACGATAAATTTAGTGAACCATAAGGAGTGACTGGGAAAGAAACATTTCTGTGCTCCATATATTATTCTAAACACATAAACAAATTGAACTTCATTGAATTTGAACAAGAAAAATTGCCTGGGTGACTTCCACCGTTGGACTTGCTTTCTAACCAAGGCATGTTGATGTATTGAGGATTTATTGTGTCTACTGCATTGCACAAAATCAGTACACACAGTCTCTATCCTGTTCCCAAAGCTCCTGAATCTTACTAGACAAAGCCGCTCCAATTTGCCAGAAATTGGTGATACTGTCTGAAAGGCCACTGCATTAATGAGGTGGCAAAAATTAAAATGCCATATTTCACAATAGTTTAACACATTTATGAACCTGCAAGAGTCGGAGTAGGTTATTTTTGGCCAATCAAGTCTGGTCTGCCATTCAATCAGATTATGGCTGATATAAATAGCCTCAACTCTGAATTCCCCAAAAACCTTCGACTCCCTGATCAATGAAGAATTTATTATTTAATGACCTGGCCTCCGTGACTGCTGGGGAAGGAGAGTTCCAAAAACTCTCAACCCTTTGGGATGAAATGATCACCTTCATCTGTCACCGAACAAAGCATTGATGACTAGAAACAGGATGCTCTCTGGGTTTTCCATCAAACCTTGCTGGTCTCACCGATCAGAATAATTTTAAGGTCTTTTCTGAAAGTGATGGGTGGTGAGCCTTTGATGTGGACATTGAGAAACCTAACAAAATGCTTTGTGTTCATCTGTACATGCATCTTTTGTGTTGGTCACCATGCACCAAAGCGTAAAAAATATCTCATATTTAGTAAGGATTTTCAGAGCTTGATTTCCTACAAATGTACTGATGATGGAGATCCATAACTGCTCTTAATGTCTGTCAGAAAACTGCAGTTGCAGGAGCTATGGTTTTCTATTCAATTAAACCAACAGACAGAAACCCCGTTGGTTTCATTGGATTGAAAAGTCTTCATTAAGGAGCTTTTGTAGCAGGCTGTGAAAGGGTTCAAGATGGAATGACACTCGAAATGTTTGCAAGTAGTAAGAGCAAATTTCAGGAAATCATGGACTGAGTGCTGATGATTTTTCAACATTTGCTGATAAGTCCCCCACTACCTTAAAACGCTTGAAAAATGAATGATGTCTATTTAAAAAAGACAAGAGGGGCAACATTTTTACACACAGAGAGTGGCTCGTGTGTGGAATGAACTTCCAGAGAAAGTGATGGATGCAGGTACAGTTATGTCCTTTAAAAGACATTTGGATAAGTTCATGAATAGGAATGATTTGGAGGGATATGAGCTAAGGGCAGGCAGGTGGGAATAGTTTGATTCGGGGAACCTGGTCAGTGTGGATGGTGGCTCGATGCCTTACAGCAGCAGGGATCACGTTTGATTCTCTCCTCAGTGCCACTTTCTGTGTGGAGTTTGCACATTGTCCCCACGTCAGTGTGGGTTTCCTTCGGCTGCACCAATTTCCTCCCACAGTCAAAAGATGGACAGGCTAGGTGGGTTAGCCATGGGAAATGCATGTTAACAAGGGACTGGGTCTGGATGGGATCTTCTTTGGAGGGTGGGTGTGGCTGCTTCCACACTGTAAGCATTCTATGACTGGTTTTCCAGAAGGGTCTGTTCCCTTGCTGTATGACTATGACTCTTGTTGAAGATGGTTTAAAAACAGAGAGCTACTGGAAAGGCACTATAGTGCAAAATAGAGCAATTAACTAAACAGGAGCCAGTATCAGGCATCAGATGTAGCCACCAGATCAACAAGATTTCAAGGACTTGCATAGGTACCAAAACAGTCTCATCTGACAATCAGAAATAAAATTTTTGACAAGGTAACTTGGATCTAATGGTATGATCCAGCTGGTTACTTTATATACAATAATAACAGCAAGATCAGAGTGACTTTCATGTTTGCACCTGGCCAGGGTGCTTAGTGAACAACAATTGTAGAATCCACGTTGAATCTATATATTCTAGACAGAACAGATGATTCGGAGCCTTGGCTCTTTTAATATTTTTTGAAAATAAATCATATTCCTCACATGACGAACCAATGTCATCTTTTTTTTTCTGAAAAGCAACAGCTCGTGGATGTGAAGCTATGGTAATCTGAACAGAAAAACCCGCAGAAATTTTGATTTACTGATCCCTGTACAAAAGCCCCGGGCACACAATAATCAGATCCTGCCTGCAGTTATTACATTTGATGTGACCAGCTGAAACGAGACTAAGGAAATGGCAAAGCTAGCCAGCCTGTCGTGTTTTATTTCTTTGAGTCTGGGCTCCAGTCTGCAGGTGTTTCTTTGCACTGAAACTCCCGGGGGCCTTCTCCTCTTTGGCAGGCTCTGCTAAACCTACAGTGATTTGATTTGGATCGCATTACCAACACTTTACCTCTTATATTTCCGTGATAATGGTTGATTGGAGTCGATTATGGTACTGGGAGGAAGTTAATGTGTTGTCAAGAAACAGTTGTAGCAGCAATGAGGGGACAATATAAGTTTGGGTGGGTGGTAATATGAGGAGCAGCCACACTGTGGAGTATAATTTGTGGTCACTGCAAGATCATTCTCTGTGAGTCTAAATCTTGTTCAAAGTGAGATAAAGCTTAAGAATTTAATCTATTAAACAGATGGTTATAAATATAAGCACTCATTGACATTACCAATCTATAATTGAGCCTGTAGTTAAGTCAAAATCCTAATTTTTTTTTTAAATGCGCAAAGCACGCTTAATGTCTATGAACATATCAGAAAAAGTAAATGTTGCTGGGAATGATTGCATTTGCTTCAATGTATAGAAACTGTAATCTGTATGTTTTAATAAAAGGGATGGTCCCGTTGACTTAGTATCTCAAAGAGTCAGAATGGGACTCGGCTGTTGAGCCACATGTGCTTGATTCTTTACTCAATGAGATAGTGGATGATCTTCCACCTACTTTCATATATTCCCCCTTTTCCTTAATACCTTTGACTAATACATTTTGACCTTTTGGCAAGAAAGACTGGTATATTGGTCATGTCACTTAATTATTGGACCTGAGAATATGGGTTCAAAACCCACCAGAGTAGCTTGTGCAATGTGAATTCAATCAGTTTGGAAGATAACTTATTCTCAGGAAGGGTGAACATGACAACTATCATCAATCTTTGTGAAAGCCCATCTGGTTCACTTATGACCATAAGGAAAAAAGTCTGTCATAGAATCCCTACAATGTAGAAACAGGTCATTTAACCTAAACTGACCCTCCAAAGAGCATCTCACCCAGACCCAACCCCATTCCTGTAACCTTGCATTTCCCATGGTTAATCCACTTAGCCTGCACATTGCTGGACTGTAGGAGGAAACCAGAGCACCTGGAACAATCACACACAGACATGGGGAGAATGAGGGTTGAATTGAACCCAGGTCCCTGAAGCTGTGATGCAGCGATATTAACCACTGAGCTACCGCTGGCACCTCTACCCAATCTCACCTCCATGTATTCCAGACCCATAGTAATATGGTTGACTCTTAACTGTCTTCTGAGATGGCCTCGAAAGCCATTCGGTTCAATTGAAATTAGGGATAGGTAGCAAGTACTGATCTTACCATTGATTCCCAAATCCCATGACAAAAATGGAATAAAAGGAGAATGCTCAAGACAATCTTGCTTAACCTGTGGTGCTGGAAAAGCACAGCAGGTCAGGCAGCATCCAAGGATCAGGAAAATCGGCATTTCGGGCAAAAGCCCTTCATCTTAACCTGTGCCTTTTACTAGAGGAGGCAAATAATATCGAAAAAGAAGGCATCCATTTTGACAATAAAAGTTAGAAAGAAGATGTCTATATGGCGAGAAATTAAACAATCCTTAGATGTAGAAGGGTCCTACTGTATAAATTGTAACTGTTAAGTTTGCAGTTGCAGCAAGTATTTAGTAAATTACAGCAGTTACAGGAAGTAATTAGTAAAATAAACAGAATGCAATGTTATTATGAGGAAAACTGAACACAAAAGTCGGAAAGTTATGCAAGTATGCAGTGAAACCATATTCTCTCTAAGCTCTATGGCTACATTGCAGTTCAGTGTAGGGGCAGCAATGCATTGGTGTCTGTTTATGGAAGCTGCTGCAATGTCTATGCAACAGAAAATTTACAGGTGGACCGTTAAGAAGAGATTAATTAAATGAAGCATCTGACTTCCTGTGGGTTCTTGATAGGGTGCACGTGGAAAGGATATTTCCAGTGGTGAGAGAATCTAGCATTGGAGTCACTGTTTAAAAATAAGGGGCTACCTATATAGGACAGAGGTGTGGAGAAATTTGTTTTCTCACAGAGAATTGTAAAGTTTAAACTCTCTTCCTCAAAAATCAGTGGAAGTAGAAACTTTGATTTTTTTTAAGGTAGACATAGTATTTTCTTGAGAAGTAAGCACACTTAAAATTATCAGGGGAGACTTTTGTGTTCAGTTTTCCTCATAATAACATTGCATTCTGTTTACTTTACTAATTACTTCCTGTAACTGCTGTAATCTACTAAATAGTGGCGCAGGTTTGAGGGGCTAAATGGCCCATTCCTGCTCCTAATTTATATGTTGAAATAGCTGCGTGCACTTCAACTCCATTTGGTTTGACACTCTTTAATGACCTGGCCTAAGAACTTGCTGTTCATCTCAGTCTTGAAAAATTGAGTCAATCCCAGCCTCACTAAGAGTTCCATTAGTCAGTGTGTGAAGAAGTGTTCTGTCACAACACCCCAGTGGCTTAGTGTGAAAGGGAAAGACAGAAGGGGTTGAGAAATGTAAGGTATTTTGCAGTGTTAGCAGACGATCAAGAGAGACAGGAAATGAAACTTAGAGTCATAGAGTCATAGAGACATTCGGCATGGAAACAGACCCTTCGGTCCAACCCGTCCATTCCGACCAGATATCCATTT
Source organism: Chiloscyllium punctatum (assembly GCF_047496795.1). Lineage (NCBI taxonomy): Eukaryota > Metazoa > Chordata > Chondrichthyes > Orectolobiformes > Hemiscylliidae > Chiloscyllium > Chiloscyllium punctatum. The sequence goes on from NC_092786.1 coordinate 32,638,662, forward strand.
TAGTTTTAGATATGTTTCCAATCAGCCGTTCAGAGATGTTATAACACACTTTTGAAAAAGGTGGGGCTTAAAACTCAAGCCTCCTGGCTCAGAGACATGGATACTACCACTACAACACAAGACCCTATTTAGTTTTTAGGCTGTGTTGCTTGAACACCAAAAGTTTCAGATTGTGCATGTGAAAGGTTCAGCATAGGCTTGACCAGTAAATAAACATGGCGGTGCTCAAATATGGGAGCAAGTGAGGACTGCACATATTGGAGATCAGAGTCAAAACGTGTGGTGCTGGAAAAGCACAGCAGGTCAAGCAGCATCTGAGGAGCAGGAGACTTGACATTTCGAGCATAAGCTCTTCATCAGGAATTAGGGAGTGGCCCAAGGGGGCTGAGAGATAAATGGGAGGGGTTGGGGCTGGGGAAAGGTAGCCAGGAATGTGATAGGTAGATGAAGGTGGAGGGGGTGAAGGTGATAGGTCGGAGCAGAGGATGGAGCAGATAGGTGAGAAGGAAGGTGGACAGGTTGGACAGTTTAAGAGGTCGGTGCCAAGTTGGAGGGTTGGACCTGGAATAAGGTAGGGGGAGGGGAGATGAGGAAACTAGTGAAATTGACATTGATCCCATGTAGTTGTAGGATCCCATGGCAGAAGATGAAGCGTTCTTCCTCCAGGTGTTGGGTGGCTAGAATTTGGTGGTGGAGGAGGCCCAGGACTTGCATGTCCTTGGCAGAGGGGGAGGGGGTATTGAAGTATTTGGTCACAGAGCGGGTGGGTTGTTTAGTGCGTATGTGCTCAAATATGAACAATAAAAATAAATGACCAGGAAAGAATGATATCACTGTCACACTGGCAGGAATACTGCACTGCACTCACACGTTTTGCACATGCATACCGGGAGCATTCTGGGCCTAGGGTCAGACAGCCTCATTTTTATTTTCTTAATCAATCATTATGTCATTTTTCCATTTGTCTGTCCTTCTTTCCTTCTTGTCTTGATTTGCTCCTTTGTATTTCTCTGTCATTAATCTGTTTTCCATTTCTTTTTGCGATTTTGTTTTTCTTGTTATGCTGCTCATGTATATTGAGCCTGACTAAACAGCTCACCTTTCTGTGGCTGGGTACTAATGTCAGTAAGTTCACAAGAACATGACTGCCATGCTGACTCCCTCACAATCCCCAGTGGGTTCAAAATACTTGTTATTCTTAGATCGTCAAGAATTGAAGAGAGCTCACATATTGCTATAAAATACCTAAGGAAGTAAATCAATGCGATCAGACTTCGTGATTAGCTCATTCAGTTTGGAATATTATTATCATCTGCAAGGCAACTAAACTTACAACAAAATGATCAGTCTGGAAAGGATGTTGGAGACTGACCAGGTATCATCATTAATAAAATAAGGGAGTACATTTTGTGGTGTATTGAGAAATTCTTTCACCATTTACTGACCTACGTTGGTTCCTGGTTCAGCAACACCTCGTTTGAAAAATTCTCATCCTTTGTTTCCAAATCCCTCCGTGACTTTGACCCTCCCAATCTCTGTAACCTCCTCCACCTCCAAAACCCTCGGGATTTCCATGTTTTCCCTAACACTATCCTCTCGTGCATCTCTCTGATTGTCTTTGTTCCACTTTTGGTAGCCTTGCTTTTAGCTGCTGAGCTGCTACGGTCTGGAAATCCCACCCTAAAATATTGCATTTCTCTGCTGCTCTGTTCTGCTCTTTAGGACACTCTTGGAAATGTACCCTTTGCATCAAGCAAAAAAACACGGAAGAAAGGCTGGATAAGATGGACATTCTTCATTGAAACTTAGGAGATTGAGAGGTGACCTTACAGAGATTTATACAACCATGAGGAGTAGACATTAATAGTCGGTGTCTTTTCCCTAGGATGGGGGATTTCAAGACTGGGGGCATATGTTAAGGGAAGAGGAGAGAGATTTTAAAAAGACATGAGGGTCAATTTTCTTACATAGAGGATGAAATGAACTTCCTGAGGAATTGCTGGATGCAGGCATAGTTACAACATTTAAAAGTCACTTTGACAAGTATATGCATGGAAAAGGTTTGGAGCGATATGGGCCAAGAGCAGGCAGGTTGTGGGGGTTAGTTTGGGATCATGTTTGGCAGGGACTTGTTGGACTGGAGATTCTGTTTCTTTGCTATATAAGAGTCATGGGAACTGAAATGCTAACACTATTTTCTCTCCACAGATGCTGCCAGACCTACTGAGTTTCTCCAGCAATTTCTGTTTTTCCTTTAGATAAAGACTTGGTTGTATGACCAAGTACCTCATGTGGCTCAGTATTGCATTTCATTTGATTTTTTTTTCTTTGTTTCACGTCACCCAGTAGATGGTAGCCAATAGTGGCACAGTGGTTATGTTACTGAGCTAGTAACTTAGCAACTCAGGGTTAATGTTCTGGTGGAATTTGAATTTATTTAATAAATCTATAATGTAAAGTTAGTTTCAGTAATGATTGATACTAGAATTACCATTGGTTTTCAATTTGTTTTAGAATGATCTGCTTTGCCATTGTCCCATATGGAAGAAATTCTGCCATCCTTATCTGGTCTGGCCTACATAGCTGTAAATGTGGACATGTTTCATCAATACCCAACCCATGTGCAGCCACAATAACACTGCTTGGTGCTGCTTTGACAAGGAAAAGGAGTATTTCTCCTTCGCGAGACGCGCTGCCCACTGGATGTCCCAATCTGAGGTCTTTCCACTTCCATTATTTTTTCCCTTCTGTCTCCCTCAAATATCCAGCTGGCCACTGAGCTCCCATAGGTAATGGCTGTCTGACCTCAGTGAAAAATGCCATACTTACTGTCATTGCCGATATTGAACAAAGAATAAAGAAAATTTACAGCCCAGGAACAGGCCCTTCGGCCCTTCAAGCCTGAGCCAATTCAACTGTACTGTCTAAACTTGTCAGTCAATTCCTAAGCATCTGTTTCCCTCTACTCCCTACCTATTCATACATTTATCCAGACGCACCTTAAATGCATCTACTGTGCCTGCCTCTACCACCTCTGCTGGCAATGTGTTCCAAATGCCCACCACCCTCTGTGTGAAGTACTTGCCGCGTGTATCCCCCTTAAACTTCCCACCTCTCACTTTGAAAGCGTGACCTCTCGTTATTGAATCCTTCACCCTGGGAAAAAGCTTGTCTCAATCCACCCTGTCTATATCCTTCATGATTTTATAAACCTCAATCAGGTCCCCCCTCAATCTCCTTTTTTCTAATAAAAATAAACCTAACCTACTCAACCTTTCTTCATAGCTAAGTGAGTGGCTTTAACCCAAAAGAGGTCACCCAGTTGAGGAGCAAACTGGGACCAGAGAACTGTTGGTCATTTAATTGAATAGCACCAATTGTTGCTATTTCTTTTGCAACCAGCAGGCTACATCTACCTGATGTAGCAATGCTTATGTTGTCACTTGTAATGTCAGAAACTAGGACATGGATAACATCGTATTGAAAGATCTCATACATGTTTATTACAGCTCAATGATGCACGTAAATATTGCATTCACAGGCACAGCAGTGTCTGGACTAACATGAAATTATCAGGTTCCAAGGATAGGTCTGTTTACATCAATATGTCAATCTTCAAGTGGCCTCAGATAGGATTGAGTCTGAAACCTTTCTACCCTCAAATCATATGGTATGATAAAATTATGATATCAAGGGCTCTTAAAGAAATATTAGTGTACAAAATGTGAGAAATGACAGAACATCCCCCTTTCTCCAAGAGTAAGAAATTATCCTAAACACATGTACCTATACATGTTTGCATAAAGACATGATTGTCAATTCACTAATTATACAAAACCATTAAAAACAGAGTTTACAAGATGAACATTTCAAACTTCAATGTAACTCTTTGGAGGTGAACAACTTGAGCTGATGTGGTGATCAGCTTCTTGATTAAAGGGTGATGTGCTGTCCTTTGCTGCTCTTTGTTGATGGTCAAGTTGTCTTGCTGGTTGGTTTCTGTCACTCAACATCGCCACACAATCATCAGCATCAGAATGTTCTTCCTCACTCACTTCATGTATGCTTGATGTGCCATATGTTGGTCTGGGCTGACTGTTGTTCCTTCAAAATATAGCTATTATTTTATACGATCTGAACTGATCAAGAAACCTTCACTGGTTTCCCTGTATTTGTATATCTAACTCAAATTCTCTGCCAGTTTTCAGTTTTGGTAGTTACCTAACAATTAAATGTGTATTGCTTTTTAATGTATTTAAAGAAAAATATTCTATGTTCTGAAATAAGTAGACAATTGTGTACTGGACAAGTTTGTTCACACTTGCCTTCCAGGTATATGTTATTCTGGGAATGGTAAATCCTTCTCTATCAATGTTGGATGAAAATGCAACTGTACAGTGCAATAATCTTGGTTGGTTGCTGCACACTTAATGACCATAGGCTTGGTAGTACACACCACCTCATGTGTTCTGATAGATAGTTTGAACAAGGATAATGGGGTGAGGAAGAAACATAGGTCACTCCTCCATAGTACTCATGTCTCCAAATGGTTCACCAGTGGTTTGCAGTCCTTTGATAGGCTTTATCCATTCTGGGACAGAAGAGCAGTTTATCATGTCGGTAATATTGTGTTGCTAAATCATCAAATAATGGGAAATTTTGAAAAGTAATTCATTACAGGGATGTAGTCTTTTCTGGGCACTGTGAATAGGTCTGTTGCTACATTTCCAAGGAGTGGTTGGAACATTATGTGGATGGAGAGACTCTGCTGCTGAGGTTGATACATTTGGCATTCAAGAATCATTGAATATCCTGATAGAGTTTTGGCCAGTACATGCCAGCTGTCTTATGTGTTCAATATTTATGTGTGCCTTGTGCAACATGGATATAAAGTCTTGACATAATGCTTTCAGTCTTAGGTCTTGACTGCTCTTGAAACTGACTTGACATGATATATCAACTTCAGCCCAGCGTGGCCAAAATGAACAAATCTTCTCAGGTACTTCCTTAATACTGTCAGGCCATCCCTAGCTAATTATTATTTTTTTACAACTCTTGTTAGTTGCTCATCTTTGTAGTTTCCAATTGCAATTGTTCAAAGTGGCTCTGACCAAAGTGTAACAGAGAGAAAGTGAGGACTGCAGATGCTGGAGATCAGAGTCGACAGTGTGATGCTGGCAAAGCACAGCCAGTCAGGCAGCATCCGAGGAGCAGGAGATTTGACATTTTGGGCATAAGCCCTTCATCAGGAATGTACAAATGAATGAATGCTTGAAGCATCAACTCTCCTGCTCCTCGGATGCTGCCCGACCAGCTGTGCTTTTCCAGTACCACACTTTTTGACTCTGAATGTCATGTGTGATTTGTTCTGCCACAATGGATCTGCTTTTAATCTCATGAATTGTGATGATACTGACATCTGGTAATCTTGCTACTGGTAATCCGGTATAGATTACTGGTAATCCAGGCACTGCTGGACTATTGGTATCCATCAACCAGAAGATTTCAAAATCACACAATTAGCTTGTGTAGTAGCACTGCACTGTGATTGTGCCAATTCATGGAATTGATTCTTTAAACACAGTCTCCCCCAGGCTTGCTGAGGTACATTTCTTTCAGGATTTATGGTGTTAACACGTCAGTCTAGCTCCCACTTTGTTTTTAGCCTTTAGGGTATGTCACCTTGCCTTTTCGCAACATGTTGCGAAAGCTACATGGTTGTGAAAGCTATTACTGACTGCCTTATAACATTGACGTAAAGTATGAAATTAATAATATGTAATAAAAGCAAATACTACAGATGCCAGAAATCTGAAACAAACACAGAGAATACTGGAGAAACTCAGCAGGTCTAGCAGCATCTGTCATGGTTTGACTCTTCTTCAGAAGTTCATAAAAATATGGAAATCATGCTCATGTTTGAAAATTTGCCTTGCATTTGATTAACTTAAACCGTGCCAAGTGTTTGCATTTGTACCCCTTCTTAACACTAACCTGCTCTGAGTGCTGTACTATGTTCTATTCTGAAGCCTGGCCTAACCTTTGGACCCAAATTTTCTGCAAATATATGACCATTAACAACAATTTTCATTGTATCTCACTGCATGTGACAATGATAAGTCAAACAATGCCCTTTGGTGCCATGCGCTTTATGGATATCACTCCCCATATGACAAACCCTTTATCTCTGGGATCATTCTTGTAAACCTCCTCTAGACAATAGACAATAGACAATAGACAATAGACAATAGATGCAGGAGTAGGCCATTCTGCCCTTCGAGCCTGCACCGCCATTCAATATGATCATGGCTGATCATTCCTAATTAGTATCCTGTTCCAGCCTTATCTCCATACCCCTTGACTCCACTATCTTTAAGAGCTCTATCCAATTCTTTCTTAAAAGAATCCAGAGACTGGGCCTCCACTGCCCTCTGGGGCAGAGCATTCCACACAGCCACCACTCTCTGGGTGAAGTAGTTTCTCCTCATCTCTGTCCTAAATGGTCTACCCCGTATTTTTAAGTTGTGTCCTCTGGTTCGGCACTCCCCCATCAACGGAAATATGTTCCCTCCTGCCAGAGTGTCCAGTCCTTTCATAAGCCTATACGTTTCAATCAGATCCCCTCTCAGTCTTCTAAACTCAAGGGTATACAAGCCCAGTTGCTTCAGTCTTTCCGTGTAAGGCAATCCTGCCATTCCAGGAATTGACCTCGTGAACCTACGCTGCACTCCCTCAATAGCCAGAATGTCTTTCCTCAAATTTGGAGACGAGAACTGCACACAGTACTCCAGGTGTGGTCTCACCAGGGCCCTGTACAGCTGCAGAAGCACCTCTTTGCTTCCATACTCAATCCCTCTTGTTATGAAGGCCAGCATGCTATTAGCCTTCTTCACGACCTGCTGTACCTGCATGCTTGCCTTCATTGACTGGTGGACAAGAACACCCAGATCTCTCTGAACAGCCCCTTTACCTAATTTGATACCATTGAGGTAGTAATCTGCCTTCCTGTTCTTGCCACCAAAGTGGATAACCAGACATTTATCCACATTAAACTGCATCTGCCATGCATCTGCCCACTCACCTAACTTGTCCAGGTCACCCTGTAATCCCCTAACATCCTCATCACATTTCACCCTACCACCTAGCTTTGTGTCATCAGCAAATTTGCTAATGTTATTGCTGATACCATCTTCTATATCATTTACATATATTGTAAAAAGCTGCTGTCCCAGCACGGATCCCTGCGGTACCCCACTGGTCACTGCCTGCCATTTCGAAATGGAGCCGTTAATCACTACCCTTTGTTTCCTATTAGCCAACCAATTCTCTATCCAATCTAGTACTTTGCCCCCAATCCCGTGCGCCCTAATTTTACTCACTAACCTCTTGTGTGGGACTTTATCAAAAGCTTTCTGAAAGTCCAGGTACAGTACATCCACTGGATCTCCCTCGTCCATCTTCCGAGTTACATCCTCAAAAAATTCAAGAAGATTAGTCAAGCATGATTTCCCCTTCATAAATCCATGCTGACTCTGTCCTATCCTGTTACTATTATCCAGATGTGCCGTAATTTCATCCTTTATAATAGACTCCAGCATCTTTCCCACCACTGAGGTCAGACTAACTGGTCTATAATTTCCTGCTTTCTCCCGCCCACCCTTCTTAAAAAGTGGCACAACATTAGCCGCCCTCCAATCCTCAGGAACCAACCCCGATTCTATTGAACTCTGGAAAATAATCACCAGAGCATCCACGATTTCCCGAGCCACCTCCTTCAGTACCCTGGGATGCAGGCCATCAGGTCCCGGAGACTTATCAACCTTCAGACCTAACAGTCTCTCCAACACCAAATCCTGGCAAATAGAAATTCCCTTAAGTTCAGGTCCTTCTACAATGCCAGCATATCCTTCCTTAGGCCTGAAAACGTGGCCCAAGACTGCTCACAATGTTCCAAATGCAGTCTGACAAGAGCCTTATGCAACCACAGCTGTACATTTCTGCTCTTGTATTCTAGCCCCCTTGAAATGAATGCTAACATTGATTTTGCCTTCCCAACTTAATTTACATGTTAACTTAAGGAGAATCCTGAACTAAGAGTCTCTTTGTGATTCAGACTTCTGATGTATTTCACCATTTAGAAAATAGATAATGCCTCTATTCTTCCTATCAAAGTGCATAACCTCACCATTTCCCACATTGCAGTTGATGTCTATATGACATGAGTTGGTGTCTATTAGTCCAAAGGTGTTACCCAAACTAGTCTTTGAGGGACATTCTAGATCTTTTCTGGATCTTTCCAATTGTCCAAAGAAAGAAGAGGCTCATTACTTATACAAAGCCGCTTCTTGCCAATAACAAACTTTTGAAACATTCTTCTCAGGATCACTTATCACTTGATTGGTACAGCACTTGATTTTTGTAAAGTTTTAAATCAGTAAACATATTATTGACTACCCAATCCATTATTGACTGTTTGCCTTCCATTTCTCATTGTTGCTCATTGTTTTGTTTCAAGAAGTTTAGTGCTGAGTAGCATTTGTTTATTTTTTTCCCCTTTTCTGATTCTGTTTCCTGTTTTGCTTTTTGTTGTTCCTCCTTTCCTTCCCTTAGTCCTAGAAACAATATTGGATTAATAACTGCAGATTGTTAGTGCAAAATTGAGCATATAGTTCAAAAATTGCAAGTTTTCATTTGAAAGTCTCATCCTGTAGATGGCATTCATGCCAAATAAAGAATGAAAACATCACACAGTCTTTACTCCACTTTGGCCTCAAAATGGAAAAGCATAATGAATGAACTAAACAATGTTTATACACAGGTAAGCCTTATTCATGTAGAAATCAGCTTAAAGTATCTTTTTTAGTTGTGTTTTATTTTGATAAAGCTTTATAGCCCTGTTGTGAGGTGAAATTGATTGCCTTTTTATAAAAAACAAACCAGAATGGGGCAGCACAGTGTCTCAGTGGTTAGCACTTGCTGCCTCACAGTGCCAGTGGGTTTGATTCCCGCCTCGGGCGACTATCTGCATGAATTTCCTTCAGTTTCCTCCCACAATCCAAAGATGGGCAGGTCAGGTGAATTGGCCATGCTAAATTGCCCATTAGGTGCATTAGTCAGAGGGAAATAGGTCTGGGTGGTTTACTCTTTGGAGGGTCGAAAGGCCTGTTTCCGCATTGTAGTGAATCTTATCTAAACAGCAGGTAATCAGTTACTTTTTTAAGAGAGACAGGCTTTCGAACTTGAAATAGCTTAGATTTTAAATTGAAATGAATTATCTTTTTCTGCTGGCTAGTCAATCAAATGACTCTACTCATAGTACCTGTTACTTCTGATTGTCCAAAAGTTTTTTGGACTCTAGGCTTTGAAGTATTTTTATTGCAATCTTTGAGTCACTGCTTTTTATTGTTGATCATTGCTGCTGGTCATGATGGGTATTCTATCTCTAGGATAGTATCCTTATTTGATTTGCCAATGGTTATATCATTCCTCATTGAAAGGCCCTATACACTTTTATGTTAGGGTTCATATAAATATTACATTTGCAGGCAATTCATTGTAAAGGCTAACATGAAACTATTTTGGTTAAAAAAGTAGCAACCTGCTTCCATCACCGTGTCATGCTTCCATTGGGCTCCATGAAGATGGAGACTGAGAATTTATCCCGCCAATATATACTAAGTGATGATATCATGAGCATATCTCTGAAAGGAATGTTGATAAACTGTGCTAGCTGTGAGAACATAACAGAGCACTATCAGAGGCTGGATTTCCTTCCCACACCAGGCCAGTTGACAGTTCAATGAATGTTATCTGGTTATGGGCAAGTTCATCCAGTAGATAGTGGGGAAAAGCCCACCCCCAAAATATACACTGAGGACGGGATGACGGCCACGACAGCAGCATTGTTGTTCAGATGACCATTCCAAGATAAATGTCCTCACATGTCTCTGTCATCTTGGAATTCTGGTTCATGATGCCTCACAGCATCAGGGACCCTCAGGCGACTGGCTATGTGGAGTTTGCACATTCTCCCCATGTCTGTGTGCATTTCCTTGCACAGTCCAAAGCTGTGCAGGTTAGCTGAATTGGCCATGCGAAATTGCCCCATCATGGCCAGGATGTGCAGCCTAGGTGGGTTAGCCATTGGAAATGCAGGGTTATAGGGATTGGGTGGGGGGGTTGAGTCTGGATGCTATTCAGAGGATCAATGTGGACTCAATGGGCCAAATGGTCTGCTTCCACACTGTGGGGATTCAATGACAAACATTAATATGTTGAGTAGGTAACAGAAATGCCTATTTTGTGACCTCAAAGAAAAAGACATCATGGCAGGCATGAATATTTTTAGGGGTCTATTTTCTTGAAACTTTATGCCTGAACAATTGCTCATAGATGCGCAAATAAAACCAGGCCTCATCATGTATTTTCCATATTCAATGGGTGTATGCACGCAGCATATATGCCTCACAAATCCTCTTTGTGAATAAAATTGCAATATTTCCACAACCAAACTGTTTATCTCCACCCAGATTATAATCAATTCACTGATATAGATAAAACAGTGATTTCCCTCTAATAAAAACATCTCAGGATAAAGGTCGGGCTAATTGTACTTTCTGTCAAATATTGAAATCTCCTGAGATTGAAGATGAAATATTCTCTGGAAGTCCAGAATGTGAAATGAATGCAATTTCTTTCACTGATACTCTGAACAACAAATTCAAAGTTATCTCATAAACCTGACAGCAACAACCCAGAAAGGATATTCAATCTGATGCTGGGAAGTTGTGTGCCTGTGTGGGGTGAAATCTGAGCCTGTTTACACAGGCGCAGTTGAGGTAAATAAGAGCTTTTAAATTATGAAAGGTTTTAATAGTCTAATCAGAGATGAACTATTTCCTCTGATTCAAGCTTTGTTAAGAAATGGTCATCTATTTAAAATTGCCATCAAGTGGATAAGATTGGGAGAGACCTTTTACTCATTATTGGATCATTGTTTTTTTTCTGTCGATGGATTTGCTCTGCCAAAGATTCTGCATAAGCATGATGGACTGAGCAGGACTAGGCTTCAACAAAGTGATGCCATTAACAAAAAGATTCTAAAGAAATAAATTATTTTGAAACAAGTAATTACAGTTGATAAAGTATGGCACTGGAAAAAGCATAGCAGGTCAGGCAGCATCTGAGGACCAAGAGAGATGACATTTCAGGTGTAAGTCCATTCATCAGGACTGGGGAGGGGGAAGGGGACTGAGAAATAACTAGGTGGGGTTAGGGGTGTGCTGCTAGGAGAAAGGAGGTGAGATGGCGATTGGTGGGCGAAGGTAGGACATGATTGTGATAGGTCGGTGGGAAGTGTGGAGCGGATAGGTAGAAAGGAAAATGGATAGATAGGATCAGATCAACAGGGTGGAGCCTGGATGTCCACGGTGAAGATGAGGTGTCTCCACCTACAAGGAACTCCCCACATATATTCAATACACCACCCACACCCTCTATCTATAACCAAACCCCAGACAACAAGTAATTACAACCCAGCGACAATAGGATGGAGGAGACTCTACAGAGTCAACCATATTTTTTGCAATACCCATCATTTATTTTACAGTGTTCAACAGAAAGAGAAAGACTACCAGCAAATAAAGCATTGGGAATGCAAGGCTGAGACTTTTGTGGGACCTTGAAGACCTGCCACCAAAAGAGCCCCCTCACTCCTTCAGGCAGTAGAACCCAGGGGCAACAAATTGCTCAGGGTAGCCAATTAAAAGAATGCTGCTGGGGCCACAATGCATTGAGGAATAATAGCTCACCACTTTCAGTCCTCCCCTCCCCACCAGCCGGGAGGTACATCAAAATGCTGGCAAGCTCAGCAGCCTCTATAGTATCACCAGCTGAGGCTGCATGGCTCGGGAGGAAAAAGCTCCTCAATGTCCAACTGCCCGCGAAAAGTTGTTAGATTTAGAAGGCATCAGGGGGTGATGGTAAGGAAGCAAGAATATGACATTGAGATTTTAAAAAAACTAGATATCCATGTGTTGAATTAGACAGCAAAAGGCCTTCAGAGATTTTTAAGGGTGTTATTATAATCCCATAATTTAGCACAAATATCAGTTTCCACCTTTACACTTTCCTGTTCCCCAGTTTGGTTTGGGTAAGAGTGGTCAAGGAGACAAGGTGTGATTGGAGGTGGGGTAATATTGTGATGAGTTGGCATCATCATTGGCAAATGAAAATCATTGCTGACAGAGACAAAGAAAACTGCAGATGCTGGAATCTTAAGTAAACAAACAGGAGGCTGGAAGAACACAGCAAGCCAGGCAGCATCAAGAAGTGGAGAAGTCAACGTTTTGGGTACAACTCTTCTTCAGGACTGGATGTGGGGGTAGGGGGAGCGACAGATAAAGAGAGAGGGTGAGGGGTGAGGGGGTGGGGGCAGTGGGGAGATTGGCAGAATGGCGAGGTGGTGATAAGTGAACACAGGTAGTAGGTTTGACCTGGCTGATTGATCGGAGGGATGAATGCCCATTCTGATCACCATTCTGCTATTCTCCCCACCCCTCCACCCCCTTCCCCCTTTATCTGTAGTTCCCTACCCCCACATCCAGTCCTGAAGAAGGGTTATACCCAAAACATTGACTTCTCCACATCCTGATGCTGCCAGGCTTGCAGTGTTCTTCTAGCCTCCTATTGGTCGTTAGCTTTGACAGGGTTTGGGGCTAGGTGTGGCAATCCTCTGTGTGTCATGAAGTAGCCATCAAGCGGAATACCCCCTACCAGAAGCCACAGGGACATCATTCTGTTTTATCTGGCTGTTTACCCCACACCTCCTGATGCAGGCAAAATTCTTGTGGAAGTGGAAAGTGGCCTTTAATTTGTCAGTGTTGGAAACCCAGATCCAGGCCTAAATTGCCCCAAATATGCATTGCACATGAATTAACCGATTGGTGGTGAATAGGTGAGACAAACATCATGGGTGATTTGGTGATGGGAACAAAAACATTCAGTTGTGTGTAAGAGCAATTCTGATTTAAACAGAAACACAGAGCTGGCTCCTAAGGTTCTTGTGGTGCGTTGGTAGTGTCCTCACCCCTGAACCAGGAGACCTATGTTCAAGTCTCCCCAGAACCCTTGATGCCTTTTGAATCTAAACATTAATCTATCTCGTTCTTGAATAAATGCTTTCCTTCCCCAGAGGACAGTAGTGAGCTTGATGGGTTTTTGCAACTATCATTTCATGGCCATCCTTATAATTGCAGATTTTTATTGAATTTAAATTCTGTAGTGGTGGGATTCTGAACCCAGAACATTACCTGGGATGCTGGGTTACGAAACCAGCAGTATTACCACAATAGCAACACTGCCTAATTATTTGCCAGCCTGATTTTTCATGTTGGCTAAATTCACTCCACAGAGTGAACCTGTGTATGTCACCTCAAGCCAACAGATTCATCTATTTTCATTACATCACACTTTAATATCTGACCAACTGGATCCTGTTGACCATATTTAAACATATTGACATTATTACATCAATTGTGATACAGAGCATAGTGCATTTAATGGTCATAGAGCAGGGACACTGGTGACTCAAGGCTGGATCTCCAACATTAGACTATGGTCATGGTTTTCCAAGCAGCCATTATCCCCAATTTCCTAGTTGCTTTGGAGATAGATTATCTTCAGCAGCACATCAAAGCATCGAGAAACACTACCAATGATGCCTTTGCAAGATCCTCCTTGTTCAGCAGAAATGAAGGTTGCCCAGTTGCAGTGTCCTTGTCCAAGCCAACATGTCCAACATCAAGGTGCTAACCAAAATCAGCTCCACTGGGCAGGTCATGTTGTTCATGTGCCTGATACCAAATGCCAAAAGCAACTGTTTAACTTGAACTCTTCATGGATGAAACTCCCAGGAGGACAGTGGAAATCAGAGATATCCTTAAAGTTTCCTTGAAGATGTTAAACAGCGTGGATGGCTCATGGGAGCCAGGGGCTTGTGAGTGACCAAAATGGAGAAGGTACATTCAGGAAGACACCGAATACATCAATAAACTTTCTGAACACACAGAAGAGAACTTGAGATTTGAGAGGCAGCACAAAAACAACTCCAAATGACCCTTCCATTTCAAAAGCCGTCAGGCCGAAGAGAACAATCTGCAGATCATGCATTGAACATATCAATGATCTCAGAACCCGCTGAGCCGGAATGGAAGCAAATGGATCTCTCGATTTTGAGGGATTGGTTAAGGAAAAGGTGACAATGTAATGCTCCAGATTGTTTAAATGCAACCATTCAAAACAAATGGCAAAATAATCATGAGCATCTGAATTTTCTCTCAGCATTGCTTGACAGCAAGGTTCCCTGCAAACCCATAGATTCAACTCTAAAGTGCTTTGTGGTATTTTCACCAGAGCTCAACACCACAACCTAAAGTTTAGCATTGCTCACAACTTTAATTCGGTAAAGAGTTTATAAAGTTATTTACCACATAATACAGGAGAATTTAACAAAGCAATTAAATACTCATTTCATTTTTGGAAAAATTCTTCTTCTGTCAACATTTCGCACCATTTCCCCAAATCACTCCATGCTGTGGTAGATGTACACTAAACAAGAGTGAGAAATGGTGAAATTGTCTATATAACTGTGATTTGAATCATTCTGAATGCCAACTTGATTAAAACTTCAGCAAATGGAGTTTATCATTATCATGAAGAATAGAACACAGAGATTACACATAACAGTCGTAGAAAGCTCTTTCATTCAGATTTGACAAGAGAAATAAATTATTTTGTTTGTACGAAAGCCTCATAAGCTTTAGCAAGTGCAAGTGAAATTGTCAACAAATTTGTCAATTTTCCACCAGTTACTAGTTTAAACTTGGAAAAGTGACATCTAAGTAATTTTTTCCATTGGGGCCATTTCCGAAGTCAGAGTTTATTTCATTATTATCTGCATATACTTTGTTATGCTGACTTCCATTTTCCTCATACATACTAGAGAGGCGTAAGTCAGTTACATTCACAATAGTTGAGCAAAGTGGCACATCTAGTTTAAGAAATGAAGGTGCATGGGTGACAGTAGGTATCGTCCATACACCTGAATGGTGAGGCCTGAGTTGCTGCTGATATTAACCCACATGCCTCATTTACATCAAATGGTATCATTACTAGATTATTAATCTAGAGAGACAGGTGATGTCTCAGAGACCTGGGTTCAAATCATACAATATCTACAGTGTGGAAACGGGGCATTCAAACCCATCAATTGTACACTGACCCTCTGAAGAGCAGCCCACCCAGGCCTGCCCTATCCCTGTGATCCTGCATTTCCTATGGCTCATCCATCTAGCCAGCACATTCTTAGGCATCATGGGCAATTTAGCATGGCCAATGCACCTAACCTGCACATCTTCAGACTGTGGGAGGAAACAGGAGCATCCGGAAGAAACTCATGCAGAGTACACACAAGTTCCAAAGACAGTTATAGAGTCATAGATTCATAGAGATGTACAACACGGAAACAAACCCTTCCATTCAACTCATCCATGCCAACCAGATATCCCAACCCAATCTAGTCCCATTTGCCAGCACTTGGTCCATATCCCTCTAAGCCCTTCTTATACATATACCCATCCAGATGCCTTTTAAATGTTGCAATTGTGCCAGCCTCCACCATTTCCTCTGGCAGCTTATTCCATGCACACACCACCCTCTGCATGAAAAAGTTGCCTCTTAGGTCCCTTTTATATCTTTCCCCTCTCACCCTAAACCTATGCCTTCTCACCCACCCCAGCGAAGAGATTTGTCTGTTTATCCTATCCATGTCCGCCATGGGTTTATAAACCTCTGTGAGGTCACCCCTCAGTCTTTGAAGCTCCAGGGAAAACAACCGCAGCCTATCTAACATCTCCTGATAGCTCAAATCTTCCAACCCTGGCAACATCCTTGTAAATCTTTTTGGAACCCTTTCAAGTTTCATAACATCCTTATGAATGGAAGGAGACTAGAATTGCGAACCGGGTGCCTGACACTGTGTGGTAGCAGTGCTAACCCATGAGCTGCCATGCTGCCTTTCCAAGGCAGCTGCTAGACTTTGAATTTATAAAAGTCTCGAATTAAAAGCCGAATACTGACCAGGAAACTGTTTTTGATTGTCAGGTAAAGACCATGTCGATCACTAATATCCTTTAAGAACAGAAATCTGCTGTCATGTGCTGGCCAAATGTGCCTCCAGACCTACAGCAACGTAATTCTCTGGTGAAAGCCCCAGGTGACTGTATGGAGTTTGCACATTCTCCCCATGATTGTGTAGGTTTCCTCGGATGCTCTAGTTTCCTCCCAGAATCCAAAAATGTGCAGGTTAGGTGAATTGGCCATGCTAAATTGTCCATAGTGTTCAGGGTGTGTGGGCTAGGTGCATTGGTAGGGGTAAATATAGTGGAATGGATCTGAGTGAGTTACTCTTTGGAGGGTCAATGTGGACCGAAGGGCTTGTTTCCGCACTGTACACATTCGATGATTCCATTAAATTAAAGATGGGCAGTAAATGCTGCCCTGTGCCCCATGAATGGATATGAAAAAGAAGTTGTCAGGAGACGTCTGTATTTTTCCCAGCTGGGTAAGATATTACAAAACATGCCTTTTTGGCTGTGGCCTGGTTTCCTGCGTGCCCAAATAATCGACTGGCACTTCAACCAGTCTTTAGATCTCATTCTTGCAAATGTATAGTTTGTAAAACCCTTTCAGGACACTGGTTTTGGCTTTTATAAATTTGGCGACATTGTAATGGGATGCTTTTCATGTTGAAGGCTTTCTAGCCCACTCAGTAGTTTTTAAGCACACTGCATTTCGAGCCCCCTATTGTCAAGATTTGGTGAAGAGTACTCCAGGAATTTTCTTAGAATCCCTCTTTTAGAGATATTTTAAATCCGTCTGTTTAGAGATGTTACTGTTCACCTCCAGAGGAGGTAGAACTTGAACCCGGAGCTCCTTATTCAGAAGTAGGGACTCTACCACCTCACTAGACGTACCTGTTAATATCAAATTTGATTCACTTCCACCAGTAAATGAGGACAACACACCTTGATATTTCAGTCCAGAGCCATTATATATATTTTATTTAAACTGTAAGCAAATCAGAGCAGGACTTACATCCTTAATGGTAAGGTCTGAGGGAGTGTTGCTGAACAAAGAGACCTTGGAGTGCAGGTTCATTGTTCCCTGAAAGTAGAGTTGCAGGTAGATAGGATAGTGGAGAAAGCGTTTGGTATGCTTTCCTTTATTTGTCAGAGTATTGTGTCTAGGAGTTGGGAGGTCATGTTGTGGCTGTACAGGAAATTGGTTAGGCCACTTTTGGAATATTCTGGCCTCCTTCCTATCAGAAGGATGTTGTGAAACTTGAAAGGGTTCAGAAAAGATTTACAAGGATGTTGCCAGGGTTGGAGGATTTGAGCTATAGGGAGAGGTTGAATAGGCTGGTGCTGTTTTCTCTGGAGCGTCAGAGGCTGAGGGGTGACCTCATCGACGTTTATAAAATCAGGAGGGGCATGGATGGGATAAATAGACAAAATCTTTACTCTGGGGTGCAGGAGTCTAGAACTAAAGGGCATAGGCTTAGGGTGAGAGGGGAAAGATACAAAATTGACCTAAGGGGCAACTTTTTCACGCAGAGGGTGTTGTGTATGTGGAATGAACTGCCAGAGGAAATGGTGGAGGCTGGTAAAATTGCAGCATTTAAAAGGCATCTGCATGGGTATATGAATAGGAAGGGTTTGGAGGGATATAGGCCAAGTCCGGCAAATGGGACGAAATTGGGTTGGGATATCTGGTCAGCATAGAAGAGTTGAACCGAAGGACCTGTTTCTGTGCTGTATTTCCCTATGCCTCTTTGACTCTATGGAGTAGGTTGCACATGATCTGAGGCCCACGGAATACTACTATTGTACCAGAAGAGCCGTAGGAACCCCCTTTTAGATATTTTCTCATCAACCTGTTCAGCAATATCATTTTAAACCTTTAGAGCAGGTGGGACTGGAATCCAGGCCTCCTCACCCAGTGGTAGGGATATGACCATTGTTCCCCAGAGGACACCTACAATTCCTCCTTTAAATGGGTGTGGAGCAGTCCTAGGCTATTTGGAATTCATTAGACTAGTCTGCAGTGGGAGATGCGTGGCTATGGCATTAGGTAGCACTTGCTGCACTTTGCTTTGTGGCCTAACATTCACTGTTCTTTTGTCTAGATCCCTAAGGACAAACAAGGAAGAAAGGAGACTGATCTTCTGACAGAGCTGGCAATAGCCAGTAAAGGGAGCCAGAGGAGGGTCATCATCTTGAGCTCTGACAAAGTGGTTAGCTGGGTGGAAAGAGCAAAAGGAGCAATTTAGGTTAATCTGATCCTAGATGTGTGTCGTCTGAAAGTTGGAATCTTGAATACAGGAAAAGATTAACACTTGGAAGAAGGTATGTGCCTGCTGATGTTTTCCATTTCTACCACAGTGCAATGGCAGGACTGTGACAAAAAAAAATCTTCGCGGGCTGCAGTTTCACATGGAGTAGTTTGTCATATTGAGGAAGGTTTTTGGTTTTTCTGGTGCTCGCCCAAATCAACCCCTTTTCACCAGAGATCATTTGCATTCCAAACAGGCCTTTCAAAGATTTTCATTGATGTCACAAAATAAACTATTAAAACACCACTGAACCTCTGATGCACTCTTAAACTCCCATTACAGGAGGTGTAGTACCTAGGTGCATAAAAATGAGGAGAATCAGGAAATGGTACAGTGCTTCAGCAAATAAAAGCAAAATACTGCAGATGCTGGAGATTAGAAATAAAGTGCCAGAGAAACTCAACAGTTCTGGCAGCATCAACAGCAAAAGAAAGAGAGTTAACATTTTGAGTCCCGTATGACTCCCTAGTGCTTTCTGTTTTATTTCAAGAAGCTCTTTATGATCTTGGGTAAAGTAGGGAGGTAACAAAAGAGTTTATCTACCATTTGGAGGGAAGAATTTGATCAAAATCTCATTACCCATTGGGAGGATGTAGCTCTGGGAGCTCTGAAGCACCACTCGGCTCTACCCTTTGGAGTAGGGCAAGTGGACCACCTGCATTGAGGGTGAAAACATTCAGAGCTGCTATTTCACACATCCATGAATTCCTCAGGCATTCTGTCAATTCAAAGCAGCTCACCACTTCAGAGCTTGGCATGTTTTGACGAGTGAAATGTGTTCCAAAGTAAAAATAAATGCACTTCCTATTGTGTTTCCATAGGAACAGTTGAGGACCAGCAGTTTTCAGGGTCTGAGTCTGCAATGTGAGGCATCTCGGAATATCAGCTCGGGAGGAGGGAGCTGGAGGAATACAAGCAGAGTATAGAGCCCTGTGTAAAACTCACAGCACAGAAGGAATGAATGGAGCTGAGAGGAGAGAAGGTCGATAGGTTCCTTGTCCACTCTGAGATTTTAGATTAGATGCTAAATATGGTCTATCCAGATAAGAATGTCACTTTCTGACCACTTGCATTTCTTTAAAAAGCAACAAAATCAGTTGTTCGCTTAATGTCAAGAAATGAACAAAATGCCGAGGGGAAAATGATTAGATTCCAGAAAACGTATGAATTCAGAGGGAATCATTTCTTTAAATTTCCTACCTCACTAAAACATAAAACACAAAGTAACAATGAGAGAACAGAAGAAACAGATGCAGAAATTGACCATTCAGCCCTCAATCTTCCTGCACCATTCAATAAGATCATGGTAATCTTATCCATTGGCTGGTTTGTCATACAGAGTGAGTTCAATAGAGCGAGTTCAATTCCCATACCAGATGATGTGACCGTTAAGTTCCCACCTTGCCTGCGGCACGGTGAACCTCAAGTTAAACTCAGCATCAGTTGTATCTCCGAAATGAGCCTATATGGCCCTTCAGGACAATAGCAGCTTCTTATCCTTCCCTACCTCAGCGATATCTCCCTGGACTCTCTGGTAAGTCAAAAATCTGTCTAACTCAGCCTTAATTAAATTCAGTGACACAGTCAATTCTGCTATAATGCGCATTTCTTCAACGCAAATTGGCTATAATGCGAACAAAGAATTTAGACCATTATTTGTAGAACGCAAACTTTCCTCACCTGTACTGGCTACAACATGATTCTGGTTCCATTGGTTTAAATGGTCCTTGCTACTTTGCGATTTTCTTATAACACAGGGTCACATGGGAAAGGAACTATCGCATTATATAAGAACTGACTATATAACAAATTGCAAAGATTAATAACCCTCCAAAAGATAACATTCTTCTTCATTCCTGTTTTATTTGAACTGAAACTATGCCCCTTAGTTCTAGGTGCAACCAGAATGTTATCCAGTCAAGCTTCTCAGAATCTTAAATGTTTCATCTAAACTCTAACGAATGTAGACCCAAACTATCTTTCCTCATGAAATGATCATTTCGTGCAAGGGGAATCAATGTTCGATGAACTTTCTTCAGTGGAAGTATGCTTCTCCTCAAATAAGGAGACAGCATATGAATTAGGAACAGGAGTAGGCCATTCAGCCCCTCAGAGCCTGCTGCCGAGCTGAATGTGGCCTCAGCTCCATATTCCCATCCAACCCTGATAAACCTGGTTAGTCAAGACCCTATCCACCACCCCTTAACACTACTCAATAACTCAGGTTCCACTACTGTCAGAGGAAGGAAGATCCAAAACTAGGCCAGCACGGTGGCTCAGTGGTTAGCACTGCTGCCTCACAGCTCCAGGGACCCAGGTTTGATTCCAGCCTTGGGCGACTGTCTGTGTGGAGTTTGCACATTCTCCCCGTGTCTGCGTGGGTTTGCTCCGGTTTCCTCCCACAGTCCAAAGATGTGTGGGTCAGGTGATTTGGCCATGCTAAATTGCCCATAGTGTTAGGTGCTTTAGTCAGAGAGAAATGGGTCTGGGTGGGTTGCTCTTCGGGGGGTTGGTGTGGACTGGTTGGGCCGAAGGGCCTGTTTATCGCGGTAGGGGAATCTAATCTAAACCTGAATCCTCGGAAAGGAAAATTCTCCAAATCTCTGTTTAAATGGAAGATTGCTTACTTTCAAATTGTGTTATTTAGTTCCAGCTTCTCCCACAAGAGGAAACATCCTTTCAGCATCAGCTCAATAAGATCAATTCTTATTTTTCAAAATTCCAATGTGTTTGTCCTAGCCTGTCCAACTTTTCCCCATCAGATAACTCCTCATCCCCGGCCCTAAGTCCAGGTAATCAGACTGGTGAACATTCTCTGAACTGCTCCTAATGTGTCTATATGCTACCTCACATAAAGAAACATATTAGGTAAACTGTATTTCAGATGTGGATCTAACTGTTGCCCTGTACAATTGCAGCAAAACATCTGAATTTTATAATCTATTGCTTAGCAATAAACAGTAAAATTCCATTTACCTTCCGACATACTTACTTCATTGACATTCTAACTTTAAATGATTCATATATTCATATACTCAGATCCCTCTGTGCCTCAGAGTTCTGAAATTTCCCTCCACTTAAATAGATGTTGCTTTCCTGTTCTTCCTACCAAAGTGCACAATTTTAAAATTTCCAACTTTGGATGCCATCAGTCATATTTTCCCCCAATTCACTTAACCTATCGACATTCCCTTGTGCACCCTTTGCATTCTCCTTAAAACCTGCTTTCACACCGTCTTTTTACCAACAACAAATCTGACAATATGCCTTGTCCCTTCAAACAATTAAATAACATGGATTGGACATAGTTGAGATGCATCACTGTGATACTGGACCCAACAGCTACTGTTTGCCACTCTGCAAGTGGCCCATTTATCTGGGCTTTTTGTTTCCTGTTAGTTTCCCAATCTTCTATCCAGGTTTAGCTCTTGCTCCCAACACGATAAGCCCTTGTCATTTGTATAATACCTTGTTAAATGTCATTTGGATATCCATATGCCCTGCAAAGGGTTTCCCTTTCATCCACTGTCAAAAAACTCTCAGAAATTTGTCAAACTCAACTTCCCTTTCATAAACTCTCATTGAATATGCTTGATTGTATTATAATTTTCTCAATGTCTTGTCACTATTTCTTTAATAATGGATTCCAATACTTTATCAATGTCAGATGTTAGAGAGACCTGGGGTGCAAGTGCATAGTTCCTTGAAAGCAAGTAGACAGGGTGGTGAAGAAGGCATTTGGCAAGCTTGCCTTCATTGGTCATAGCATCGAGTATAGGCATTGGGATGTCATACTGCCATTGTATAGACATTGGTGAGACCACTTTGGGAATACTGCATACAGTTCTGGTCACCCTTCTCAAGGGAGAATGTGGTTAAAGTTGAGAGAATGCAGGAAAAAGTTAGAAGGGTGTTGCCAGGGTTGAAAGATATGAG
Organism: Chiloscyllium punctatum; assembly: GCF_047496795.1. Lineage (NCBI taxonomy): Eukaryota > Metazoa > Chordata > Chondrichthyes > Orectolobiformes > Hemiscylliidae > Chiloscyllium > Chiloscyllium punctatum. Next base: position 32,661,049 of record NC_092786.1, read on the forward strand.
TTATTGGGAGAGGCTGAATAGACATAGAACATTGAACATTATAGCTTAGTACAGGCCCTTGATGTTGCTCCAATAGGCTGGGGCTTTCTCCCTGAAGCTTCAGAGACTGAGGGGTGATATTATAGAGAGGTTTATAAAATCATGAGCGGCATGAATAGGGTAAATAACTCAAGTCTTTTTCCTAGGTTGGGGGAATTCAAAACTAGACGGTATAAGTTTAAAGTAAGAGGGAAAAGATTTAAAAAGGAATGGAGGGGTTAACTTTTTCACACAGACCATGATGCATGTGTGGAATGGGCTGCCAGAGAAATTACAACATTTAAAAGACAACTAGATGGGTATATGAATAGGAAGGGTCTACAGGGATATGGGCCAAATGCTGGCAAATGGGATTAGATTGGATTGGAATGTCTGGTCAGCGCAGATGAGTTGGACAGAAGGGTCTATTTCCAAGCTGTTTAAATCTATGACTCTAACAAGCTTATAATTTCCAGCCTTCTGTCTCCATCCTTTCTTTGAGAAATGTGTTATATTTGTAATTTTCTGAGATTTTTCTAGGATCTGGGGCATGTTGGTAGATTACATCATTATTCTATAGTTGCTTCCTTGTAGGACATGGGACACGAGGTCCAGGAGAGTTATCAAACTTTACTTCCATTTGATTTCCCATTGCTTTTTTTCTCATGATCATGGTGGATTCAACTTTCTCCCTCTCACCGAACCACAAGACTTGAAAACATGTAGGTCCCAAAGCTATGGGATTCACTGGGAATCAACCTTTTGGTGCAGTCACTGTCGCAGTTAACACTGCTATTGAGACAGCAGCAGATTTTCAAGAAAAGTGTCAACTGACTCGCAATTATACAACCATATCGAAGCAATGACAGCTGTCTCCCATAGAAGTAAAATACCCTTACTGTTTTGATTATAGACACCACTGAAACCAAGAAACCAAGCCCCTTCTGTCCAACTCATCTGCGCTGACCAGACATTCCAATCCAATCTAATCCCATTTGCCAGCATTTGGCCCATATCCCTGTAGACCCTTCCTATTCATATACCCATCTAGTTGTCTTTTAAATGTTGTAATTTCTCATTAGTCAAGCAAAAGATGGCTTCGCTAGCATTGGCATAGGTACAGGATGAAGATGGGTACACCTTCACGGACATGCTGTACAGGTAGATTGTCTATCCCAAGAGATTAGGAAGGTGCCAGCCAAAATAATAGCATCGTTCTTTTCCCTATTTTGAAGTTAATTTGAATTGCAATTCAGTGCAATTATCAATGACTGAATAGAGATGGTCAGTGTTTTGTATCTAACAACCAAGAGATTTGTGGACCCCAAATCAGATGTTGCTGGAACAGCTCAGCAGGTCCGGCAGCATCTGTGAAGGGAAATCAAAGCTAACATTTTGGGTCTAGAGACCCTTCCACTGAACTGTTCTGATATTGTCAAGAAACATGAAAGCACACAACTTGTATTAGGAATCTCAGGCTGACAATTGTTGCCATGGGCAGGGATCTGCGACTAAAATACGTAAAAATATATTTCAGTACTGCAAGGCATCAGTAGACACTGTTGACCACATTTACAAGGAGCAACTTCATGGACAGTTCTTGCAACTGACTAAAGTTGACTCTCAAGAATTGACTTGTTCAACCACCAAAAGAACTAAAGCAAGATCTGAAGCTGAATTCCCATCCTCTCTTGCAGATGGAAGATGCCAGTCATCTACTGCAAAATGATTTTGGTAGTAGTCCAATTTATATCAATAAAAAGGGTCCATAGCAGATCCTTGGTGGATAACATGACCAAATCCATGCCAATCTGAAAAAGATTCATTGGTCTCATTCTTTGCCTCCTTCTTCTTTTTCTATACATGTGGCTACATCCATTTACTCTAATTGTGACTGAATGTTTGGAGTAAAATCACTGTTGGCACTTCATCAAATACTTTCTGAGACTTGAATTACCAAGAGAAGGTTTAAAATGATGGAGTAAATAATGCAGTTTACAAGAGAAAAAAACGTGATCGGGGTTCTGTGTGAATAGTGGGAAATAGAAAAATAATGACACCATGTTCTTTTCCTCATTTTCAACTTAACTTGCTCTGCAATTATTAATGACTGGATAGAACAATACAGCACAGTACAGGCTCTTCAGCCCTCGATGTTGTTCCGACCTTTTATCCCACTCTATGATCAAACTAACCTCCATACCCTTCATTTTACTAACATTCATGTGCCTATCCAAGAGTCGCTTAAATATCCCTTATGTATCTGCCTCTAATACCACTGTTGGCAGTTCATTCCATGCACCCACTACTCTCTATGCAAAGAACCTACCTCTGACATCTCCCCTAAACCTTCTTCCAATCACATTAAGATTAGGCCCCTTCATGTCAGCTATTTCTGGGAAAATGTCTCTGGCTATCCTCTCTATCCATGCCTCTCATCATCCTGTATATCTCTATCAAGTCATCTCTCATCCTTCATCGCTCCAATGAAAAAAGCCCTAGCTCCCTTAACCTTTCTTCATAAGCCATGCCCTCCAGTCATGGCAGCATCATGGTAAATCACCTCTGCACCATCTCTGAAACTTACACATCCTTCCTATAATGAGGCAATAGACAATAGACAATACTAACCAGAGGCAACCAGAATTGAACACAGTATTCCAAGTGTGGTCTAACCAGGACTTTATAGAGCTGCAGCATAACCTTGTGGTTCTTAAACTCAATCTTCCTGCTAATGAAAGCCAGCACACCATATGCCTTCTTAACAAACCTATCAATTTGGGTGGCAACTTTGAGGGGTCTATGGACATGGACACCAAGATCACTCTGTTCCTCCACACTCCCAAGACTCCTGCCTTTAACCTTGTAATCTGCATTCAAATTTGACCTTCCAAACTGAATCACTTGACAGTTTTCCAGGTTGAACTCCACCAGCCACTTCTCAGCCCAGCTTTGCATCTTGTCAATGTCCTGTAGCAATCTACAACAGCCCTCCATACTATCCACAACTCCACCAACCTTCATGTCATCAGGAAACTTACCAACCCACCCTGCCACTTCTTCATCTAAGTCATTTATAAAAATCACAAAGAGCACAGGTCCCAGAACAGATCCCTGTGGAACGCCACTGATCATTGACCTCCAGGCTGAATACTTTTCATATATACCACCCTCTGTCTTCTACGGGCCAGCCAATTCTGTCCCCAGACAGCCAAATTTCCCTGTATCCCATGCCTCCTTACTTTCTGAATGGGCTTACCATGGGGAACCATATCAAACGCCTTGCTAAAATCTATATACACCAAATGATTATCACTTAAATGGAAAAAAAACTGAAGAAAGTTGCAACACAAAGGGACTTGAGTGTACTTGCACATGAAACGTAGAAAGCTAGCATACAGGTTTAGCAGGTAATCGGGAAGGCTAATGGAATGTTGGCCCTTATGTTAAAGGGTTTGGAGTATAAGAGTATGAAGTCTTACTCAACTGTACATGATGATGGTGAGACCGCATCTTGACTATTGTGAGCAGTTTTGCTCTCTTTATTTAAGGAAATATATCATTTCATTGGAGGCAGCTCAGGTAAGGATGGAATGTGTTATGAAGTTAGGACTCTACTCATTGAAATCTAAAGAATGAGAAGTAATCTCATTGAAACATATAGGATTCTTAAGCGGCTTGACAGAATAAATGTCATGGTATATCATGAAACCGGTGCTCAGTGATTTCATTTGGGTATTCGAAGATAAAAAAAAGTAAAGAATATGACCTTTGATGACCTGAGCGTGTCCAAAAAATGCTTTACAGCTAGTAACATACTTTTGAAGATAGCCACTGTTGTATGGAAACATAGCTGCTAATTGACATACATTGCATGTTTACAAAATCTAATGAGAGAAAATGGCTAATTAGTTTATAATGTTGGCTGTGAATAAATGTTGGCCAGGAACCTAAGGCATCATTCTCCTGTTCTTTGTTTTCGTAAATCCTTTGAAAGGTAGACAGGGCCATGGTTTTGTATCTTATCGAAAAGATGGCACCTCCAGTATTCCCTTGGCGTGCCAACCTAGAATTTTCACTTCGTTCTCTGGAGTGAGATGTTAACCTATTGTTTTTGGACTCAAAATAATGACAACCAAATCATGATTTTTACATTGTTTGTTTGTTTAATTTACCCCTTAATATTACAGAGATTCTTAACGTCTCACAAAAAACTTCACAGAGAATCAACCGGGCATAACATCTTTGGTCATCCAGCGGGATTATACTTTCAACAGCCAGGCAGTATTAGATCTCAGCTGTGTGCTCAAAATGCCACACATCTAGCTTTGAATGCAGGATAAAGACCTCATTGGCATTAATTTGCTGTACCTGAGGTACCTTTGAAACATCATGAGAGAACCAGGATGGTTTTAAGTGGGCAGCATATGACAAATGATGAATTACAAGTGATTCAGCACAATGATAAGTGAAAAATCAGGGAGGTCATTTGACCGAACTAGTTCCCATAGAAACCTGCAATCCTGTCTCATAGCATTTAACCGCTTGTAAGATTATACCTTTTTTTCTCTAGTTTCCATTATTCTATTGAAGAATATTAGAGGAATTCACACTCTCTAAGGGAAGAATATCTTCCTGAACATGAGTCCTAAACTTGCTTGTTACCAGTTGAACTTGCTTTTTTCCCCCTTCAATATATTCTACAGATTGCTAAGAATATCTTAAATTACACATTTTTAGACTTATATAACAGCATCAGTTCATACATGGGTACAGCATAATGGCAGGCTGGATACGACTCTTCTCAAGGACTGAAGAATGAAATAATAGAATCTTAAAATGAGAGCTAGGTCATTTAGGACAGATAGCAGGAAGCACTTTGTCACAGAGAGTTGTAATGGAAATCTATCATTCTCTCTCCCAAAAGGCATTGAGACAATTGAAGCTCTGAAGACAGCCATCAGCAGATTTGTTTTAAAGGTAAGAACATGGAGAGAAATAGCAAAGGCAGGTAAATGAAATTGATGCACAGATCAGATGTGAGATGAGGAGAATTGATTTCCGAAGGAGGGAATGGAGCTGTCTTCCCCAAAGAGTAGTGCAGGTAAGGCCACTGAATATTTTTAGGGCGGCGGCTGAGAGTCACAGGTTATTTGGGGCAAGCAAGAAATTGGAATTGAGGCCACTGTCAAATCAGCCAAGATCGATCAAAAGGTGGTGCAGGCTTAATAGGCCAAATAGTCTAAACCACTCCTAATTCACATATTTGTACATTTAGCTGTATGATGATTAAGCTTGATGGACTGAATGCCCAACTCCTGTCCCTATTAGTTGGACGTATCAGACTACAGACCATTATAACAAACCATGCTGATTATGTGAGTAAAGCGCACAGCCAGCTCTGTTTAGGAATAAGATGCCCTGACTCACATCTTCAGTGCTTTTTAGCCAACCATTCCTCTTCCCGTGATCTAAGACAACCTCTTTCCATGAAATATCACAGCACCTTCTTGTTTAAGTTGGAATTTGTTTTCTGTTAATTTTGATATCTTCTACTTCTATTCTGTGTTATTCAGTGGTAGTATTTTTTCAGGAAACCAGCAACGGGTGCAGCCAAATGTTAAACATAATCTCCAATAAACTATGCTATCGAGTTTCTAGATTTCAAAGATTGAACATATTGGGCTTTCTTCTCTAGAAAAGAGGAAGAGGTAGGATGACTTGAAAGGGTTCAGAAAAGATTTACAAGGATGTTCCTGGAGTTGGAGGATTTGAGCTACAGGGAGAGGATGAACAGGCTGGGGCTGTTTTCCCTGGAGCGTCAGAGGCTGAGCGGTGACCTTATAGAGGTTTACAAAATTATGAGGGGCATGGATAGGGTAAATAGACAAAGTCTTTTCCCTGGGATCAGGGAGTCCAGAACTAGAGGGCAAGGGTTAAGGGAGAGAGGGGAAAGATATAAAAGAGGAGCAACTTTTTCACGCAGAGGGTGGTACATGTATGGAATGAGCTGCCAGAGGAAGTGGTGGAGGCAGGTACAATTGCAACATTTAAGAGGCATTTGGATGGGTATATGGATAGGAAGGGTTTGGAAGGATATGGGCCAGGTGCTGGCAGGTGGGACGAGATTGGGTTGGGATATCTGGTGGGCATGGATGGGTTGGACCGAAGGGTCTGTTTCCATGCTGTACATTTTTATGACTCTATGACTTGATGAAGGTCTTTAAGATCATGAAAATATTTGCTACAATATACATGAAAGAGGTTTCCTCACAGAGACCAAAATGAGAGCTATTAAATATCGTTCTTTCTAATGAAAGGTTAAAAACCAGAAGCCATGGAGTTATACAGCACAGAAACAGATCCTTCAGTACAACCAGTCCAAACATGGCATAAGCCCAAACTAAACTGTTCTCACCTGCCTGCTCATGGCCCATAACCCTCCAAACCTTTCCTATTCATG